>NW_024351729.1:1689302-2011715 GCF_902729225.1 Pteropus medius
ACATTATTAAGGATAGAAAGGATCACTACATTAAAATTTCACTTCTGTAGTAAGATTTAACAGTTCTAAACTTATAAACTTATAAACATATACTCCCATAATACATACATACATACATACATACATACATACATATATATATATATATATATATATATATATATATATATATATATATATATAAATGGGGATTATTTTGAGAGATGCAGTCAACCTGGAAAAGTTTTCTTGATTCTGCATATAGAAAATCTCAAGGAATTCTCTTTATGGATTGGAAGATTCAGTATTGTCAAGATGGCCTTCTCCTTAAATTGATCTACAAATTGAATGTAATTTCTATCAAAATCCTAGCACATTTTTTTGTGGAAGTGGACAAGGTAATTCTAAAATTTAGAAATTCAAAGGGCATAGAATAGCCAAAAGAAATTTTTCCTTAACAATCTGGATGCCTTTATTTTTGTTTCTTATTACACTAGCTTTTAGAACCTCCAGTACAATATTATATAAATGGTGAAAGCAGACATTTTTGCCTAGTTTTTTATTTTAGGGTGAAAATATTTAAATTTTTCAGCATTACGTATGTTAGCTCTGAGTGCTTTGCCAATGCCCTTTATCAAATTGAGGATGTTGTCTTTATTCCTGACTGTGGAGAGTTTTTTTTTTTAAATCACAAATGGATGTTGGACTTTGTCAAATGTTTTTTTATGCATCTTTTGAGATGATCATCTGTTTTTTGTCTTTTATTCTATTAATACAGTGTATTGCACTAATACATCCTGAAATGTTAAGCCAGCTTTGCATTCTTGAGATAAATCCCAACTGGTCATTGTGTATTATCCTTTTAATGTATTGTTGGATTTCATTTCCTAATATTTTTAAAGTATGTTTATGTTCTTATGTGTTTGTGTTTATGAAGGATATTTATCTCTTTTTTCTTGTGATATCTTAGTCTGGCTTTGGAATCAGGATAATACTGGCCTCAGAGAATAAGTGAAAAAGTGTTCCACTCTGTTTTCTAAAAGAGTTTATGAATAATTTACATTATTTATTCTTTAATATTTGATAGATTTCACCAGTGAAACAATCTAGGTTTAAACTTTTCTTTATGGGAAAGTTTTTAATAACTAAATCTTTTTGTTACAGTTCTGTTCAGATTTTTCTACTTTTTAAGTTAATTTTGGTCATTTGTATCTTTAGAAATTTTTCTAATTCATAAAAGCTATCTAATTTATTGCTGTAAAATTGTTTATGATATTCCATTATTTAATAATTTTTATTTATATGTAATATATAACTATAATACATATATAATTTTGATTTCCTTTTCAAATTTCTGTAGGGCAGAATTGATTTGCCCTCTTTCATTCCTGATTTTGGTAATTTATGCCTTGTGTTTTTTTTCTTGGTCAGCATAGCTGTAAGCACTGCTTTAGCTGCATCCCATAAAATTTGGTATATTGTGTTTTTGCTTTCATTCATTTAACAGTATTTCTAATTTACTTTGTGATTTCTTCTTTGACTTCTAGGTTCTTATGAAGTGTGATAATTTCAAAACATTTCAAGATTTCAGTGATTTCTTTATTTGTTAATTTTGATTTTAATTCCTTTGTGGTTAGAGAACATAACTGTGTGAGAAAAAGTGTATTTCTAGAGTCTTTTATTTAGTACATAAAATTTCCATTTATACTGCTCTTTATTTCTTCCTGAAGATTTGAGTTATAGGTCTGGTGTCACTTCCTTTCCACCTGGAAAACTTTTTTTTTACTATTCTTTTGTAAGGCAGGTTTGCTAACAATTAATTCTCTCAGTATTTATTTATCTGAGAATGGATTGATCTGATTTTGCCCTGCCTCTGACTAGTTAATTTTCTTTTTTGACACACAATGGGATAGGTATCTAAGCAGCTACAGAGTATACAAGTCCAGATTTGAAGTCAGTGTACTGTCTATTTTGGGACCATGACCTCTCAGAGTCTTCCTTTTGTGATGGTAGCGTTCTTAGTTTATTATTGTTCAGGGTCAGGCATGGATTTTGACAAAAGCTTACTTTTGTTCATGGACATCTGAGGTAATGTGAACTCTTATGAGAGCCTCTGAAGCTAGTTCAGTTGTAGTCAGAGTTTGGATCTGCTCACAACAGAAATTGTTTTTTTACATAGGCAATAAAATAAAATTATTGGATATATACTTATTTGCTCACATTATCAGAGTAAGAGTTGAGTAGCTAGACTTCTAGAAGTATAAGAACCAAGGCACCTTTGGAGATACTAGAAACAGGATATCTTGGGGCATCTCTTTTGTTATTTTCAGGCTATCAATGGCCGTATCATTGGATGATTCAGTTACAACCACCTTTTGTCCTTGTACGTCTGATCTAATGTTTACATTTTCCTAGAGAGAGTGGCTAAGTTGGGCAACATGACCACATTGGTGGTGAGAGTCCTGTGATTGTCAGTTCCACATGAGGTAAGTTCCACAAGTAAAGATGTTGCCATAACCAGAAGAAAGAGAAGGGACTCTGGACAGACAACCCAGCCAGCTATCCTATAAACTCACCATGTCACCTCATCCTTATATCTCAGCTGACCTAACCAAAGGTTCGTTGTTATTTTCACCTGCCAAGGATATATGCCCTTATGGTTACAGTGCCCATTATTACCTTGCAGAGCCTTTTCCCTGTCCATTTGGTGTGAGTAGAGATCCATGCATTCATATGTGATCCTAGCCAGGCCAATTCAAACTGAGAAGTTTCAGTTCTTTGACTTGAAATTATTAGGGGGAAAGGTATTCTTTTTCTTCTGGATGTTTACCTTCACTTATGAAGGTTATTCCTGTTGTATATGGAATTATTGGTTGACTGTTTTTTCTTTCAGCACTTTGAATGTGTCATTTTACTGCCTTCTGACTTCTATTGTTTCTGATGAGAAGTCAACTGTGAATTATATTGCTCTTTTTTATATGATGAGTTTTTCTTCTTGTTGATTTTAAGACTTGTCTTTCAACATTTTAACTATGGTATGATTTGTAGGATCTTTTGTATTTGTCTTACTTGGAGTTTGTTAAATTCTTGAATCTATAGATTTGTGTTTTTCTTCCAATTTAAGAAGTTTTCAGTCATTATTTCTTCAAATATTCTGCCCTTTTGATCTCTACTTTTTGCAGGACTCTCATTGCATTTATATTAGTACAGCTGATATTGTCTCACAGATGTCTTAGGCTCTATTCATTTTTCTTCAATCCTTATTTTTTCTGTTCTTCAGATTTTATAATTTCTCTTGCTCTATCATCAAGGTCTCTGATTCTTTCTTCTACCATCTCAATACCTTGAGGAAACCCAATAGTGAATTTTATGTTATTTATTCTTCAATGCCAGAATTTCTATTTGTTTCTTTTTTGAATAATAATTTATATATCTTTATTGAAAAATCTCTGTTGATTCTTTGTGGTTATACGTTAATTCTTTATGCATAGTATTCTTTAGTCCTTTGAACATATTTATAGTAGCTGGTTTAAAACCTTTGCTACGTACAACACCTGGAGCATCTGAGAACACACAGACCATTTCTTTTGACTGCTTTTTTTCTAATTATGGATCTTACCTTCCTGTTTCTTTGCATATTTCAAATTTCCTGTTGAAAACTGGACATTTTAGTTAATATATTGTGATATTCTATATTTTCATATTTTCTTCCTAAAAGGTTAAGTTATGCTGGGATTTTGTTTGTTCATTCGTTTATTTACATATCTGGGCTTATTCTGTAAAATATCTCTGTCTTGTAGAGTGTTGCCACTGATGGCTCTGTTTATTTTTGAAATTTTTTGTTTTTGTTTTTAAACTTGGGTTTCAAGGAGCTGCCCTTCATCTGCATAATTTAGCAGTCAGCTGGCGATTAACAAAGATTACGTTCAAATACCTTAAGCCCGGAAGACTATCATCTGCAGATGGATTTGTATGTAGGAGGAAGAACACATTTAGGACATGTTCACATGTGGGTCAGGTTTTACTTTCCATAGATCCCTTTCAAGTCAGGTATTCACACATGAGAGTGTTCTCAGGAGAGTATGAATAGCTCGGGCCCACCACTAGGTCGTAGCTACTTCAACCTGGACCTTCTCTTTCTTCTCCGTTTTTCTTATCCTGCTCAATTTTGAGTTGACTGCCATT
The DNA here is from genome assembly GCF_902729225.1 of Pteropus medius. Lineage (NCBI taxonomy): Eukaryota > Metazoa > Chordata > Mammalia > Chiroptera > Pteropodidae > Pteropus > Pteropus medius. Next base: position 1,693,467 of record NW_024351729.1, read on the forward strand.
AGTTTCCCCTCAGTGTGGGGGACTTTCCTAGAAGGCAGGCCCAGAGGCTCAGTTTCATGGGAGCTAGTCAGCTCCAGCCCTTATCATGAACCCCTTGTACTAATATACTATTAGATTGCACATCTGCTCTTCTGAAATTGACTCACTGCTTTCCATTGAATACCTGTTGTTTATTTGGTTCTCAGGTTCATCAGATGTTTATTTTTTCCTTCTGTCTTTACTTTCACAGATGCCAAATTCTTATAGGTCTTAAGGTCTATTTTTACTGTTTGGTATTTGAGTTTTCTGGGAATACTTTGTCACCCAATTTTCTTGTGTTAAATCTTCATAAGATTTTGATTTTTTTATTTAGTTGCTTTTTCTGTTTTTATGTGGGGATTCAGAAATATATAAAAAACTACACCACTGCTGCTCCTGGAATCTTGGGTTTTTTATGTTGTTCATTAAACTTTTCTAGTTTTTTTCTTAAAGGTGTCATGTTTCTTGTTAGTTTTTTTCTAGGTATATGATAATTTTTATTGCAATTAAAAGTAAAAAACAATTTTTCACATTATATTTTCTGATAGGAACACTATTGGCTTTTGTATACTGCAGTTGTATTTGGATTTCTTACCTCTTTTTAGCTTAAAAAATTTTAAGATCATTTTGTATATTCTGGGAAGACATGCAGATTATCACATTTTCTTCCATCTTTTCTAATTCAAATTTTATGAATATCCTTCCATACATAGAGAGCTAATTCTTTTTTGTTAATCTTTACATATTATTCACTTATATAATTCTACCATAATTTATGTAAACAATTCCTGTTTTGACATTTATATGATTTCTAATTTTTCGCTATTATAAACAATATTTTTTTGGCATTTATATGAGTATTTTCATAGGTCAAATTCCTAAAAATAGAATTACTGGGGCAAGTGATATATCCAATTAAAATTGTCCTCCAAGTTATTATTAGTATTATAATAAATTTTTAATTGAGTTTTTTCCACACACCCATCTATTTTGTCACCAAATCTTGTTAACTCTAACTTTACAATTTCCAGAATCTGATCATTTCTTACAGTTGTCACTCTTTTAATCTTGTTCAAGGCCTCTTAATTTGCAGGGGGCATGTATTATTGCAATGATATATAATCAATCTCTGTTTCCGTTCTTGTGGCAGAATCTATTCTCAGTGTATTAATACAGTCAACCTAGCAGCTAGTGTGAATAAATGAAAAGGTAAGTCAGATAATATCAGTGTTCTCAAAATCCTCCCCTGGTTTTAATCTGATGCAGAATAAATGTCATAATCTTTACAATAACCCATTAGGCCTTTCACGATCTCTTTTTTATCTTTTACCTCATCACTTATTACTTTTCTTCAGCAGATCTGTTTCAAAAGCGTACCTTCCTTTCTTGTCAGTACTAATATTCACCTTCTTTTGTGTCAAGAAATATACTTTTAAACCGTATTGTTTTCTTGTTTATTTTGTTTACTAATCCTTTTATTTTGAGACGCGCAAATGCCTGTTTTGCACACCTCTGCCCCAAATATCAACTAATTTCATTTATATTTTATGATCATAATATTATGTCATCATATCATAATTATATAATATGTCATATGATTATAATCATTTTACTATGGGCTTTGGAGGATCCATACCCTACCCCCACTTCTTTGCAAGGAAATCAGAATCAGAAAAGTAGCAGTAGCAGAAGCAGCAAATACAGTAGGAGGAGGAGAAAGAAGAGAACATTCTAGTACAAACTTTTGAGTGTGTATACCTTTCTGGAAGGGACAGATACCAACACTTTTATTGGATATTTTAGTGGACTCAAATTAGGGGACATTGCTCTAGGTTCAGTTGCTTACTCTATTAAAGTTTTATGTGTACTGGTAGTAATTTTACTACCTTCTTGGTTTCCTTCTACTCCCATCTCTGCCACAGTAATGTGCCATTACAAGATTTCTGCTTACCCCAAATGCTAGTACCTACAAAGTCCTGCCACAGTCTAAATTTATATTTTGCTGTTTTAGGACAGACAAAAAGATTCCCAGTGGCATGTTCCCTATTAGTCTCATGGTTTTTCCTTTCCTTTACCCTTAAATTAGGAGAGAATGACAAGCTTCTTGAGTGCCTTCCTATAGATTAGAACTCTAAATATTTTTGAATATTTGTAACATCTGGCATTCCTTCCTTAGCTTTAAGCACCAACTCAACTTTTCCTTTTTACATTTTCCTTGGTTAGTTTAGTTGGGTTTGAGAAGAAGGGAGGTAGATACTGTTTATCATCTGAATTTTTGTCCCTTTAGCCTTCTTTCTTCACAATGTCTGATATACTATATTGTTGCTCAATATATATGAGCTTCTACTATCATTCAGTGGAAGTGCAAATGAGCACTAAAAGTACCTAAAAATGGCCATTTATACTTTGCAGTATGTCTAATGAGAAGTCGAAAATATAGCACAGTGTTCTTATTACTTGTAAGATGAATCAGTGATTCATCTATGAAAAGGTTGTATCAGAAAACTGGAGAATATCAGGAATAGCGGTTATAAAGGAAGCATGCTTTGATACGATTTCTGGAGCATAACTGAGTAACAGACATTTTCTAAGCTACATCTTCCCTAGACTCAAAGTCAAATATCTGACTCAAAGAGCCACAACTTCCTTCTCAAAATCAATGATTCATTGCGCAGCTGAACGTCAAAGCTAGTTAGAAGCAGAATTCTAAGGACAGGATTAGTATGATATATTACGAAGAGATTCTAATATAAGAATTTAGATAAATAGATCTGAGGATATCTTAGTACAAAAAAAAAATTCAGTAATTTAATTTAGAATGTCAGATAACCACAGCAGTGTACATTTTATAACAGTAGGGATATACTTTTATCAATAATCTTCAAACTGGGGAAGGCTACCTCTTAGGGATGTGAAAACTTTCTAGGGGTTACAAGAATACGGATCATGTGAAAGGAATCAATTTCCAGATTCTTTACTTCCACCTCTTTCCAAAAATTAATTTAAGTGAGAATTTGCCTGAGTTCATAACAGCCCTTCTCTCACTTTACAAAATAAAGGCACCATAAATGGTAAGCTGTCTGAGTCTCAAAAAAGGGATGGCCTTTGTTAATGTTTAATTAAATTACCCACAGAGAATTTCTCTGTCTTCTCTGTTTATGCTATGGGTGAAAAATGGGTTAGGAATCTGGTATTTTGGACTATGTTGGGATGTTTTGAATGCAGATATATAGTAGAATAGAGTATTGGAACTAATGATGATTTTCATATAAGGACTTTGCCTCTTCTATGCCCTCAGCTACTTTCAATGAGTACATGCACATAAAGAGAGTACTTTAAGAGCAAAGCAAGGAAAGTATTAATAAAAAATATTGAATGCTAAAAGCAGCTTGGACAATTTTGCTGACCTGTTTCTGCTCCATATATATGCATATTTTTTTCCAGCAAGCTAGCCTGGGCATGTTCTCTTAGCGAAGGCAGGGGAACCAAGAGAAGGCAGAAATGTACAAGCATTGTAATTTCTGACATCCCATTGGACAATGCAAATCATATAGCCAAACCCAGAGACAGAGAGGGAGGAGACTAGAAAACTACAAGGAAAAAGGTATGGAAAAGGGGAAGACATTAATTAGAACCATTAATATAATCAATTTACAACAGGTAATCAATAAAAGACATTCAGATAACTATCTGAAAAGGAAGTATAATGAAAATCTGAAGCCAAAGATAAAAAGGAAAGATTTAGAGAAGAGCGTGTTATTGTATTTTTTAAATAGAAAATTATGTGTATCAGATCATTATGTTATTATGATTCCTTTGGATTTGTTTAAAAGAGTGAAGTTATTATTTTATTTCTAAATGTCAGTATTTATAATATGTCTAAATTCTTTATAATCATTTCGACTTCTGGTGAACAGTATTAGACATCAACTAAAAATGTGTGAAGGGATAGCTGTAGATTTTCAAAATTATTTTGAGGACTATGAGAGCAAAAGTTTGATTATTGCCCAAAATCATACCTCTATTTACAAACCTAAATAAGTGTGGACATGACAGAGATCGCTCAAGCAGATCCAATTTTTAAATCTGGTAGTGTTTTCAGATTTATTTGAGGACGATCCATAAGTATATATAAGGTCATGTGAGAGTCACTTCAAACTTTATGAGCCAATTGTCATCTTCCACTGTTGTCAGCTCCTATCAAGTCATATTTTCTATATATTTTCACCTGCAGATAATAAAAAGTCTTGGCCCTGCTATGAGGTGTGTATATGACATCTCATTGTTTTTCAAATTACATTTTCTTACTGCAAGTGTATTTGTCATTTATGGAGGTGCATTCATTTAGGAGTGTGCTGAACATCCACAATGGGTATTGGCTGAAGCAGGAATGACCATTGTCATCCTCCAGGGCCTCTCTCCCCATGCCTTTGATCATTCATTAGTGTAACCTGGATTTTATATAACACGACAGCTAGATTTTAAAAGAACTAAAAGAGAAGATGCTAGTCCTTTTAATAATTGAGTTCAGAAGTCCTAGAATATCACTTCTGTCACATTTCATTGTGACTGTGACATTCAACATGACTTCACAAAGTAAGTCACAGGCTAGTGCAGATTCACTTCCTGATGTGAGGGGACATGTGTCTGCAGAGATAGAGGGAATTTAGAGTCAGTTGGACATTGGATTTGTTCTTCGATTAATTTTCTATTCATATCCATCTTCCATTTAAATTCTGGGTTGTCTTTTTCTAGTAAATTTTAAGAGCTCTTGGTATATTACAAATATCGATCCATGATCTGTCAGTTGCAATGAAAATATTCTTTGCCTAAAATATGTCATATCTGTTGAATTTGTTTATAATCTTATGCCGAACATATTTATTTGAACTTGATCAAACATCTTAAATGTACTTTTTTTTTCTTTTTAGCTTCTCTAGTGTTTTTATGTCTTTTTATATTAAGTATTTAATCAGTCTGGAAATCAAATATATGATGTGAGACTAGGGTCCAGGTTTATTTTTTGCAGATGATTAGCCAGTTGAAGTAGTACCATGTTTTACATGTAGTTACCTTTTCCCACTGAATTGAGATACCACATTTGTCACATATATACTCAGCTGGAGCTCTGTTTAACTGAACTATTTTTTAAAAAACCATTTTAACCATTTTTAAGTGTACAGTTCCGCAGCATTAAGTACATTCACATTGTTGTGCAACTGTCACCACCATCCATCTCCAAAACCTTTTCATCTTCCCTAACTGAAACTCTATACCTATTAAACAGTAACTACTCATTGTTCCCTCCCTACTAGGCCCTGGCAACCACCATTCAATTTTCTGTCTTTAATGACTTTCACTACTATAGGTACTTCATACAAGTGAAATTATGCTTTATTTATCCTTTTGTGACTGGCTTATTTTACTTAATATATGTCCTCAAGGTTCATCCATGTTGTAGTATGTGTCAGAATTTTCTTCTTTTTTAAGGATGAATAATATGACATTGTGTATATATACCACATTTTGTTTATCCATTTATCCATCAATGGACACTTGGTTGCTGCCATCGTTTGGCTATTGTGAATAATACTTCTATGAACATTGTATACAAATATCTGTTCGAGCCCCTGCTTTTGATTTTTCGGGTATATACTTAATAACTGAACTGTTTTATCTATTTCTGTGCCAATATTGTACAGATTTCTAAATGTTTTATAAATTCTGTTTCTATGTAAAAGGAATAGTTTCATCTTTTATTATAAATGATATTTTAGATGTTTATTGCTATTACAGAATAGAAAAGCTATTGATTTGGTATATTTTATTGCATCTAATTACCTTACTAGATTCTTGTATTATTTCCAATAGAATTTTATTATAGTTTCTTAGGATTTATGGATAATATGTATCACTTTCTGATACCTGATACTGATTGAAATTATTTTTGCTATTGGTTTTAGAAAATAATCTTTTTCAGATTTAAGGTTTTCCTTATATTCCCATCTAGGTTTTTATCAAATGCCTTTTAGCATCAATTCATTTGATTATCTCTTCACCTTTAATTGGTGATGTAGGAAGTTATGTTAATAGATTTCTTGATATAATATCTTTGTCTTCTTGGAATTAAAACTTACTTGATAATAGGCTATTATTTTTTGAAAAATTGCTGTGCTGTATTTCATAATGTTTTACTTAAAATTCATCATGGTAATCATTTTGCAATAAATACATATATCAAATGATCATAATTTGCATCTAAAATTAATATGATGTTAGATGTCAATTATATCTAGGTAAAACTGAAAGGAAAAAAAGATACTTTGATGGGGAAGCTTAAGAAGTACTGTAGGAATTAAATCATTTTAAAGAAAAACCCATCTCTGTTTTTATTCTGATATTCTTTTTATTTTAAAAAGTCAGATTTTTTTAATTTAAATTTTTTCTTGTAATAGAACAATATCTTTAGTTTTAAGAAGATTATCTTCCCCAAAACTTAAGGAAAAAGAAAAACTACTTAAATTTCTTTTAGAGCATAAACAGAGCCTCAAAAGACTATATATATTATCCTTTAAGTGGTATATGTATATTTCCTGGTCTGTATTTAAATAATTTGAAGTAAAGATATTTTAGTTAACTTATAACATTTTCTAATGGAATTACAATTACAGTTTTAGATGCTTTCTGAGAGACTGTCAGAACTCCATCAAAGTAAGAGGGAAAATACCAATTTTTCCTTATAGTTATTTCCTCATACCTATAAATCTATTACCTATTGTTGCCTTATAAAATTCAAGATGTCTTCCATGGAGCACCAGATACAGGAGTGAATGTATTTGATGTCAGGCAATTGCAAACGACATGTGGGGAAGTAATGAGATGGTAGGATCGTGTTTTGGCTACCATGGTGCTCCGCTGGAGCTGCAGTTACTGGACTGCATACTGGTTAATGTGGAATGCCTAGGGATATGAGCCTAGATCAAACAGTTACTTAGCTGATATGCACTTGGAATCTTAAACTGTTTTTGACTGAGAAACCAAGATAAGATTTGCAAAACTGTTATATATTTGTATATATTTGTTTTTTAACACGCCTACTCCTTTTCGCTGTGTACAAGGGCACGGACAAATAAAGTCATATTTATATATTCCTTGTGCAGCTGTAGATTAGGTACAAATCCAGCCGATCACTAAGGTCTATCAGTTTTATCTTCCAAATATCCATTCACGGTGACAACCTAATACTTTTAATTTCCCTGTTTCTAGCTTCATCTCTTTTTCATTAATATCCTAGCTAATACTAGAGTGATGCTTCCTAAAAACAGTTGGACTACTTGCAAATTTGAATTCTTTCAGTCACACACTATTTAGTACAAAAGAAGTTTTTAAATCTTTAGCAGGGCACACAAGGTGCTTCAGAATCTGCCCTCAGGTTACCATTAGATCTTCATCTCTTCTTCCCACTTTTTATATCCCCACATCATGTATCCACAATAAACTGATTATTTTTATATAGTTTAAAAGCATTTACCTATGGTAAATTATATTCACTCTTTTTGGTGTAGATCTCTAAAAAATTTGACAAATGTATACAGTTATTTAACCACAAAAGTAATTGAGTTACAGAAAAATTTCACCACCACCAAAAATTATCTCCTGTTGTTCCTTTGTAGTCAGCCTCTGTCCCTATCACTATCTCAGCCTCTGGTGACCTCTGATTTGCATTTTGTCCCTACAGCTTTGCCTTTTCCAGAACATCAGGAAAATAGATTCATATAGTATACTGCCTTTCTGGTTTCTTTCACTTAGCATAATGGATTTAAAATTTATTCATATTGTTGTGTATATCACTAGTTTTGAACTATTTATATTTACCCTAAACAAGACAGTCTCTGTCTCTAACCTCTCATGTCTTCATGACTGAGCATTGTTTATTTCTGGAATGTTTTATTAGCCTGTTGAACATCTACTCATTTTTGAAAATTCAACTCATTTTTAACTCTTTTGTCAACACAACATGACCATTCTGGGCAGAGTTAGGCATCATCTTTTCTATATTATGTACTACAACGCATTGCAATAAGCAAACCATGGCCTGCAGGCTATATCCAACAGGCCAAATCCCGTAACTCCTACATCCCCCTTTTTGAACACTTGGAACTAAGGATAGTTTTATATTTTTTCTTTTTAGAAAATTTATTGGTTTTTTAAATTGGCTTTACCCTTCTAAAGAATTGTTAAGAAAGAGAGAAAGAGAAAAAAAGGAGGAAGGGAGAGAAGGAAGGACGGAAGGAGGGAGGGAGGGAATGAATATGTGACAGAGACAATATATAGCCCACAAAACCTAAAATATTTACTAAGTTGCTGTTACAGGAAAAAAAAATTGTCATCTCCTACTTGATTTGGCTTTGAAACCTTTGCATTCTTAGCATCCAGCTACATCAGTTAGAGTTCAGTTAGGAAAACAGAAACTAAGTTAGGTTTTTCAACACAGAATGTGTTTTATAGGGGACTGGTTAGAAGGGTGAGAGGAGCATAGAGGGAAGATTGTATTAACCAGAGACCAGGAGCCCAGACTCTTAATGGCCTTATAAGACCTGGGAGGCTTTGTGGCTGCCAGAAACAAAAAGAGTGGCGCCAACCTAATGCCTGTCTTCTAACCTCACGTGAGTGCCTCCGCATGTTAGAATCTAACCAGAACCAACTAGACAATGAGCTTTGGAAAATGTCGTTTGCAAGCTACTAATGCCAGTGGTTCAAGGGAAAACATAGAAGTGTGAATGTGTAGCTGAGTGTCAGTAAAAACTATCTGGCACACCAGGCATGCTGTCTTGCACACAGTAGGTTCTTAGTAAAGGTTTATTGAATTAAATTGAACAAACATTTTGAGAATTTAGTGTGCTAGGCACTTGATATCTAGATGAATAAAGCCATTTTTTGCCTTCAAGTAGTTCACAGTTTACAACTTGTAAGCCAATCTAATGAGAGAGGCTGAAGTAAGCATCTAACTATACCTCAAGACATAATGTAATAATAGGTGGTGAGTAGAGGTTACAGGGAAAGTGCTGAAAGAAGGCAGTTCGAAGAATAAATTCAGCTTGAATGGAAAGGAGATGGCTTCTTGGGGGAAGTGACATATACTTAAGGCATTGAAAAGGCTTTTGAAACAGAGAGGACTGGAAGAAATTTCACTTGAAAGAGAAAAGCAGAAGCCAAGACACCAAGATATAAAAGCAAATGGTATTTTGGGAAGCTAGTACAGTGTAGCTGTAACTTAATGGATTTTTTTTATGTTAAAGTACTTAAGTTTTTAAAAATATGATAAATTTTATTCCATAGACACATTAATTTATTTTAGTGCTTTCTGCATATACACTTTTAATTGTGAACTTCAGTGTAACCCAGGTCCAAAATTACATGATTAGAATTTGAAAATAACTTTACTGCATGTACTAAAATACAAGTACTTAAATTGGCCCTTGGAAAGATTATGTACGTTAGCATTAACTTTATACTCAACACCATTTGTTAAAAGAGTAATATTTCTTCCCCACAACCCCACATTGACCTCACCCCACATGCCACATTATGTTCCAAATCCAAGCCTGGGACATGCATGCACAATGCTCTACTCTTAAAAGAGTCAATGGGAATCATGTGGGGGCTGTGTACTACAGATCAAACTTGACTTGAGGTTTCAACTAACTAATTTCTCTATCAGATTTCACATGCTGCATATACCAATCACATTTTGCATAGAGGGAGAAGTATAACTTCTTACTAAACTTTGTTTTAGTTTACATTTAAGCAGAAGGAATTTGATTAGAATGAAGATTTAAAATGGCATCCTTATTTTTAAATTAAGTGATGTATGTAAGTCTGCCACAATTAGCACCCAAAATTCAGTGTGACCTTTATGGCAGCTGGTGATACTCTAATATTTCTGAGTAGTCCATAAAAGGTGAAAGGGCATATCTCCTTTCAATGTACATATGTAACTGCAATAAGTATTAATAGGAGTACATACTTGTGGGTAATCCTGGAATGTATATCTATATTTATAATTAGGAGTAGTTATGTGAATTTGATATAAATATCTGTCATTAGTGGTATTTGATTATCAATTTCCCTTGTACATTGTGTAAGCACTATAAGTGTATGGTAGCCTACCATTAGGTTTTGAAAGAGTAATGAAAGAGTGTTTAGAATTAAAAAATTTTTTTCATGTGTAACAACATTTGTTCAGAATCCATAATTTTAAATATAAGGGTGCTTTTTAATTTTTTACTGCAAAGTTACAGGAAATGATCAGACCTGGTATTTTAGAATTTCAAAATGTGATTTTGTATATGAAATTCAATTCTTAACTGCTTGTTATTTGTAATCCCAGAAGAAACTTCTAGAGCAGAGGGTGGTGGTTTTATTATATTCTGCTGCTCTCAATACAGATTTCCCTTATTTTTAGGTTTTCCTTAATTTCTCTTTCTTTGCTTGGTTTTTTGATCATTCTCATTCCCTGCCATTTGGTTTAGATGTGTGCAATAATTTGTGGGAAGAAGTGAAAATAAACATAAAAGCATATTTGTGTGAAAGATTTTTGATGGTTTTTACTTTATATTTTTCTATATTGTTTGAGGTTTATAAACATTAGAAAAATTAAAAAATGATTATTCTGATCTCAAAAAAACTTAGCATTAACATTCTAGGAACTTAAAGAAACTCAATTAGTAGAATTCTTAATGTATAGGCTTTAGAGAACAAGCCTAGTATCCCCATGATTAGATTAATTTCAAAAGAATTGACTTGATGTTGTTCTTCCTAGGACATGTTTATTAAACAATTCACTGAATTTTAAAAAAGTCTCTGCATTTCATATGTCAAACAAAATGGTAATCTCTGTCTTTACTATATTGTCACTTCTTTATATGGAATATAGCCATATTCCCTGTCTTTTATCTTCAATAGATATTTATTTAATTATTTAACATAGCACACTTTCAAATCAGTTTAAGGAATGCTCCAATGGAAAAAATTGGCAAAGTACATGATGTATATTTTTATGTAAATATAAGGTAAATGCAGTATGTTATTTCATAAAGAAGCACAAATGGCCAATAATCATGAAAGATGTATTATCTCAGTAAGAAGTAAATGGTACAAATGGAAACAACTGATACATCTTTTTTTCAATGATTCAAAATACTTGCTTATGCTCAGCATTGGCAAGGGAATAGAGAAAAATGTGCACTTTCATTCTCTGTTGATAAAACGAAAATTCTTTCAGTTTATTCTCAAAAGCAATTGGGAAATATATTTCGATTGTAAAATAAATGGAGCATTTGGCCCCACAATTCTGTGTCTAAGAATTTATATTAAGCTGCTAATCAAGTGTGGTAAGATTTCCATGTAAGGATGTTTATGGCAGCATTGATTATTATATAGAGTTAGAACTCTAAATATCCTTCAGTAGAGACATTAGAATGATGACATATTTATTAATATGTTAGAAAAATAATGTTAAGTGAAAAAACTTTACAGTACAGCATGTATAATATGATTCTGCATAACAAGGTTGACAAAATTTTGCTGTAAAAGACCACTCAGTAAATACTTCACGTTTTGTCAGCCATACAGTCTCTGCCATACTACTCAACTCTCCTGCTGGAATGCAAAGGTAGTTATGGGCAATGTGTAAACCAGTAAGCATGGCTATGTTCCAATAAATCTATATTTACAGAAACAAGCAGCCACCTTATTTTGCATACCCCTACTATACATGTAAAAGAGTGTGTGTGTGAGTGTGCATGTGCGTGTGGGGGTGGGGGAGAGAGACTATACATTTCTAGAAGAACATTGTAGAAGAATGTTCACCCAAATGTTAACAGTATGGCTCTGTGGGGGATATTCTAGATAGTTTTTACTTGCTACTTTATATTTTCTGTATTGTTTGATTTTTTTATAAGCATTAGAAAGTCATTAAAATTATTATTTCATAAAAGGAAAGATTTCAGAAGAACAGGTTCATAGGGTAACATGACTAAGAGTTCTATTTATAAGGTCTTTCATGTTACATATGCATATATTAAATACAGTAATATTTAAATGTAGTTCGCCATTTTATCTGATGCAAAATCATCTTATGCATGCATTATTGTACTTGCTTCTTTAATAATATCCTTCTCCCTGGTTTTTACAGTCCTTCATCTTCCTTTGCATACACAATTGCCAGCTTTACTTAAGTATATATATTTTTTGCAGTCTTTTTTTTTCAGTTCTTGTATGTATTTTTTCTTAAATGGGGTAACATTAGTAAATACAATTATATAATTTTCAGGTGTACATTATAATTTGACATCTGTATATTCTATTGTGTGTTTACCACCCAAAGTCTAGTTTCCTTCAGCTACCATATATTTGATCCCCTTTACCCACTTCGCCCTCCCCCTTCCCCTCTATATTTGACCTCTTTTACCCTGTCTACCTTCCCCCTCCTCCCCCACCCCTTACCCTCTGGTAACCACTAGTCTATAGTCCATGTCCATGAGTCTCTGTTTGTCCTGTTCCTTTGTTGCTTTTAGGTTTATACCCCACATATAAGTGATATCATGTGATTTTCAACTTTTTCTCTCTAGCTTATTTCACTTAGCATGATTATCTCGAGGTCCATCCATGTTGTCACAAATTTCATTTCTTCTTATGGCTGAGTAATATTCCATTATATATATGTACCACAGCTTCTTTAGCCAATCATCTATCGTAGGACACTTTGGTTGCTTCCATGTCCTGGCCACTGTGAATAATGCTGCTATGAATATCGGTGTGCAAATATCTTTTCAGATATGGGTTTTCAAGTACCTAAGTATATTTTTTAAATCTAGAATTCTACTATCTAGGTCTTCTAGACTATCAGAAGTAATCCAATTTTGTAATAAAAATAAATATACATGTATATACACATATATATTTGTGTTACTGCCAGCTTTCTGGTTTCTCGCCCCATTCCCCTAATATGGAACCCTAAGGTTCTGTCCTTGTTCTCTTCTCTCACCATATTGTTTCTTTTGACATTCTCATGGGTTCATATGCCACCTCTATGTGAAGACTCATCTGGACATTCATGGAAGTAGGTGACAGCCAATTCTGTCTTAGGAGTTTATTCAAACCCACACTTACTTACAATAACCAATTACACATAGCTACTTTCACCTTATATAGGTTTTAACTTTCCATTAAACTCCTCCTATAGATGTGCCAAGTAGATTTGCTAACTCAGATTTAACATCTAGCTCACCACAATATACCTGGATTGGGAACCTAGATTTTCAATATCAGCCTTGAATGAGGCACTCTGGTGCCTTCTAGATATGTAGTCAGATACAGAAAAGAGTAGAAACAGAGAAATGAGTTAGTTTTACCTTTAGCTATCTAAGCAGGATCTGATGGTGGCTCTGACTAGCTAGATTGTGGTAGAAATAAAAAGAAGTAGCTGGATTCTAGGATTTTAATAACACAAGATCTAGTGATGGACTAGATTTGGAGGGGTGAAGGAAAACGTCCATCAAAGACAACTCACAACTTTCTGGTGCATACAAATGGGGAATAGTGGCTACCCTTTTCCCCGTGAAGTAGAAGGCTACCATCCTCTGCTGAGAAAGAGGGGAAGTGAGGGGTCAGAAGTTTGAGGGTTTTGTCAGGCCAGAGAGGAGGGGTATTTCAGGTAGAAGCAATATTAGCAAAGGCTGGAAGGCATGGAAATAATCAGTGTTTTCTAGAAATTGCAAATACTTGAGTATTCAATAGTGTGAGTAGGGAAGGTAGGTATAGAGAAATAAGTTTGGGGAAAAGAGGTAAAGCCTGATTGTGAAGGGTCTTAAATCCCATGCTAATTAGTTTTGCCTTATCCTTATAAATCAGCTGTCCCCAGATGTTTAGATTCACAAACTGCTAAAAATTTATATCCAGTTTATGAGACCAACATAAAATTACCTTCTTTTATTTTGCAAAGTATTAAAGCAATAATAAAAACCACTATTTTACTTAAAACCTGTAATCTCTTAAAATAGAATTTATTTTTCATTTGACAGTGGTGACAAACTAAATCATAGAGTTAATATAGAAATTAATATTGTAGAACTTAATTTTTTAACTAATATAGGGTTTCTGGAAATGATTAAACTCTAAAATTCTATTTGAAACAAAGAACTCAGAGGATAGTTGCTTAACTTCAAAACTTTAGAAAAACAGCCACAAGTCACCAGTCAAGTGGAGAGCTCGAGCAATGAAGAATAATAGTAATAGCACTGCTGAGCCTTACCATACGATAACATACTTAAAAGGGCTTGGCAAATGACTGGGCTTCCACTGTCATAGAGGGAATAATGATTTATGCTAGGAAATAGGACAAATGCTGGAACCGCTTTTTAAAAAATTTTCTGAATGTGTGCTTGGAAGGGATTGATGTTCATATAGCACTTTTAGAATTATAAAATTTAAAAATTTAAATGCCCATTTTAAAAGATCTTCAGTATGAATCATTGTTAAGAAATTTTCTTAATATTTACACACATTTTAAAATATTCATCAATACTACCCTCATGGGTGATTATATGTAAGATAGAATACAGTGGTCTGAATTATCCAAATATTCTTTTCCTTTTTAACAACAGTAACGGTTATTTTCCCTTTATGTTCCATTGTTTATTGTTTTCTGTTAAGTAAATCTTGAAAACTGAATAGTAGGTATTTTCTCATATTTCAGAAATAGTACTAGAATTGACATAACTCTAAATTACATTATAAAGGAAGCTAAAGAACATATAAATCATGCCAAAAATACTTAGGATTGGGAGGACTGGATGCCTCAGGGAATTGGTAATTTGATCCAAATCCTGTCACCTGTTAAAATTTATCCTGGGTCAGTAGTGACTGAAAATCATCACGACCTGACAGGTGTTCAGCATTGCGTGTAAAATGAAGTAGCAGACTCAGTATAGTTCCTATTTGACACGTGTATGCATTACTGAAACCACTGCAGCATTAATTGATAACTATGCTGGCAATCTTGATTGAGGTGCCAAGGACTAACTGGCCTGAACTCTCTTCACCCCTACTAATGTGCCTTTTTAAATAGGCTCAAGAGTGCTTGTGTAGTAGAAAAGTGTGCTTGGGTCTTCTTCTTTGACTAGATTATTTTACTCCTAAAATTGACCATCTGCGTTTCTTCACAGTAGATTATTTTTTTTTAAATCCGAGGTTTTCATTTTTTCCTGATAAAATGTTTTGTCTACCTTTTGAATCATCAAATAATAAAAGCATTGAATTACTGCTACTTATTACCCAGAGGGATAAGTAGACCCATCCCCCTAATTTATTCTCTCCTTGGAATTCAATGTCCAAGCATCATTAATATGCTCTTTCATGTATAAGAATTTACATCATTCATAATTAAATACTATTGAAAGGACTGTTTTTCAATGTAGCTAATATTTGTCATTTAAAATTGTTGCTTTATATATTACAGAGTCAGAAATAAAAGAAGCTCACTTAACCCTCCCTAGTTGGTAGTGGATAAAGAAGAGGAAAAAGAAAAAGTTTCATCTTCACTGGTATTATATAGTGTGGAGAACTACTACTTTTTCCTCACGAAAGGGTCATGTTGGTATGTGGGCCATTATCAAGAATTTAGCTTCAGCAATGCCAGCAACAGGATTTTAGGCAAGTGGAACAAAGAAGCAGACTTTTAATAATAATCTAATAATTTTGTCCTGCTTAGCAGATGACTTAGTAGTGATCCTTGATTAGTGGTTATGTAGTCTCCTAAATTTAACTAGCAAATTATTCTCTCCCCTATGGCGCCTCCAGAATGCTAAGAAAAGGCTAAAAAGAGTGGATCTTAAATGCATCTTATAAGCAAAAATAGTGATGGTATGAGATTTAAATTAGTTTCCCAATAGAGGCAATAAATGTAACTATATCCAGAGTTTTGTCTCAAGGTTAACAATATACCTTTATAGACAATCTGACCAGAGTTATAGACAGACTCTGTAACCAGGGAGCAAAACCAGTTAACCTATTTGTGGAATAAACTCATGAATTCATTAGCAATATGTTTTTATAAACTTCACAGTTCATTGACTTGATAGTAAAAGATTGAGCTGATTATAAATGAATTATTCAGTTTTGCTTTTGTGCTTTTGTACAGTTACTCCAGGCAGTCCCCAAATATGCATTGTACTTCTGCCTTCATTTCTTACTTGTGCTCTCCTAGCTCCCTGAAATCTGCTCCCTTTCTTTCTCCCTTCTATCCTACCCTCCCATCCACACCTCTCTCCTGGCTCAAGAAACTTCTAATTCATCTTTCTAGGTTTAAAGTATCTGTAGATTCTTTTCTGGTCCTCTCACTCTCTCTTCACTCTAGGTGTATTAATTTTTCTTTCCACACACAGCAATTCTGTTGTAGCTGGTTGTATTTAATTTGTCAGCTCCTCAAAAGAGAGATTATGGTATGTTTTACATGTAGTGGACACATAGAAATATTTATTGAGTGAATGATTGGATGAATAATTACAGCTTCATTCTTTTCATTGCCTTGTGTTTAAATAAATGTTCTGTTTCATAATTAGGTAAACTCTAAAGACTGAGAGAAGTATCTCAGAGACACATTTAAATATTTTTATTTCTAATGAACTTATTTTTAAAAAATCCTCACCATAATTTTATTGACTATGGCTTTTAAGGTAATTTTCATAATTGTTAATTTATATATATTGATAAAATATATCAAGATATATATAAAGTCAGATCACTTCTTTGATCACTTATGTGGAAGTTCAAGTTTTATGCTTTCCCCAAAGAAGAGAGAGGCAAGGTGATTGGAGGGCTGTAAATGGCACAAACCTAGCAGTCTACAGTTTAAACATATTTAAAAGTACAGAGCAGAGTCTAGTGAATCTCAATGACCCATTAACCCAGCATTAATCATATCCATAGCACTCTTGCTTTACCTATTCCCCCACACATTGTCCCAGATTCTTTTCTTAAAGGTAGGTTTATTGATGCCTTGTTTATATAAAATATAATGTACCCTTTTTAAATGTAAAGTTTCAAGAATTGGGACAAACATCCACATTAGTACATGTGTTCAAGACACAGAACATTTCCATTACCACAAAAATTTCCCTCATGCCACTTTGTAGTCAGTCTCTTCACCAACCCCCACTTCTTGGCTTCTACTGATTTGTTTCTGTGTCATGTAAGTGGATTCAAACAGTATGGAGCCTTTCGTATCAGCTCCTTCTGCTTAACATCAGTCTTTTGAAATTCATCCATGTTGCACATATCAGTAATTTTTCAGTTCTTTGTTTTATGGATGTAACACAGTTTGTTTATCCATTTAACAGGTGATGGGCATTTAGGTTGTTTCCCGTTTTGGACTACTATGTGTGAAACAACTCTGAACATTCACATACAGACTTTTTTTTTTTTTTTTTGTATATACATATTTATTTCTCTGGCGTAAATACCTAGGCATGAAATTGTTAGGTCATATGATGAGTATGTTTACTTTTATGAGAAATGGCCAAACTGTTTTCCAGAGCATTCGTACCATTTCAGTGAAAAATTTAATGCATTTTAGTGCAAATTTTTAAACTAAGAAAATTCTAAAATTTGGAGTTTTAAATTTCTGTTACTAATAAATTTTTTATTTAAAGTGCTTGGCTATTTTTATTTTTCAAAGCAACAAGACTCACAGAGGCAACTATCAAGACATCTTGCTGCTTACTGCTGGCAAGATCCTGGCTAGAGTTCTCTTAGACAGACTGCAGTGCAGCCCTGCCAACTATGTGCTCCCAAAATCACAATGTGGCCATGGGCCATGGCTCAGTACAGCTGACTTGATCTTTGCAGCATGTTTGGATTTAGGAAAATCAGGGCTTAAATGAGGCTGTATCTTACAAGATTGCAGATCCCAGGAGATTCATTTTTCTTATTAAATGAAGCTGCTACTGAGGGCATAAGCCTTACATTGTAGAGTTAAAATCGGTTCTTTCAAAATTAAAAAAGTATCATTGCTATTAATTATTTTGGAAAGAATGTAAACAATGGCATCCTAGTACATTATTCTTTGACCTGGTGAGATAATTTAAGTCAAGAGTTCCGGATTCTTGACAGTATTCTTTATTTTAGTCGTCAGAGTTTTGAAAGATCCTGGATTTAAGACTGACATATTTTCTATTGCATTACACTTTATTTCCTTTGATTTCGTAAGCATTGATCTGATTTTTTTATTATAGTTACCTAGACTGGAAGATGGACACAGTCCTACAGTAGTATTTATTGGTACCCGATGCCATAGTCACTCAGAACCTATCTAAGATGTCCAAGATTAAACACAGCCTGTAGCTGCATCTTAGCATGATTATAAACCTTAGATATGACATCCAAGTCAGTTTTAGGCCAGGGCTAAAAATTTGTGAAAGAAATGATATGCAAAGCCTGGAAGGAGATGTCCCTTTGCTTGAACTCTGAATTTTCAAGTATTGAGACTTTGCAGAGGGAGAAAACAGAGACGACTCAGGTCTTCAATATAGTGGATGGGGCATATTTAGAGAATGGGACTCCAAAGCCAGGATAGAAGGAGTATGTGCAGCCAGTAATGTGGGAGAACCATTAAAAAAGACTAAGAAAACCATAGTGGAGCTGTGTTGGCTTTGCAAGAAACAAGGTTCATCTGATACTCATGTTGCTATTCCACTTGAAAGTCAAGCTCTAGAGCCTAAGGATTCTCTTTCTTCCTTAGAATCAATGGTGTGATCAACACTAGCAGGGTTGAGTTGTAATAGTCACAAACTGGGGTTGAAGAGATGTAAATTACTTTATTGTCTTTAATAGACCTCATCTTTTAAACCTCCACTCCTTCAATGATGGAAGATGCTTGAGCCTGCCAATCAAAGTTTCCTCTTTTCCAGTTAAAATATTAGTTTTTTAGACAAATACTACATAATTCCACTTACATGAGATATCTAAAGTAATCAGTATACTCTGTGGGTATAGAGTTTCAGTTTTACAAGATGAAAAAGTTCTAGAGATATGTTGGACAACTGTGTAAATATATTACATTACTACAGTGTACACTTTGAAATGGTTAAGGTGGTCAATTTTATTTTATTTTTTACCAAAATTGAAAAAAATATTAACAAATTAGACATCACCAGAAAACAGTTAGATTGGGGGGGTTAATACTCTTTTTCAGCATTTCTCACTTCAAAATTTTCTCCCCTACCCTCACTATGTTTTTCTGGATGAATATGGAGCAGAGAGGCTCACCTAGCTTCCTGACATCGCAGTGGGTTTTCTGGTCCTCCCTCACAGGCTTCTTGTTGAGGTAGACCGTTTTGCCTGGTTTTGGGGTATCATCCTTTCATCTTAATGCATCTGCTTTGATTTAGTTGGGCTCCCTGGTAACTGAGTGTCCTGTACTGGTAGCCACTGATATTTTGCAGGTTCATTTGGTTTTTGGAGCATTGTGCTGGCACCTGCTATTGATTACCACACTATTTTCTCCAGTTATGAGGTCCCTATACTTTGTCATCCTCATCTAAATCCAGCAGCCAATCTAGCAACCTATTCAACAATTTATCTGCCTTTGGAGACCTGGTGGCTCTTGGACACTTTCTCAGAAACTATCTGGAGAAGATCCAGTGTAGTGCCCTTAGTCTAAGCACCTTCTTAGTCATTGTGTTCAACTCAACTGGTGCTGGCAACGTATTAGATATACGACTGTGACAAGCAGAGGAATTCTCTCAAAGCTTTCTGACTTTCAGTGTTACATAGGAAACAGGGCACTAGTCCCAATATTTGATGATTCTCCCAGATTTGTCTGGATTTTTTTCTTCTACTTACCTTTCTCAGCTAAGTTTTGACCCCAAAAAGGGATGTAATCTCTTAGTTTCTCATTCCCTTTCTCTCTCTTTCTTTTGCCCAGAAAAAAAAAATTAAATTCCAATTTCCTAGATAGTGTTTTCTATAGTTTTCCAGAGGCAATAGCCTCATCCTCATAGTTTATCCTTAATAACCAAAAGTCTACTAGGAGAGGAGGGGAAAGAATTACCAAGAAGAAAAAGAATAGGTGTCAAATATTTTTACATTATCTCCACTTCACCTGGGCTTCTTTGTAGATCCCTGCTTCTCCATGTCCTGTTCACTCTTATTTTCTACATATTTCTAATACATTCTTTTACCGTTATTTCTGTTGCCTCAGTTGTAGATGAGTGAAGTTCTCGAGTCAAACTACCCCGGTTCAAAACCCGATTCTGCTACTCACTCGCTATATGAACTAAACAAAGTTTGCTAGCCCTCTGTACTTCAGTTTCTTCCCCAGTAAAATATAGATTAATAATAGCCCTAGCTCTGCAGATAAGATAATCATATAAAGCATTTTGAACAGTGCCTGGAATTTAGTAAATGCTCAATTAATATTAGCTATTAATACTCAGACCATCATCATTTCCCTTCTAGACCAGTAAAATAGATTTCTAATTGAATTCATTGATCCTTTAGGCTCCTTCTTTTATAGTATTATATAGAATTCAGAGGATCTAAAAATTAGATGGAAAAAATTACGCCTTTATTTTTGCTTATACTTAATTAAAATTAGCATTTCTTTCCATTCTAAATGGGCTTGAAAGCACAAAAGTCTTTATAATATCTGTCACCATGTCACCAACAGAAATCACAGTTCATATCAAGTTGCAATTATCGCATGTATATTATTTATGCTCATCACCACTTTTAAATCATGATAGTTATTCAACTTATTACTAGACCTTGTCATTTTAAGTTTTTGTGCTGTCATATTTTATTATAGCACATTAAAAATATTTTTATAATTGTAATTTAATATGATTGGTTTTCTTTAGAAAACAAAGCATTTAAACCATTATTCTAAGAAGGGATATATAGGCTTCACCCAACTTCGGAAGGGACTTTGGTAGAATAAAGGTTAAAATACATTACTAAAAGGGGTTTTAAAAAATTTTTACATTTAACCATATTGCTCCCTGCTTAAAATGTTTCACTAGCTCTCATCACTGACAATATTAAGTACAAATTCCTTAAGAAGATATACAGGGCATGTCCTGCTTCAGTCTACCCCTGTAGCTCCATTGTTTGTCACTGTACAAGGCTCTGTCCCTCCATCCATCCTACTACTCACAGGACCTGGAAGGCATCATGCTGTTTCCTGACCGCATTCATGTGGGGGACGGCGGGGGTGGGGGGCGGGGAATGGGGGCAGGGGAGGAGGTGAGAATGCCCTTCCTTCTTCTTCCTTATTCATTTTTTCTCCTTACTCATCTTTTAAGCTTTTTTTCATTATTAAAGACATTGCCGATGTCACCTCCTCCTTTAAGTCTTCGGTGAACTCCCAGTATAGTTGAGGTGGCTTGTTCCTCTTTTCCCACAGCACCCTGTGTAAACCATTTGTCGCATTTTATTAAAGTGGACTATTATTTGCCTTTTTCTTCTTACTAGACTGTGAGTTTCTTGAAAGATAAATGACTTACTCCTCTACTCTCCTCCCTACACAGTTCCTGCAGGAATATCTAAGACTCAATGAATGGGTCAAATCTGATAGGATATCATACATATATTAACAGAATTGGTATCTTATTTCAGAGGGAAAGTGCCAGAGATATTCTTAATTATTTTCATGTACTCTTCTGGTGACAGTGGGGAAAAATTATTGCTCCTTTGAGAGCCTAAATGATACATTGGGTAGTGTGATTGAGGAGAAGCTTTGTGACTTTGGAGAAGAGGGATGTATAATTTTTTTCCTCTAGAGTTGTGGGAGAAAGAGATCTTGGCTTCAATAGAGATGAGGACTTCATCATTGTGGGCTAAATGTCCCACGTGAAGTGGAAATTAAGATATAACTGCAGCAGACTCTTAAAAAATTTAAAGGAAAAAATAGATGCATGTAGGTAGAACTGCAGCTGGTTGTTTCTGACTGGACAGAAATCCAGTTATCGTCCTACTGTTGGATTCCTATCCTATACTTATGACAAAATGAGATTGATAAAAGATGTTTTAAAAGGAAATAACAAACCATAAGACTATTAGAAAAAATATGGTACATTTTTAAGTATAAATACATACTGGAAAAGGCCTGAGTATGACACAAAAATTGGAAGTCATAAAATATCTAAAATATGTGACATGCAGATATTTTAAAGAAAAAAACCACACACACACACACACACAAGAAACCACAAAGTCAAAAGACAAATGAAAATCTGGGAAGAAATAGTTTTAGCTTATATCTTAAATATATAGATATTTTTTAAAATACCAACAACCTCATAGAAAAAAATAAGAATAAAAGCAAACAGTTAATAGAAATGTTATAGAAATCATCTATTACAGATGATTCTTAAAGATGAGATTAATGACTTTTCAGAAGAAGAAATGCAATTAAAATCATGATAAAATATCGTTTTTCACTTATCAGACTAAAATAAGGATAAGGGTGTGGGAAAATAGGTAACTTCATATATGGAAATATAATTTGGTACAACTTCTACAGAGTACAAACTGTCAATATATATTAAAATTAAAAATAATCGTATTCATTGACTTCAAAGGAAATTTTTCACACACACACAATGTGGCTCCCTTCCTTCGGTTTAGGTAGACTTTGTCATGTAAACTGCAGCAGCCATCTTGTAACGACAAAGGAAAATGACCTGAGGGCCAAGGAAACACAATGAGGATGTCAAGTGAGAGGTATAAAAAATCTGTCTTCATTAATATTGAACTACTGATCATACTGTACATAGAGCAGCCTTAAATCTGTACTTATGTGAGATGATAAACGTTTCTATTGTTTAAGCCATATTTGAATTGGGGTTTCTGTTATTTACAGCTGAAAGTATTCTAAATAAGTAAATATGTATATATACATATGTTATGTATATGTCTATACAAACACATGTCTTTATATTTGAATATGCTATTACTGAGTCTATCATAATATAACCATTTTCTGTTATTGGAATATATACTATTTTTATTTTTAAAGTAATATTAAAAATAAAAATTATTTTATTATTTAATTTAATATTTTAAAATAATTAATACTGTGATTTAAATAAATGTTTGCATCTCTATTTCCTTTGATAAAATTTTAGAAGTAAAATCACCGTATGGAACTTTTAAGGATATTGTTAAATATTGGAAGGCAACTGCTGAGACTTTTCTATATTTTTTCTGTATAGATTTTTGTATAGAGTATTCATTTCTGATCACCTTTACTGATAACGCTAGATAATATAAAAATGTAGTGCATTTGTAAGTGAAAAGATAATATGTAATTTTAATTTATTATTCGTGAGAATTAACACCATGATTTATTAAAGAGTCACATATTTCCAGGGGGTACTTACCAGATCAGAATCAGAAAAAATAAATGGCAAATATTTAGCTTTTAAGTTTGAGAGCCTAGAGTTCAAGTATGAAATATAAAGAGTTAGTAAATAGATTTAGTCAGCCAGAACCTATTTTTTTACCTTCACACATAACAGACCTCATGAGCTGATGATGGGAGTGAACTTGATGAGAAGAGAGTTGGTCTTTTTTAGTGCTCTACCTTATAGGCTGAGTTGGACATGAGGTAGAAACATATTACAATCCTCTTTTAAGTTTGGTGATTTGAAAGTAGGAGGATATTGTGCATTATTTTCTAGGTGAGGTCCAGGAAGATAAGTATTATTTGAGCAGTTCTCGCTGACGTCAGGGTGTGGCATCTATAAAGTAGAAATGGTGATACAACAAGAGGAAGCTTTAGGTAAAAGCCAATGTCAGTTTTGCAACAATTAAAAGTTATAGATTTTTCACATCTGAGCTAATGACTAAAAAGTTGTACCACTACATTTGTATTTGTATTTTTTCCATCATGTATGCACTCATCTTAGTCCCTTGTTAATCATGAGCATCTCTGAACCTTAACTTCATCATTTTAAAATGAGATAATAATAGCTTTAAAATGAGTATTTCTCTTGTAAGGAAATACAAGAAATACGTGCTCTTATCCAAGATCCTGTGGATGATTTATTCCTTGCCAAGCTGAACAGCACACTAACCAGGTAATATACTCTGTCACAGATATAATGTATTAATATAGTATATGTTGTTTCGACAAATATATAGCCAAATTCCAGACTGTGACACAAACTGTGGCCTGAAGCGACACTGCTCTCTTTGGCCAGTACCAGGAATCTTTGGTCAAACATCTGGCCAGGCAAGGTGGAGCTCACTGTTCAGAGTCTACCCACATTTGTCAGCAAAGGAAAGAGTTCCACTGGCACTGCAGCTGCAGGGCTGTTTCTCCCAAGAGAATCGCACTTGGTGCAGTTTGTTTTAGTTATAGTTTAGTTTAGTTTAGATACATCCTGACCTATGAGTGGATGGTAACCTAGCTAGGTTTCCATCAGTCCTATACAAGTTCCTTGGACTTCTGTCTTACTGTATCCGTAAGGGATTTTAAGTTCACAAAAGACACAGGTCCTGGTCCATTCTAGAAATTAGGACAATTTTATTGGCTGCCAAGGTATATATACAAGTAGGGAGGACTATCCTCATTTGTTTTGGTTTTGGCTTTGATTTTTGCTGTGATTTCTAACCCATGGCACCTGACCTGGTTCAGAACCCAGGATGACCTGAGGTTCCTCAGTAGAATGCAGGCAGCCACATCACTCATGCCATAACTTGAGTTGCTGAGAAGTATGCAGCTTTTCAGGAAGACATTCTTGGAGCTTGAAGCCAAGCAGTTGTCTCAGTGACTGCCTGATTGTTTCCATTTAACAATTTGGATTTTCTCCCACAGTCACTTCAGTGTGCTCAGTAAATTGGTGTTTTATGCTTGATTTTCACTTTCAGAATTTTATCTTAGCATTATGAGGATCTGATGTCATGATGTAGGCAGACGTTCTTGTATTGACGTGTTTTGTTTTTGCCTGATGGAGAGGTAATGCCAAAATTCTGAGTTCCATGGGAATAGAGCCAAGAGACGTTTGGCTTCTTAGTCAGTTGGTGTCCGTGGGAGCGGATCTGGGAAAGCCTTGTGGAGGATCCATGGCCAAAACCGCATAATCAAATTTTGTTCTGAATAATGTCCTTCATAAGACATTAGGGGAAAAAAAGAACATAACACTTAATAGAAAAATATTTTCTTAATACAGTAATCTTGAATGGTTAAGAAAACAAAAAGGTGAGTTAGTAGGTTAATCTTTTTACGTTTTTTGGTTTAAGGTAAACTTTAAGATTAATTGAATCAAATTTCTGAGTTGGCCCTTCTCAGGACAACTTTCTAACAGATCTCCTTAGCATCAGAATCTGGGAATATGTTTTAGATCTCTATAAGCCAATTCTAGCAAATAGTGTTTTGCCTACAATGCATATGTAGAATAAAAGAGTATCTTATTAAAGTTAGTTTTTAAAGAAAGTAAATACATGTGTATGTTTAATACAAACATCACCTTTATTATGAAGCAGAGATATAGTATAATACCTTTAAAAACTTCTGTCTTACAGAGTGATTCAAAACTGGAATAAATGAAGACTAAGTATGTATGTCTTCGTTTCATTGCCAGATTATGTATTTTATATCAGGAATATTTTGCATAATATTAAACCATAGCCGAAGTGAGATATTGAACCTTTATAACAGATTATTAGAGAGTTGTCTGTTATTATTACATATATTTTTGTCTGTCAAATAAAATAGACAGCTTTATATATAAAATATTATGTTCAAGAGAATCCTGTGGTTTTGACAGGATGTGATTGTTATTCATTGAGGTATTTTGTTATATAATCTAGTAAAATATATAAATATTCCCTCTATCTTGTGTTTTGAATGGCAACAAAGATTATCTCGCTATTAACCATGCATGCTATCTAATGAAAACATTCATTTTCCAAAGACATCCTCTGCAAAATTCCATCTAGACATGAATGAACTAAATTTAGTACCATTTTGCATTGCTTGACATCTTACTCAGGGATGACAAAAATTAGTATAGTTTACTTTGATATGTTTTGCAGTGTGTAAACTGGAACTGAATGACCATGGAAATGAAATTTCAACACTGTATGTCACATGCCAGGCAAGTCCTGACTTGCATATCATGTTTTAGCCTATGGTTTATTAATTATATTATGGGGTAGCATCCATGTGTTTTATTTTAAAAAATAATCATTTGATATTTTAAATAGAATTTTTAAACATGCTACATTTTTAATAAGTACTGTTGGAATGAATGATCAAACAAATGTAACATTGATTTTTATTTCTATTTATTTAAATGAAATATAATTGATAGATTTCTATTTCCTGTATAATTAATGTACAGATATAAATGCTATGTTCCCTTGGGTAATTTGATTAATTTCTTTTAGCCTCAATTCCTTTAATAAAATGAGTATAGTAATAATACTTAACTTTTAGCATTATGAAGATAAAATTACATCATTAATGTGAAAGCACTTTGAAAACTAATTATTAATTAATTATTTAAATTTTTATTACTATGCTCAGTACAGTAGTGGTTTTACTCACATGCTACCATAGATTTTCCATTAGAGTCTATTTCTCCAAGAAAATCTCCAGGCTGATCAAAGATTTGAAATAGATGTAAATTATTATAATCCTATAAACATTTATTTAGTGTCCAGTATTGACTCTTCCTAGCTAATAATCCATGACTCAGAGCTTTTTTGTTTTAAGCCCTCCTGCATTTTTTTAAAAGTTTATTTCTAGATATTTTATTCTTTTTGTTTCAATTGCAAAAGGAATTTTTTTTTCATTTCTTTTTCTGAAATTTCATTGTTAGTATATAGGAACAATGGATTTTTGTATGTTGATTTTATATCTTTCTACTTACTGTATTTATTGTTTCTAATAGTTTTTTTGGTGGAGTCTTTAGGGTTTTCTATATAAAGAATCATGTCATTCGCAAAAAGTAACAATTTGACTTCTTCATTCCCAATTTAGATGCCTTTTTTTTTCTTTCTCTTATCCAATTACTCTAGCTAGGACTTCCAATACTATATTGAATAAGAGTGATGAGAGCAGGCATTCTTGTCTTGTTCCTTATCTTAGAGGAAAAGGTTTCAATTCTTTACCGTTAAGTATGATATTAGCTAAGGGTTCGTCTTGCATGGCCTTTATTATGTTGAGATATTTTCCTTGTATACCCATTTTATTAAGTGTTTTAATCATAAATGGATGCTGTATCTTGTCAAATGCTTTTCTACACCTATCGATGTGATCATATGATTTTTATCCTTTATATTGTTTATGTGGTGTATCACATTGATCAATTTGCGTGTGTTGAACCATCTTTGCACCCATGGAATGAACCCCATTTGATTATGATGTATAATCTTTTTCTTCCTTTGTCACTTGAATTTTTTATTAAATTTATTTGGTTAATAATAAATTGATATTGGTTAATAAAATTATATAGGTTTCAAGTATACAGATCAATAATATGTCATATATATATTGCATTGTATATTCACCACATAAAGTTAAGTTTCTTTTCATCACCACATATTTGACCCCTTTTAGCCTTATCTATTTTCCTCCCTTCCTGCTTCCTCTGGAACCATAAACTGTTGTCCATGTCCATGAAACTCTTTGTCTTGTTCATTTGTTGCTTTCAGTTTTATATCCTACATATGAATGAAATCATACAGTTCGCAACTTTTTCTGTCTGACTTATTTCTCTTAGCATGATAATCTCAAGATCCATCCACGTTTCCGCAAATGGCACTGCATTTTGTCTTTTGGAATCATTCCTCTTACTCTGACCCACCATCCATTCTACTCTGGCATTTCAGAGTGCTAGTCTTGGTTCTTGAACCAATTCACTATATGACTTCGGGCAACCCTCTCTTTAGGCTTCAATTCTGTCATATGTAAATTAGATGATCTCTGAGGTCTTCTCTAGCTCTCACAGCCTACAACACTGATCCATTTCCATTTCTGTGTGTACATCTTTCTGCTTTGCTAATCACCTGCTCTTTATCCACCTTCTCATTCTTACTAACTCTACCCCTCCCTCACTAAAATGCAGCCACATGACCTTTTGCAAAAACCAGTGCAAATCCAGATAAGGCTATATTACAAAGCATAAACATTAAAAAACATAGTTTCACTCTTCCATCAATGCTTGATGAAGTACTGTTATAACCAGAGCAATGAATCATTATTGCTGTTAGTTCAAATCCAAACCTGGCTGCTGAGATACCTCCTATTGTCTCAGTTCCTCAGAGTTCTCTTCTGTAAATTGGGGACACTAATGTCTCTTACACCAAGCATGTCAGAAAAGTGCCTGGCATAAATCTGGTACTCAATAAATATTGTCTCATACTCTCCTAATTCTGACACCCAGATATCAGAAGCCCTGATTATTTCTTGATTCTGTTTTTGACACATAAGAAGAATGTGAGTTCATAATTTAGTGTTTTATATTCAGTTGTCTAGTTTTATCTATCACAGAGTTGCCAGTTGGTGATTAGATGATCCTTGAGAGGCATAGAATGGTTTGGTAAATAAAGAAGGGTTTTAGCCATGTGAAGACGTCCAGGCTGCTTTGATATTTGTTTTCCTTTTCCAACGCTCAAATTGTTTAGTGTCTAAAACTGATTTATTAAAAATAGGTCTTTATAAACATTTTATTATTTCATAAATAATAATTTTTATCTTAAGGAAAATTCAGTATCTTTCCTAAGGTTTTATAAGCTAGGTTCTGTGAATGAGCTCTAGGAAGACCTTAAGTTCCTTGAAATTATATGTAAAATGGAGTTTTATTTTTTCTGGTGAGAGTGTCCCTAGTTTTCAACAGATTTCAAAAGGGTCATTGACATCCTAATGTCATATCATGGTTTAAAGTGAAATGAATTCATCTTGTCAGGGAGGAGGGATAGAATGAGTTCTAATTTAGTTACTGTCAGTGTCAAATTATTGCTTTATTTTAATAAAATAAATTTTTATGCAGAAGTGCAAAAACCAACTTGAATACAAAAAAAAACTATAGAGTTTGGAAAGGTTTGCTTTTATTTTTTTAACTAATATAGGTTTGTGAGAGGTATAACAAAATATTCAGAATATTAAAACTGATACACTGCATTGAATTTTACATTGTGTTTTTTGAAAATCTCAGGGATTAGTATCATGTATCACAAGTGAATATTCTGAGTATACTGAAAATGAAAATAATGTGCTCATAGACAGATTGGAAGAATAGAATACTCTTGCCATTTTTAGGACCTCAGCAAAATAGAACTGCCTAGGTCTTTTCACAAAAGAAATTGGTCCTGATGCTTTCTTTCATGATCATATATGTTCCAAATTGGTCCTGATGCTTTCTTTCATGATCATATAGGTTCCAAATTGGTCCTGATGCTTTCTTTCATGATCATATAGGCTACCACATAGTGAGGTTGGTGATGTGATTCTGGGGCTCCATGATAAGGATGAATATAAAGATTGGGGAGTCCTGTGACTGGGTCCCTGGAAACTGAAAGTATTCCTTCCTCACAGTCTCCACCATAGAGGTCAAGGTCACCAGTGATTTGTACTCCAAAGCCTAAGATATGTTAATGAGCCTGCTGACCCAGACTGTTGGGCCGTGTATATTCACAGCCCTGGAAGAAGTAGATTCTACTGTATGCAACTGGAAGTGGCCTCACCCCGTCACCATAGTTGGCTGCTTCCCCCACAGGGGCAACCCCCTTAGAGTTCGAGCCATGTCAACGTTAAATATGTCAGCATTAAAATTGGAAAAAAGTACTATACTTTGTATGAGTAAAAATTGCTGTAATATCATAGATGATTAAAAATTACATTTGTGTTAATTATAATATTTTATTTAGGAACCATGACACTAGAATTTTAATCACCTCTCCCATTAGACTAAGTTACTAAACCAGTGAGGTGTGGAGAAGAGTGTGCACTTCAAAAACATTTATGTATAGTGTGGCACTTAAGGATTTCTAGGCACTTTATAATTATTTTTCAATTCAATTTAAAAATTGTTGCCCGCAAAGCTCAGATAAATGTGCCAGTATCATTAAAGTGCTAAGAAAAAGATGCAGCTTCCCCGTGTCCCTGTGGCTTCAGTAGAACTTGTAACTCTAGGACCACATACCCTTGCCAACTGCAATCATTTGGAAATTGAACCTATGAAAACATATAAATAGTTTTCAGGTCACGATAAAGAGAAATGAAACAGATATAACTAGTTCTTACTTTTGTATGTGTAAAGCAACTTGACTAGGACCAAATTAACAGGAACTTCACTCATGAGAACCAGAATAGCAGACCTAAAGTTCCTAAACCAAACTTTTGTGCTAAACTGTTACTTTGGTAATAAAGTAAAAATCAGAAATCCAGAATTAACCCTCATAACATAAAACCGTTGTGTCTTTCAACACTCTAATATAATTTATATTGTTTCTACACATTAAATGCAAGAAATAATTTCACTGTCATATAAATACAATAAATTTGATTAACAAAATCCTGATTTACAAATCAGAAGTATATATATGCAGAAATATATTCATTATAGAATTATAAAATAAAATGAACAATTCTTGTTAAGGTATCATCAGTTTATTCTGCATTTCAGATAATAGAGTGAAATCATTTTGGTATGCTTAATATTTATAAGTATTAAAATAGTGGAACGTTGATACTTGAATACAATGACAGTAAACCATTGAAATTTCACATTCACATTATACAGCCATCATCAATCCATAAGTGAATGTTAATAATGTAAAAAAATATAAAATGATTGTAATATAACCATCTAACCATTAGCATATGGAGTTTTAAGACCACTATTTAATCCGCTAATTTGCTCTGAAATATAAACAGTTGCTTTTCTGTCATATATGACATGTCCTTTTATTTAATTCGAAATGTCCTTACTGTAAAAATATACCAAAGTAAATAAAAAAGGAGACACTTATTTACAAAACAATATTGTATACATATTATATAAACATAATTGTTTCAAAGTCTTTTTATACAATATTGATAGAATCTGTCATTTTCATTGTTTTATCATAAAAACTGCAGTGTTGCAAAGGCGGGCTGTAATTTTGAAATTTTTGTAATTTTGAAATGTTTATTAAAATGAATACTTTTGACTGCCTTTTAAGATAATGCAGTTTCTCCAAGTATGCTACAAAAATGATTCTTCTTTTACTAAAGAAAATCCATTCCCTGTTTGGAGGTGTATGAAAGTGCACCTGAAGAAAGAAGGAACTTGTTATTTTACTGAATGTTTTCTACTTGATAACATCAGCCATTCAGCCAATTGTATTAGCACCATTGGCATTGATTGTTAATGTACTGTACCAATCATAATAGGGATGGGAACTTGCATATGATATACCATCCCTATTTTTGTGGAATTTCATCTTACCAAGTATGCTGTCATATAATATAAATTCAAGTGTATAAGGATGATCTAATGATGGTATATAACAATCCTGCACTTTACCAATACTATATATAGATTTTTCTGTAAATACTAAATGAAACTCTAAAGAAATAGACTTTCAAGCATTCTCCTTTAATTCACTAGAACACAAGGAGAATTGCTTTCATTTACCTGCATATGTTGTTTTATATATATATATATATATACACACATATATATATATGAACATAAATTTAATTTGATCTCCTAGTTCAAGAACTCTGGAAATCATAAAACATTTTGTTGTATGATTTATTTTGATGGTTAAATGCCAACCATTGCATATATTCTCTCTTTATTTCATATACTGTAGTTCGTGCTTAATAGACTGTAGCATACTCTAGGCTTAAAGCCTGTGGTACATAATTTCACAGTTTCAAAATTGTTGAGGGGAAGGCCTTCCATATTTTAGGAAGTTATGAACCAAATGAAACTCTCATGAGCACCCACAGCGATCTACTACCATGGCTGGAATTTTCCCATATATTATTTGTTCTTTGCCATTAAAATACAGCATATTAATTGGAGACATCTTTGTGGGAGTACAGCAGGGGCCTGCTGACCCTCTGGGATTTGCTTGGTGTACAAGATGAGTATGAGGATATTTTTGTAAAAATACAAATTCACACTCTCCAGAGCAGTAATTGGCCTTATATCTTTTGGGTGCAATAATCCAATCCCATCCAAAAGCTTCAAAATCTACAGTTAGAGGGTAACGACAGCATCGAGATTCTGTTGAGTGCTCATCACAGTCAAGTCCGAAATCTCTTCTGGATCTTTTCGGTGTGTCTGTTACTTTGACTTCTAAAAAGGGATTCTATATAAAAAGGAAAAAACAATCAGAATATTAATAGAGTCTGAATCACTTTTCTACCTCAAGAAGTCATTATTGAAGAAAGAAACTAATCTTATTTCTTACACCACATTTATTTTTAAAAGACAACATTAAGGAATTTTAATCTACACTAGGCTTGATTCTTATGGCTCAAAAGAGTATAGCAACAATACAAATTCCCCTGTGGTCGGATCTATGTCTTTTTAATTTTTGTTTTCCCCAGGTTGACTATCCAAATGCCTGGCATGTAATAGAGGCTCTGAAAATATTTACAGAATATTTATGAGAATAGAGAGTGAGGGGAAGAGAGAGGGAAGAGGTTACTCCCAGTCTTCTCACTTGTCAATTATGTTGGCTGAATAAGTCTGATGACTCCTAGAGGGATAGGTATACTCATCCATCCTCCACTCAGGAAACCTTGGATATTAACGCCAGAACAAAATAGTTGCCTCCCCACACTATATGGATTGTAAAAGGGGAAAGGAAGGTAGGGTGATGAAGGTGGTGGTATGTATAGTGGGTTAGAAAGAGAAACTCTAAAGAGAGGGAGGGACAGATTCAGAAAAAGGTACAATATTTCTTTTATTCTTTCACTGAAAAATGTTTTTATTCAGAAATTTAAACAATAATTTTCTAATCCTTTCCCTGCCCCAATCTTTTCATGCATTTGAGACTTTTTTCCCTTTTACATAGAAAAATCTGAGGAATACATCATATTAACCATCTGTTTAATAACAAAACCTATCGCATCACTAACTTTGATCATTAAAAAGCTACCTATAAAAAAAAAGAACATTTTCTTAAATAATTAATAGTAGTTTTTTATCCTATACCAAAATCAAAATAAACCTAGTAGTTAATTGTTCTTTAAGATTATAAAAACAATAACACCATTTTGAGAGTAACATTTTATGTAGCATATTTAAAGAAAAATAGCTCATTGGAAAATTACATAAAGGCTATGTTTTTATTAAAGTAGATCTGACTAATTATATATTCTTTATATGTAAGATCATTTAAAAATATAGAAAACATTTATTGCTTGCAAATATAATCTTTTGTTATAAATTATGTCAATAGATGAAAGTGAAATATATGGTCACATTAAATAACTTTTTGAAAACAGGAGTAAACACAAGCATAGGTAAGCCAGAAACATGAGTCACTAAATTTATACTAGGTTTTAAATTTGTTTTATTATTTTTTATAATATATAAAAAGTCAGTAGCTTGGTCTGATATTAAGTTAGTTGGCATTACCTAAGTAAACTCTTACAAAAGAATGGTGATGCAGCTCAGAAATAAGCTGAGCAGCACAGGTTAACTAGCCTGGAAATTTAATTTTATTAGCGTAATTCACAAAGTAATCTAGATATACATCAGTGTATTCACAGCCTATAAAATAACATTTATCATGAGGGACCTTAAATATAGTATATGTAATATAAGCCTAAACATGTTATACTTAGTTAATTGCTATAAATAAAAGCATTTTTATTTTAATTATAATTTTAAAAGTTTATTTTTCTACTTTGTAAAGCCAAAAAATTTCAACATATTTCACTCTTATGGGGGAACTAAAAAGTTTTAATTTGTTAAATATGTACTAGAATCCACCACAAAGATTTCATGTTTTTATTCATATAATCATGTAGCATATCCATGGAAAGCACTTTATATTTCATTCTCAATTCAAAAGAACTAACTAAGAAGTTAAGGACTATAGTATAACTTTTTTTTTAATCCTCATGCAAAGTAAAAGTATCAAGAGTGTGTCTCATAAGATATGAAATTATATACCTACTTTTATTGGGTACAGGGCTACCATTAGGGTAAGATACCTTTGTCTGGCCTATGAGCATAGGAAATTGGTAGCTATTTTCCACTATTCACATTATGATGAGAACATAACAAGGTTGTTAGAATGTTGTTTTCAGTTATCACTTACCAGCCCATCTTCTCCTGGTCCTGGGAAGGTTACAGCAAGATCATGACCATTCTCATCTAAAGCTTTGATTTCAATGCCTAAGTTGGATTCAGGTTGTTTGAGCCAGTTTTGCAACACTGTCTTCACATCAATGCTCTGCCAAATACCAGTGCCTGGGTTCATGTCGAGTTTCAGAGATCGGATTCCAGTATACCTTGTACCGTCTTTCATGGGTTTGATGAGTCTCAGGATTTGCACAAACACTGTTGTAGGAATCTTGACGGGTCTCAGATATATCCACAGTTGGGCCTTTACTACTTTATTGTATTGTATTTTAGAACTAAATTTAAAGAAGCAACATTTGGGTTTTCCTTCCACTTGCGTTAGAAGATCAGCTATAAATGAATAAGAAAAGAAAAGTTATTGAAATTATTTCTCATGAAAAATGAACAAACCCCTTCATACTAAGTGGTGAATATTTTTTCTATTAGATTAATGAGTGCATACTTAGTCTTTTAAAATGAAAACATCTGTAGAATTTTATTCAAAACTCAGAAAAATATCAAAGAAAATAATTACTCTAGCTTTTCGGATTTTTTAGATATATGTTTTTCCAGCTGTTTATGAGGAATCTACTCCCTTTCCAGAGAGCTGTGGACTAAGGACAATTCTATGAAGGAATGAACAGTGGATGAAATTTTAAAATGATGATGATTAGAGAGAACAAGAGACACCGTGGAGGAACATCCACTTAGAATTCTTTGGGAATCTGAGTAGTTACACTTACTGAGCAGCTGTACCAATCAGTCTGGAAGAAGGAACCCTTCCCCCAGGCCTGAATTACCTGGGGACAAGACACACTGAGCAGCTAACTGAGCCTGGAGAGTTAGTAGAAAATATACTACATCTGTTACGTTTTGGCTCTGGAATAGCCTTTTAAAGGAACAAAACTAAGCAGGTATTTAGCACCAAAATGTAAATGTTCCATTCAGTCTGTCTCAAAAGTTAGCAAATATTATCCTCAGTGCCAGGCTATCAGTGTAAGCAGAAGTACTTAGAAATTTCTTTCCTCTTGGTTTTTCCAAGATTGTTTATAAATAAAGCAAATCTACTCCAGGACTATCTGATAGCAGAGTCTTAAAGGAAAATTACTTGTTGCATTATAACCTGATTACTTAATAAAGAAAGCAGTATTTTGAAATAGTTTCAAGTCCAATTTAGAGTGTATAAAGCACTGTATAAAGCAAGATCACAGACACATGGCACAAAATCTTTTCTTGTCATGCCTTCTCCTGAGGTGCTTCTCTCCCTTTCCTTGACTATAGTTTTGAACTGACTGCAAAAGGAATGGTATGAAATACATTATCTTTCAGAAGCAACATAGATATTACAGGTATTAGTCCTCTCTCCATGAAGAATGAAATAATATTCTAGAAAGTTATTAAGCAGTGTGGCTGCTTGGAAATATGCAGACTGGGTACCCACAACAGTAGTACCATGGTCAAGGTCTAAGTAGGACTTTGTAAGCCAGAACCTACTTGTTTAAAATGTTTATTTCTTAGGCATTTTTTGATATTTAATTCATAATAATCATTATGCTATGTTTACTTAATTTTTGCTCTTATTAATACATTAAAATAGTAAAAATATTTTTTCATACTCTAGTGTAATTGCTTTCAAAATTAAATATTTTATTTGTGAAGAACATAAAAACACTGTGAGAAATAGCTTTGAATAACAAGTCATTCTAGGTATTCGGCACATGCTCAAATAGGCTTAAACCTCTACAAATTTTTTTCTTGCTCTATTCTTAGTGAAAAAAGTTGTTACTTATAAATGCATATTTCAAGCAACCAAATGCAATTATGAAATTTCATGAAAGTTTTAACATTGCTTGTGTATCTCTCAGTAGTTGCTTTGGTGGTATTAAGCTTTGAAAGCACAAGCATGTTATATCTGTCACATTAAACTAAATAACAGTGCTATGCAAGCATTTTCAGATATTGGCCTCATTAGTACATGTCTCATGAAATCTTGAGGGAAAAAAACTCTTTTTCTCCCGTTTACATACAAGCCAACAGCTTGTTAAAAGAACCTGAAAATAGATCCGGTTTTCATAAACACTAGAACAATAGCAGAATTGTTGATATACACTAATAGGACTACTTACACTCTGTAGGCATGGTAATAATTGTTTCTGTCGTAGCGTGATAATCATCATCTTCCAAGGAGCCATCACTGCTGTCATCTCT
The DNA here is from genome assembly GCF_902729225.1 of Pteropus medius. Classification (NCBI taxonomy): domain Eukaryota; kingdom Metazoa; phylum Chordata; class Mammalia; order Chiroptera; family Pteropodidae; genus Pteropus; species Pteropus medius. Next base: position 1,730,054 of record NW_024351729.1, read on the forward strand.
CTGGACATCGTACTGATCAATCAGTTCCTGGAGCGGAGGAGCTTTAGGCAAAAGTTGTCTTATAGCATCTTTGCTGATGTTAGGAGCTGTTTCCAGACGAAGTTTACTGAGGATCTGAATTTTTATGGCTTCTATTCTTGAAGATTTCGTGTTTTGTCTCCAAGTACATGCATTACACAGCCCCTCTTTTTCCACATTTTCCTTTTGCTCACTGTTCTCATTTAGATCCACTGGACCAGCAACAATCAGCATAAACAGGTAAATATAAACATAGATTTGCAGTTTTTGCATGATTTTAAAATCAATACAATTTTTTTTCCTTGTTCTTATTTCCTTCTTTTACTTTTGTTTTGCTGTTGAGTAAAGCCAAGCAAAATTTTAATGCCTGTACCGTCAGAGAGACAACTTGCCACACCAGTGAATCTTTTATACTGTATTCCAAGTGGCTTTTTATATTCCAACTTTGATGAGACAAGTGTCGTCAGGATCTATGATTGGCTCTTGCTCCACAATGAATCTCGCTGTCAGAGGTTAAAACCCTGTCTGTCACAAGTCACCAAACAGTATTTTGTTACACTCAAGGGTGAGCTGATTCATTTGAGTACTTCATAAAAGAAATAAATCTACAAATAATGAAAGATAAATGTGACATTTGAAAAATTAAAGTCTATGTTAACAGTAATATAAACTACACTTAAATCTTATTAATCTTCATATGTGAAACTCAGGTTATAATTTAAATAAGTAAATATTAATTTATACCTCATACTTAAAAAGTTGAAATGGTACTTCCTCAAGAATTAAAATGATTTTATATTATTTATGCAAGCATTTGAAGTAAAACGAATTTTATTTGTTAAATTATTTTTAGTTCTGTGGAATTAGGGAAATATAAATTTTAATTAGGAAAATCTGAATGAAAAGTCAAGATTGTGATACTGGTGATTTTCAGCTATAATTTGAGAAACTTACTTTCCTGACTAAATTTTTAGCACATTTTGAAAATCATACTTATTATAATGTTATATTGCATGTGGAATTATTTGTAAATGATTTAATACCTTTTATTAATATGAAAATTGTGCTCAGATATTGACTGATTACTATTCTTGTTTTCTAAAGTTGCAGACTAATATTGCTCAGAAAATGTTTCTTCATTGTTTATTACTAAGAGGATGTTAGCCAGTAGAAAAATCTCCAAACTTAGAATAAGAAGATAATGGATTTTATGATTGGCAATGCAGCACTTATTACAGTTTGCCTCAGATTTCCAGTGGTAAAAGCAAAAAATATAGTATCTATTCTCCATAAATTATGTGAGGACATTGCGAACACATAAAAGGGAAAGAGTGCCATAATAAAAGGGTGCCCATTTTTTTGTTTCCCAATAATGTGATAGGTTTGCACCCTTTTGCCAGTTTCTCATTTTGACCAGAGGGCAGACACCTGGCAGGGATTTGGGGTAAGGTCTGGGAGCAGAGAATAGAGCTTTTTGTTCTCTAAATGTAAGTGGCCTCTGTCGGGATCAAACTCTCAACTTTAGCTTTGGGAACCACAAGATCTGATCAAATGGACTATTAAAGAGCTAAACAAACATAGTCAGCAAGAAACAGAAGCTATTTCCATGCCACAGGAGATTTCTTCTTCCTACTCCTTTTTGGGAAGCTAAGGACTAACAGTTAATCCATTAATTTTTTTTTCCAAAAGAATGCAATGGCTCATATCAAATATTTATTTTTTAGGTCACTACCACTTTTACACATTGTACACTAATTTACTGCCTCAGTGCACTAAAATGCAACCCAGTAGCCTGAAAAGTTAATGCATTTTCATCAAATTCTTAAGAGGTATCTACATCTCTTGAGAAAAAATGGCCTTACATAATGCATTAGATTTGCCCATCATTAAAGATTAAGGAAAACCAGACACAAACCAGATGCCCTGAAGGATTTCAGATATTCTTTGTTATGGAACAGTATTGGATCAGGCTTATAAAATTTTATTTATTTGGTAAATTTATTTTTCAATGTATAAATCTTTGTAAGGTTATAATAATCGTAACATATGCTCCTATGCACTTCTGTGAAGTCAAATCTTTTGTTTTTTTAATTTGATTAGAATTTGCATAGCAGTTGAGAACTCAGCCTCTAGAGTCAGATAGACCTGAGTTCAAATCTCAACTTTTTACTATGAAATAATGGATGAGATACATAACTTCGCTAGCCTTTGGTGTCCTCATAAAGTTTTGGGGGGATGTAATTTAATAATGCATGCAAATTGCTGAATATAGCACCTGTCATATAGTAAGTGATTGATCACTGGTACTTGAGTGCTTGGTTTTTGTTTCATGCAGAGGGGTTTGAGATTATGCTTAAATTTATCCTCCACATGAAATAGAACTGCTTCAGGTTGTAGCTGCCAATTATCATTTCACATAGGCCTCTAGGCTTCTGAGGCAAATAAAATTTTCTAAGTCAGCCCTATTACAAAGCATGTTTCAGCTCTTTATTCTTACTTCCTGGAATAAAGTGAACAACGGTTGTCATTTCCACATATGATCAATCCTCATTATTCATGGATTCCATATTTGCATATTTGCCTACTTATTAAAATTTATTTTTAACCTCCAAATCAATACTCATGACACTTTTGTGGTCTTCCATGCACATGTGCAGGATGGTGAAAAATTTGAGGCTTCTGACAGGCAGGTACCCAGCTGAGGTCAAATAAGGCAATTCTCTGCCTTGTTTAAGTTCTCGTGCCATAAACAAATGTTCTTTTTTGGAGTCTCTTTAGTACCATGTTTTTCACATGTTTTGTATCCTTTTTTTGGGGTGCTTCTACTGTTTAAAATGGCCCCAAGCATAATGCTGAAGTGCTCTGCTCTAGACACAGGAGGCCGTGATGGAAAGTAGAATGGTGGTTGCCAGGGACTAGGAGGAGGGTTGGGGCAGGGGGAAAGCTAGTGTTTAATAGACACAGATTTTCAATTTGGGAAAATTAAAAATTTCAAAATTTGGGAAGATCAAAAAGTTCCAAAGATATTGATGATGGTTGCACAGCAATGTAAATGTACTTAATGCCACGAAACAACACACTTAAATATGGTTAAATGATCAGTTTTATGTTATGTATATTTTACCACAATTAAAAAAAAAGATTATAATATGACTTAGGAAAACAAAATTCTTTATGGAAAAATGTGTGTTAGATAAGCTCCATTCAGGCTTGAGTTGTAGTGCTTTTAGCATTGAATGCAATGTTAATGAATCGACAATATATAGTAAATAAGACATCTTTAAACTGAAATGCATATGAAACAAGCTTATATACTGATTAGTTGATGAAAGTATTATGAGTAGGGGCTCACAGGAACCTAACCTTGTATTTTCCCTAGGAGCAGGAGTTCACTAAGCACTTATTCAGTGTTGGCGGTGTCTTTATAGAACATAACTACTGTGAATAATGAGAATCAACTATACCTAATCAGCTCCTCTAGAGGTCAGTATTGAATGAACTAAGAGGTGCTCAAGAAGTTTTGAGAACATATATATTCCTTTTCCAGTAGCAGTGATTGCAACTGTCCCAGGGCCCCAGAGCAGGCAGATTCCCCAGCTGTAGGAATCTTTACCATGTTCCGACTTCCAGGGGCCTAGCTTTGGCTGCTTTCAGGAAGGATACAAGGTAGTGTCATTGTGAAGCGTGAGAGTTCCTTCTGGTTGACTAGGAGAGCTTGGTCGCCCGCTTGTTGGCTTTGTTTTAGGTTGTCCATCTTTGAAAGCAGTTTCTCATGGGAGTACGAGTTTAGGTGGCCAAATACAAGTCAGTAGACATATTTTTCTTTTTCCTGTTTTTCTTTGTACTAGATAGGTCTTACATTTCGGTAATTCTCAGTAAGGTAACAAGCAAACTTCTCTCACCTCTGTTACAAATGCCAGGCGTTGTTCAAAGCAACTTTGAGAGTATAAAGTGTATGTCAAAAAATATTTACTCTTTGCAGTCTGGGAACTACCGACTGCACTAACAAAAAGGCTTGCTAGAAGTTTAACGATGTGACCAAAGAAAGGAAGAGGAGACTAGGAATTAGAATAAGAATGAATCATAAAAAATTCAACTCTGTTGTGAGAAAAGCCCAGAAAGTTATATTTTGTCTGATCACTCTTGCCATTTCCTTTTGATAACAGCCCTTTGGTATCACTCTATACTGATTATGCGTAAGGGTAGGAAAAAAACCATATAGTTCTCAGCTCACATAACAGCATAAGAAGGTAGTCATCTCACATTGATGATATCTGACTATCCGTACTTTTAACAGATTACAGAACAGAAATGAACAAAAACAAAAGTATTCTTGATCTAGGGAGCAACAGCGCAGGAATAGAAGACAGTAGGCCTGAAATATAGTTCTGACTTTGCTGCTGACATTTTATGTGACTTTGAATAAATCCGCAAATATTTCACTTATAAATGTATGTATTTATTAATTCATTATTTTATGAAATATTCTATTGCCTGTTATGTGCCTGGCACTATGCTGGATTCTGAGCCAGACCTAAACAGTCACTTTCTCCTTGAAACCTACAATCTAGTTTCTTCATGTAAAATATGACGAAATTTGGTGAGGTGTACCCTTTCAGTTGAGGTTTATCCTTTAAGGCAATTATTCTTAAACTTGTCTCAAGATTTCTTTATACTCTTTAAAATTATTTAGGATCTTCAAAAGCTTTAGTTTGTATAGGTCATATCCATCAATATTTAACATACTATAAATTAAAAATGAAAAAATTTAGAATATAGGCATACACAGGCATATATTCTATTTGCTGACAGAGTGATGATGTCACATATTGTGGAGTCTCTGGAAAACCCCACTGTACACATAAGAAAGAATGAGCAGTAAAAATACCTTAGTGTTGTTATGAAAATAGTTTTTACTCCATAGACTTTCTGAAAGGATCTTCACTCCAGGGATTCCCCAGACCACTCTTTGAGAACCATGCTCCAAAGCAATAATTTTTATATTACTTTAATTGAATATTTTTTCCTCTAACTTTGAAGTCTCCTCCTCCTGATACCTATAGCTTTTCTTTTAAGGAGATAGGAAATATTGGCATTTTGGAACATCGTATATTTATTTGCTGAGATGTACTTATTGCCAAGAACGGAGATATTAATTTTATTGTATTATAATCACCAACTACCGATGTGTAGGCTATCCAGAAGACATTTGCACATTTGTCTGTTCTAGGGTATAGATTGAGATCTGTGGTCTTGTGGGATTTCTTACAGTTGATCTTCAAGTCAGTCTTCAGATGATAACATTCATATTATTGCTATGCCTTGTAATAATGTCCCAGTTAATAAAATTTCTGCATTTCACTGTCCTTTAGAGGTAGAATTCACTCATGAAAACTTCAAAATTCTTTTTCTCCCTTTTTTTCTTTCCAAAGTGAGAACTCTAATTTATTTATTATACATTTGAAATACAGAGAATAAAAATAAAGTTATAATTTGGCTTCCTCATTTTTCCATTGGAAAAAAGATACTAGACTCAAAGACTTGGTGTTAAGATTGTATAGCTTGTGCCCTCCTTTATTATTACAATTTCAAATGTTCGCTTTATTTCCTTTCTTGTCCTCCCATCTCTACCTTTCCATCCTCCAAATAGACAATGAGCTCTTTAAAGGCAGGGGATCATTTTGTTTATTTTGTGTCTTCAACTCTTGGTTCAATACCTGGCCCATAATTAGGTTGTCAGAGGGTGTTTACTGAATAATTGAACCAATAAATGATTGAATATCTTCTTAAATACAAGAAATACCAACTTTCTAATTTTTCAAGATGTATAATTAGTATACTTATAGACTTTGTAAGTGACCTTGGTTATGTTTTTAGTTTGCTCTGACTGTGATTCATAGCATTTCTGTTGGGTTCCCTCTTACTCAAACTGATATGAGAGACTGGTGTTACAGGTCCCTGTGCCCTTGCCACCTCTGATAGTTCGGAAAAACCCTAGGCACTTTGAGTATTCCAATGGAGCTATTGCATTTAATGATCTATGACTACCCAGAGACACTGTATGGCTCTTAACAGGGACTTTGCTAGAGAGTGACCATGCTGGCTGTGACACCACTATTTAGGACTACCAAAGCTCTTAACCAACATAGGTCATATTTAGGTCAAACTGACTTTAAAGAGCATCGAAAATAACCAGAGAAGAGAAAAGAAATCTCAAAAGAGCGCGCGCGTGTGTGTATGGTGTGTGTGGTGTTTGTGTGTGTGTGTGTGTGGTGTGTGTGTGGTGTGTGTGTGTGTGTGTGTGTGTGTGTGTGTGTGTGTGTGCATGTGCATGTGCGTGCATGCGTCTTTAAGCAAGGCGAAGGCAGAACAATCTTCTTTCCTTGATGCAGTGGGGAGAACTGTGAACTGATTATATGTTTACAGTCTTTTCCTTCGCTTCATATTCTTTTTTTCTAAAGTTTCTTAGTGATCCTTCTCAGCCTGCTTTCTCATCATAACTGCAGGGAGGAGCTTTCCCCCGAAACTGCAATAGAGTTTATCACTTCAGTTTAACCCAAGAAGGCATAACTCTTTGAGTAGCTAGCTGAGATGGGCTAGAGATCATTATATATTCTAGAATGCTCTCTCAAACTAAGTTCCTTACCTTTCCAGGAACATCTGTGAATCCCATATGTAATTTCATAAAAACTTAGTTCTTTATGGATATTCTGCAGTGTCTACAAATATAGTGTTTACAGCAAATTTTTTACTATAATCAAGCTGGCTTCAAGTGCCACTTAAAGTGATAGGAGTTGACTTATTTATGGGAGGTCTCGAAAAATTATTTTTCCTTTGAAAGGAATCTTTACATTATTCAAGCTTGAGAACCTGGCTCAAATAATTTTCTTATTTTTATCAACAGCAAATGGCCATAGTTACTTAAATCCTTTACCCCAAGGCAGGGACTAGTGTTTGGGAAAAGTCTGTGATTCACTAATTTAGCCCTTTTTACTGGACTTAAGTTTTCTTTTTGTTTATTTTAATGTACATGCAATGAGAGAGCATATAGGAATGTTTCAAATTGCCTCATATGTTATATCAGTCTTTAGCTGGGCTCTCAAATTTGCTATAGCCACACCCTCACTTTTGGTGGAAACTTCCACATCATCGCCTACCTCTCCGGATGAAGAAAGCACAAACTTCTGCCTGCAGCTATACAATCTCTTTCCCAGATTTAATGAAGTCATATTTTTTAAATTTACAACCGAAAAATATAATAAGAATATAATAAGAAGCTTGTTTTCATTATTTTTGATGAATGATTTCTTTCATGATGTTTGGTTTACTTTAAACAAACATGTAACAATATAGATTGAATTGGCAAAGACATATCTTTAGTTTTAAAATCTTTACCCTTATTATTAAGAGTTAAGTTTTCTAGTTAAGAACCACTCCCTAAGAAAAAATCTTGCAGTTCCAGGTTTTGTTTTGGGGGACCTTTGGAAATCATAGAATAAATACAGTGTTTCTGCAACAACAACAACAACAACAACAACAACAACAACAACAAAGATTTAGATTTAAAGTTTTAAAGTCTTAAAACCTTTTTTAAAAATTTAATTCCTTTTTGACTCAGCGAATGGCTTGAAAGTAGTGATAGCCTTAAAAAAATTCAGTTCTTACCAAGATTGTTCAGAAAACATTTTATTATTTCCTTGGAATTGCCTAAAGTATTGTTTTTCATAGTTCACAGAGGATTGGCTTTAAGAAGAATTCTGTTTCTAAATTCTTTTGTAAATTCCTGGAAAGAACCATTTAAAAATGTATTCATTTGTTCATTTATTCATTTATTTGTTTATTAAACACTTACTGAACACCTACCTGGTTTGTGATAGGCACTATGTAAGAGATTGGAGACAAAAAATAAATGATACTTTTTGCTTAAGGAAAAAAAGTCAAATTTTAAGAACATAAGAATTTTAAGATTTTTATATCTAATCTATTTATTATCAGATGGAGAAACTGAGGCTCAGAGAGAGGTAACATGATTTAAATTAGGATTGAACTAAAAAGTGTATTTGATTTAACAAAGACAATTTGCATTGAAATACTTTTGAAGCACCAAGTATTTCTTTTATATTGAGTTAAGAATTTTTTTTAAATGTTCTAAAATTAACAAATAAGGTCAGTGCTCAATTTCCTGGGTCAATGCCACAGTGTTGCCCTTTGTTCTTGGATCCAATCCATGGTCTGGCTTGGCAACTGAAAGACCCAATGACCTGTGTTGGCAATTAGGATTGGGGTTTTAGTGTCTACTGACTAAATGTATTTTGGATGCCTGTTTGCTCAGATATTGAGACTCGGCCTTTTGCTATAGAACATCACTATTTCTGTTAAACTTATTTTTTGATATTTTGAATTATATATTTACATTCTTGAAATTTAAAATTAATGTCAGTAATTTCTAGTAATTTTAACTATAAAGAGTCCTGACTTTCTCATAAGTTTGAAAATAGATACTACCTTGAATTATAGTGAAAACATTCTCATTTAATTAGATTTAACATGAGCATTCTGTCCTCTGCTGGGAACTCTAAGAACTACACTTGTACTACCAGTTTTTCTAAGGTCATAAGGACTTCAGTTTAAACCTTGAATTCAATTTTATATGCCTTCTCTCTTTTTTGTAACATACAGAAATCTATTGAATAAAATTTGTAAGTAAGGCATTACTATTATTAAGACACAAAATCTCTGTTAAATATTGGACATTTTCTATGACCTGCTACATTTAGACCTACTGTAATACAATCAAATTTTCTACCTTAATTTTACATTTTGAAGAAATCTAATACTTTTCACCTCTACTCAGATTGTGAGGAGAAATCTTATGAGAGAACCGGGGAAATTTTAATACTTGATAAAGTGTGGTAAAGACTCTATTTAGAATTTCATTTCATCAAATATTTATTTAATACCCAGTGTTTAGTTGTGAGTAGGCATCGAGTATAGTTATTTAAAACATTGCTCTACCCCCAGAGAAGAGTAGGTAATAGTTATAAAACATCTCTTCATCAAATGTGAAGTTATGGAGCATGCATTATAAGACAAACCAGCAGTTTCTTGGTTGTAGCTGGAATGATTCATGTACATAGAGACTTAGGAGTGGGGAGTGGAGGACAAATGGGAGATTGGAAACAAGATTATGAAACCTCCCCTGTCTAAAACCTATGAATAAATAAAGACTTTTGCCCAGGCAGTCTCTGCAGATTCTTTGACTTTAGGCAAATTAGTTAACCTTCATCTTTCTCATCTGCCAAATATTAAGTTGTGGGGACTAAATGAGATAATAATGTAAAGTGCCAAGAACAGTACCTGGTGCCAAGTAAGTACTTAATAAATTTTAAATATTAAAATCATTGTCAACATCTAATAACAATAATACCAGTAGTACCTAACTATATAATATCATTAATATTAATTTGTATCAGAAATCTTTGCAAAATTGAAAATTTATAAATTGAACTTTCATAAAGTGAAGGATGAGTATATATGATGTACACAAGAGGGAAAGCTAAAGCAAAATGACTGAAAAACTAAAAAGAAAAAAATAGGAAAATATATATGCCAGGCAAATGCTAACAGAAGGAAATCTGGGGTCATGACATTAGTTACAGACAGGATTAAATTTAAGGCAGAATGTGTAAAATAAGACAGAAGGAAATTTTATCATAGTTAAGGTTCTAGAGAGAGGCTATAACTTTCATAAATCTTAAAGCATTCAACAATGTAATAATAAAAACACAACAAAAAACTGCAGAACTACAAGGAAAAATGATCAGAAATGAAATAGTAGTAGGCTACTTTAATCCACTTCATAAATCAACCAGTCAAAGGTTAGTAAGAATATATTTGAACAATGAAGCAGTGAGATTGATGAAATAGATGTGGTTGATGGAATAGATGAAATAGATATCCTGTTAACTGAAAATCAATCTTATTTTTAAAAGCTCATGAAACGTTTACCAAATTGACTACATATTGGCCTACAAAAAGTCCCTCAATAAATTCTAAAAATTAGGAATGATCTAGGCCACATTCTCTGATAACAGTGTAATTAAATAAAAGTGAACCAAAATAAAAATCGGCATCTCCACTACTTGCAAATATAAAAATTATTTAAAACAACCGTTGGTATAAAGAGGAAATAAAACTGATATTGCAGATTGTGTACAAAATAATAAAACATTATAGACCAAAACCTATAGGATACAACTGCCACTGTTTAGCAGATATTCATAGCTGCAAATGCATATTATTAAACAAGAATGAAAATAATATATAATTTAACTCAAAAATTAAAAAAAAATACAAAGTAGACTACAAATTAAACCTTAAAAAGCAGAAGGAAAAAATGGTAAAATCAGAAAATGAGTCAGAAACAGCAAAGTAGTAGAATTGATAATATAAATCTGTGACCTGTTTCCTTGAAAGAAAACACAATAACTAGTTAATCTAATCAATCTAAAGAAAGTACAAATGTTCTAAATTAGAAAGGAGAAAGAAATGATTTACAGACACTGTGAAAGAATTAAAGAATTTAAAATTTTGTATACTTTGAGAGTATTATGCAAATAAATTTGAATGAAATTTGTGTAAAGTTAAGATATAGATTTTCTAGAAAAAAACATAACCAAGGAAGAAAATGGAATAATTACCAAAGAGCTACTCTACAAAAAGTGCTGGTTGATATATTGATATATGATTCTTCAAAAGACAGATAGCATTTTTTTGAAACAGTGTTTGGAGCATTTTTTACTGAAATAGTATACAATGCATACTCATAATATAGGGCAAGTATTGTGGGAAACTTTTGTTTCAATGTATACCTTTATAGCAGGTCTCCTTTTAAAGCTGCATTTCTTGCTGTGGATCACAACCAAAACTCTCTGAAAGGCATTGTTCTAGAATTTTAATAAATCAATAAATAAAAATAAAAATACAGAAAGCTTATAAAAAATTTTAAGCTACCATAATACTGATGCTAACATCTGGCAGTGGAAGCAAGAAAAGAATATTAACCCCAAATTTAAAATTAAATATTAGCTAGTAGAACTCAGCAGTACTTTGAAAGAACAAAGTACTTTGAAAGAAGCCCAGTCATTCTAGCAGTGCAAACATGGTTCAATATTTGAAATCTATAAATACCTTTAAACATATTAGTAGGTAAAAAGAGGGGGAAAATCACCATCATTATAATACAGTCCTATAAAGCGTTTTACAGAATTTAAATTAGAGTCCTTTAAACCTGTAAAATAGAAGTAAGTGGATATTTTCTTGAAATGATAAACCGGCAGTATACTTCGTGATGAAATACTATACATTTTCATTAAAATCATAAATTTGTTAAGGATACCCTTAATCATAACTATTACTTGTTATTTTTATTGAATTATTAGCCAACACAAGTAGACAAAGTAGTGGAATATGAAGCATAAATATAGGACAAGAAAAGGCACAGTTGTCATTATTTTGGCAGATGGTATAATTTAACGCCTGTAAAAATCTAAAGAATCAACTGAAAATGTATATGAAATTAAGGTGGCATATTACAAAATTAATGTACTCTGAAGTTATATATTCTCTTTATGAAAAAGTAATCAATTAGAAAATAGATGAACATAATAGATATTATTCAAAATAACAGCCCAAACTAAACCAAACCAAATAAAAACACCTTAGCTAGAACTTAATTAGAAGTATGCAGGCTTTATATTCTTAATTAACCCTGACTGAGGTTAAGCTCTTAATAAATACACAACACCTGTGCTCTACATCGAACCAATTAAGCCTTTGGTAATGAGGCCTAGACATCTGTATTTTTTTGAACCATCCAAGTGATTGTAATGTACAACCAGAATAAAGAACCACTGTTCCATATGAAGAAAATATTAAAGCTCAAATGATAAATGGAAAGACATATCCTATTCTTGAATAGGAAGACTCAATGTTGCACAAATGCCATTTTCTTTATAAATGTAATTTCCAAATAAAACATCAGTTGATTTTTAAACATAACGAGTATTTCAAAATAGGTAAACTTTGAGCGGGAAAAGAAATGAAAGGGGGCTAACAATGGATATGAAAACAGTTTAAGAGCAGGTAATTTAAAATAACATGGGATTAATGGAAGAATAAAAAGAAGTGAAACTGAAAAATAAACAAACATGTAAGAAAAGTTAGGCCATTAAATAGATGGACTATGTATTGGGACAGATGAATAGCCACGTGGACCCCTGGCCGCTAGACTGTAAGCTCCGTGAAGGCAGGAACAATTTCATGTTCATCAAAAATTAAAATCTCAAAAATAAAACCAGAAAGTATGAGAAGAAAATGTGAGTGGTTTTTTATATAATATGATGTATACTTTGGAGTGGGTATCATACATTCTAAGCATGAATTTGAGGTTTTGCTATCAGGTGCTTTAAAATTAAGTAGACATCAGTTTTTTATATTGTAGCTTGATAAATGTATTTAGACAAAAATCTAAGCATGACAAAACCTGAAACAAAGTCATGTACAATACAAATTATTTTTTAATTTTTCTTGTGATTATTTCTTTGACCTACCTATTGATTATATACAAGTTTCCAAATATTTGGAGATATTTAGATATAAATTTGTTACTTATTTCTAGGTAATTCTGTTCTAATCAGAGAACATACCTGTGTGATTTCAGTCCTTTTGCATTTATTAAAGCTGCTTTTACGGCCCAACAGATGGTCTGTTTGGGTAAATATTTAACGAGCACTTGAAAAGAATGTATATTATGTTGTATGTGTCATTCAGTAAGTGTCAATTAGGTCAAGTAAGATTATTTAACTTTTACATATCCTTCCTTATTTTCTGCTTGTTCTATCAATTGCTAAGAGAGTATGGAAGCCTCCAAATACAATGATGACTTTAACTATTTTTCTTTGTGTTCTGTTCATTTTTGTTTCATGTACTTTGAGGCTCTATAATTAGATGCATACATATCTACATTGTGATGCTTTTTTTATGAATTAATTGATTTTTTGGTCATTATGAAATGTCCCTCTTTATCTCTAGTAATATGCCCTGCCTTGCAGTCTTCTTTGTTTTATATTAATATGGCTATTCCAGATTTCTTAGGATTAGTGTTTGCATGGCATATCTTTTTCCATCCATTTACTTTCAGCCTATGTCTTTATTTTAAAATAAAAATAAAGTGGGCTTTATATTGGACTTCTTGTAGACCACATATAACTGAGACTTGCTTTTTTTATCGAGTCTTGCAACCTCTGCCTTCTAATTGGAGTGTTTAGAGTATTTACATTTAAGGCAGTTAAATAAAACATTCAGGCACAGTGAATAAATGAATAGTGGAGAGAAAATGAAACAATAAAAATAATTGGAAAGAAGATAGAAAAAGAAAACAGAACAAAGAACAGGTGGGACAAGTAGAAAACAAGTAGCAACATGCTAGACTTAAATCAAGTCATACTGATAACTGCCTTAAATGGTCTCACATTCCAGTGGGGGAGACAGACTCGTAAAAGTAGAAGTTGTTAAAGTAGAAGGTGGTAAGTGCTCTTCTGAAGGTTGAGCAAAGAGCTGTCAGTGTAAAACACAGAGGACTCTGCCTGTGTAAGTCAAGAAGTCTTAACAGAATAGGTGACATTCAAGCTAGGTCTTGAAGGATGGGCAAGAGTTTGCCAGGTGCATGAGATGATCTCTATATAAAGTGCCTAATACAGGGCCAGGCACTTGGTAAGACCCAATAAATGTTAACATTTAGTTCTAATTGGGGAAGTGTTCCTGGCAGGGGACACAGATCAGTTCAACTCAAGGAACACTTATAGAGTACCTTGTATATGTCAGGCTCTGTTCCAGGTTCTTTAGCCCTATGCGCCAAGCACATCCCGTGAAGACAGATAATTACACAAGGGTCTGGTGTGAGATGTGCCCAGATATACTATTTATAGAGTTTGCTCTCAAGATGGAGCAGGGATGTTTGTTTTAACACTACTGACACATTCCAACTTTATCGCAGTCCCCTGCAACAGCATTGCCAGCACTGAGATGTACGCAGCTAGTGACTGTTCTAGACTCAATTTCATGAAGGCAGTCGTAACAGTCTAGCCTGGCTTCCCGCTATGTTCTGGGCCATTTTGATCTGCACTCAGGTCAGGTCTAGGCAACAGCTCTTCATAGCATGGATAGAAGAGTCCAGATGCCTGCACTTCGGTTCCAGCTCACAAACCCAGTAGGTTCCACTTGCCCTCTCTTCAGTAAGCCTCTTTATCATATCCAACCACCAAATCTTGCTGCTTTATTCTAAGGTAGAGTAGGGAATAGTATAGAACAAATAGTATCTGCACTATTATCTGAATTTATTATATTAAGTACAGAGCCTATATATTTCTACCTCTAACACAGAACATTTAAAAATGTAAGGAACATTCTATGACTGTTTCCAATGGCAGTTTTACTAGCATTAGCTGGGTTACAAACAGTAGAAAGAATGTGCCAGGTGTTTTACAGGCATTTTACTTAATTTTTACGGCAATTCTATAAGATAGGAATTATTTAACTATGATACAAATTAGGAAACTAAAGCACAGAATATTTAATTTACCTAAAGTGGTAGCACTGGGATTTGAAACTTGGTCTAACTCTGACCCAACTTTCTACTATAACAATCTCTAGTTTTAATGCCACCATTTCTCATGTTTCTGCCTTATGCCAGACACAGTGTGAGATATTCAAATACATTCTCTCTAATCCTCGTGAATTTTCTTTAACACAACATTTAAAGCAATTAACTACCTTGCTAGAAATCACACAGCATATTACAGACCTCAACTTCAAGCCTAATTCTGAGGCGTGGAAGCCTGTTTTCTGTTATACTACACCAGTGGTTCTCAATCCTGGAATCAAAGGGGGAACTTTTTTAAAAGTCCTACCCCCAGAGAGTCTAATTACTTAGAGGAGAGCCCACGTGATTTTAAAGCTTCCAGGTGATGTTAACATGTTTGGTTTGAGACCATAGCTCTCAAAAGTTAAAGTGAATGAGAAGCTCAGGGTAAGGCACAATTTCTCTTCTCATGATAAATTGTTGAAAAATGCCACCTGTAGACTATTTTTAAAGTGATTGTAATTTTCTAGAAACTACTGGAGAACATAGAGGAAGGCACATGGGGTTTGGAGTAAGATAGACCTAACTTTGAACATTAGCTTTGACTCTCTCTTGCCAAGTGCCGAGTGGCCATTGTTGGCAAGTTACTTAGCATCCTGCCAAGTATTGACTGAAAGAAGTAAAAGGTGTTCTTGAAAAGAGGATTCTGTCTTGGTAAAAATGGAGTGAATACTGCCTCTGGTAGCCTCGTGCGTGTGTGTGTGTGTGTGTGTGTGTGTGTGTGTGTGTGGTGTGGTGTGGTGGTGGTGGTGGCGTGGCGGCGGCGGCGGTGGGGTGTATGTCTGCACACAATGCATTGCAAAGGTCCCTGGGAAATCTCCGTTTTCCTAGTCAGCTTGACCATAAAGCCCATCTCACTGCCATACCTTCTGCAAGTCACCAGGGGCCTTTCTCATACAGCTACTCAGGGGGTGATTCCTTTATTGCCAGACCACATGGTATTGTTGAGAGGTGACCAGGAGAGGAGGGTTCCCTTTTAGCCAGAGATGCCAGGGTAGGGTATGTATGCTTAGGTGGGAGGGAAATGGGCAGGACATTTTTAATGTCTTAGATTAGACTTAAAATATATTTTACAATAGAGACAATGTCTTGATGATAATTTTGTTTCTTGGTTATTCAATTAAAGCCTATTCATAATTTTGCCAGAAGTATATTATATTTTATACACAAGTAACACTGTATTTCAGTAACCTTTCGGGTCCAAAAACACAGGAATTAGTGTGGATGCATAACCATCATTTATAACATTGCTTCTTTGAGAAATATGAGGCCACTACTTGGGACTCCAAGAAATAGCTTTTCTCCTGTCTAACTCAGCTTAACAAATATAGTGCCCATTGGTCATCTGGTAAAGAGGGAATGAGGCAGTTGAAAGAATACTATTTGCTCTCTGGAGTTTAGCAGAACTCCTTTAAGTACTGATTGTAAGGTCACAGCATACTTGAGGTCAGGGGCCACTTCTTTCCTTCGTTTGTGTCCCCCTTCCTCTCAAGCAAGCTATCGTATAATATTAGCATATAGTGGACATTACCATATACATAGATTAGATTTAAATCAGTAATGACCTCACTTTCGATGGAAAACAGAACACTGGCAGTCCTGAAATATTGTTTCCTGGAGTCAGGTGCCTTTCAGTGACTAGATTTTAGGAGGTTAAGTGGCTGTTACAGTAAAATATGGTAAAAATTTTAATTATAAGGGCTGTGGGAAGGGTTATGATTGCACTCGAAAGCTAACAAAAAGAAAATGATAAACTCAAGAGGTTCTCATCTTTAGCCCAGGACACTGCTAGAAAATCAGAAAGCTTCCTGGACTACCTAAAAAAACAGTCTTATTTCTTCTTCTAATGGGGCTGAGATACCCAGAAAACAAATCTAAGTTTGATTCTACAGCTTTATGCATTACAATGCAGGATTTCTAGGAATTGATTAGGAAAATGGGATTCTGAGAAAGCAAATACTTGGATAGGTTCTAACGAATCCAGCTACCTTGAGTCCCCAAATCCCACTGAGCCTTAGTTGTCAATAGAAGCAATCCTTTCTCTTTTGTCTGATAATCTTAGTCTCGCTTTGCCAGATAATCTGTTTGAATATTACCTGAGGTAGTTGATTTGGCAGAAGATGATGAATCTCCTCAAGGTCAATCCCCACTACTTCTCATTGCTTCTAGACCCAGGCCTATCTCATAATTAGATTCAAATCCTGGAAGACTTTAGAGAAAAAGGGAAAAAAAAGAAAAACTGGAAAATATACATGATGATTATATACATTTTATGGGTCATAGTTGGTATTGGCAAATCCCTTCTTCCACTACCTTTCCCTTGGTCCCTGTGTGCTCAGCTAAGACTTTAGATAGTTGTGATTATTTATTAGTCAGAGTGACCTAAACTTTCATTCTTGAAATATCTGAGCCATCAATGGTTCTTGCTTGGCTTGGGTTGCTTTAATCTCCCAGTAGCTTTTACCACAGACATGAGAGTAGTACTAAAAGAATCCCTGGGTTTCCAAACATAGCCCTTCCTCCTTTTGCCATGTGGTACCAACCCTTTTTCTACTTTATAATTAGGATCAGTTGTTCCAGCTAATACGGTAATTCCCTTCTTTGCTTGTGGTTCAGTGGCGTGAAGAACTCAAGTTTGGCAGTTTCAGCTTCCGTGCAGCAGAACACCAGAACCCTTCTGGTGTTTCCTGGAGGAAGTAGTCCTCTCTTGGGAACTAAGAGCATAACATTGTGCAAATGGAAACAATGCTGTATGAACAGATCATTTGGAATTACAATGAGGAGCCATCACTATTTCTACATTTTAGTTCATAGATCTAAGAAATCTGGCTATGGAAGAAATAGCATTTTATATTGGTTGCTGGCTCAGAGAATATAGTGTAATTTGTGGGACAGCTCCCTAGTTCCACAAGTGGCAACATAAGTGAGTTGTCAATAACTCATTCCACCATTCTATCAAGCCAGCTTCTTCCTATGGACATGAAGTCATTTCTTCAATTCTTATTCTTTAAATGGAGTTCCTTAATGAAAAGCAACATTTTATGAGATTCCAGGAGAGTGAACAAGGTAGTCCCCAAGTACATGGATAGAGGTGCTAGTAGAAACATCATAGGAAAAGAAGGCAACTCATATCCAGGTTAAGTGTATTTTTCTCTGTGATGATAGAGGCTCAGGGTCATCTGTCTGCCACTTGGTGGCTAGCAGGTCCTGGAATGGGTGTCATATTAGGAGCTCACTGTTGATCCAATAGGCACTCACCAGTAATAGTAGCCAGATCAGCTTTGCTCGAGGGAGGATTTTGTTCTTAAACCCACACTGCTCCAGTGCTTACGTTCATGAGCCCATTGTTGAAGCATCAGTGTGGCTGAGGAAGACAGCTAACTGACATCCACAGGATTGGTCATACTGTTTATTTGATTATTGAGAATCTCTTTTTCAATGGGTGCTTTTTAGTAAGAGTTTACATAGGACACAAGTATCTTCACTCTGAGCATTCTGAGAGGCCCATCCATACAACTCTTTCTCAGACCTTCTATTAACCAATCTCCCAATCCCATTTCTTCAAGCCACTTACTCCTCAGCCAAATAACCATTTTCTCATGAATCAATGTAGATCTCTACTTCTGTCTCTCTGCCAGTCAAAATGGTCAGTCAGGTTTTAACATATATGACAGTCTGCACAGTGTCCCCATTGGTCATGAAACCAATAAATCTCTATAACCTTTCCGATCTGAATGGGATAAACTTCTAGCTTGTGCTCACTACTTAAAGTCCTCCTCTTCCTTCTCCAGGGCTTCCAGCAAAATCTTTTCTATAAAAGATAAGAGGAATTCTTAAAACCTCAGATAGCTTAAGTTTTCCCCCACGAAAAAGTTCCACAAGCAAAGAAATAGAAAATAATCTGGCTACTTGTTTGAATAGTTGGAGAGAGGAAAAAAACTACAAAGAAAATAATCAAAATAATATCTCAAAAACTATCCTGCACATAATTCTTTATGTTTTCAAAGTGCTTTCAAACACTTAATCTTAGTTGATCCATACTGAAAAACTGTGAAGTAAATATAGCTAATATGATGCCTGCTGTAAAGATGACAGAACTGAACTGTGGAAGGAGTAGAGTGGCTTTGCCAAAAGTTCCATCACTGCCTAACAATATAAGCAGGAACTAGTATTTTGCCTTCTAGTACAGTGACTGGAGAATGAATGCACAAACCCCAGCATCATGATATGTCTGGAGAACTCTGACTATGGAGTAGAGAAAGAGAGAGGTTGACTGATGGAAGAAAGATGAAGAAGTAAAGGGCGTTCGGGAATGAATTAGAATCAGAGTCATGCTTTCCAGAAAATCCCAGTATAAGAACCATTGCCATCTGTGTTATTTCCTTTTTGTCCTTCTCAGTACAATAGGAAGAATTTTTCAGAAGTGAAGAATGAGGAAGAACGTGAAAAGCCTACTCAAGCCCAAAGACATATTTCCAAAAGGTCGAAATCGCAGAGATGGGGATAATAGGTAACCTAGTGACGGACAGAACAACTTAACATTCCAAAAATAACTTCAAGTCTGATATGAAGTTGTAGAAACTCATTAAGGCCAAAGAAGAAAAATATACGTGTCAGGTTAGTATTGATTAGAAATTTCTCTTTTCAGCAAAATTGAGTCTGAGTTAATTAAATCAAGTGAATAGTTTTATTTTAAAATCAGTGTAAGTTCCCGACATTTTTCTTGGCCTCCTTGTTTTGTGTGTCATGGACACTTTCATTTGTTACGACAGAAAGCTCCACCTGTATAAACGGGCCCGAGAACTGGGCAGACGTCTTCATTTCCTGGTAATCCCAGCTCTGTGACCTAAAACAAGTCATTTAACCTCTCCTAGCCAAAGGCCTATTTCTTCAATTATGAAATAAAGAGATAATGCTAAAAGTTCTCTAAGCCCTCTCCTGATTTTTAAACTCAACTATTCTATGAAAAATTTAATTATCCTTATACAAGCCTTGATTTAGGCTCTTTGAGTTTAAAAATAAAAAGATAGGCTCCAGCAGGGGTCACTGTAGTCACGTCGAGCCCTAAGTCTTTTATGTTGTAGTTGACTGAGCATACCACACATGCCCTTTGTCTTGATTTTCGGCTTTGAGACCACAGAGACCCTCTCTGTATCCAGGTGTTATCTGAAGTGATCTTCATGTGTACTCAGAAAACCCATTGCAAGTGTTTGCTGCTTCTTTGTTTCTTTTCTTTATTTTTCCTGTTACTGGAGATCATTTACCTCTACTGACCCGGAGGTCCTTCAGAATTTATTTTAATTAGCTATGTTCAATTTTTCACCTCTTAGAAATGTGATGAATACAAAATTGTGTATACTTCTTTAAATATATGAAATTATATTAAGGGAAGACACAGAATTCAATTCTATCCTGAAGGGTTTTTTTTTTTTTTCATTCTATGAACACCTAAAAAACGTGTTCATCTCTTTTAGAACCCATCCATTCATGAGAATTCTAGAATCCTATTAATTGCTTATATTCACCTCCCGCCCCCCAATAGTTATTTTGCTGCATACATGAAATCATAAAAGGAGTAGTTCATATACCCAAGACTAGGTAAGGATTTCAGTGACAGTAGTAATTTTAAATACCTTGTCTTCTGTCAAATTATATCATGTTTTTGCTCTGAAAATATAGTGACCGTACATGTAACTAAAGAGCTAGGAGTCACCGTGTCCATGATACTGAAAGGCATCCCACAAAGTCAGTGTTACTCCCAAAAAGTCATATGACTCCTCCGAGTCCTAAATTTTAGGATTAAGATAAATCCTAAATCTTAAATCCTAAATCTTAGGGCTCTTTAAAACTATGATTCAATTTAGGACTACTACAAAGGGGTCCAGTCTGTCCTGAAACCTCTCAACAAACTCCATGTGTTTATATAGAACCTGACAATGGTTCCATTGTGCCAGGAACCAAAGAAAGTTAACTTCTCATACCACGAAGAGCAATGTCTCTACTCCTTTGGCCTGATGTATATGCACCCCATATCATGACAATACTTAGCTTACAGCAGTTCTTAGCAGGTATATGGTAGGCACATTTTATTCTTCCTTTTCCCTCCTTATACATGCCTGCCTGCCCCTTTGAGAGAGATCAATATTGCCACTCTCAATGGCAGCACTAGCTGCTGCTACTGCCATTTCTAATATTATTTTAAAGTCTCAATCTAGGCAAATAATAGGGAAAGCCTTCCAGTCTCTTCCTACAGTGAATCAGGGTGACAATATAGCAAAAGTGATGTTATGTGATGTCTGAGGCAAGGTCATAGAAAGCATTACTGCTCTTGCCTTGGTCTCTTGGATCACTCACTGTGGAGGAAGCCAGCTGCTATGCCTCCAGCAGAGCCGCGGAGAGGAACTGAGACCTTCTAACAATAGCCAGCACTAACTTATCAGCCACATTAGTGAGCCACCATGGAAGCAGATTCTTCCCAAGTGTATAGAGTCTCCTCTCCTTTCCAGACTTATGCAGAGCAACCTTCTTTTCTCTATTTGTATGTAGCCTAAAACAACCACCTCAGTTCTGAGTTTATATAACCGTACTCACTCAGCTGCCTGGAATGAGTTCCAGCCTGGGTCAGATATGTGCCCCTGTCCAGTTATTTGTGGCTTGAATTGGAGGTACATAGTACAGACAAGGCTGTGATACAAAGGAAGAAGGCAGTTCCCAGGGAAAGGTGTGTGAGCTGAGTAAGTCCTGCAGATGGAATCTACCGGTATTCATCCCGCTTCTCCCCTAGCACTAGTACTTCTCTTAGCATAGTATTCAGCACATTATAATCTAATTGCCTGCTTACTTTTAGATATCCACTCTATTCTATAGGCTCCTCAAGGGCAGGGACTTTGGCCTATTACATATGTATCCCCAGAATCTAGTATAGTACCTGGCACATAGTATGTAGTAAAAAAATATATATATGCAATAAACGAATAGTCCAAAAATTACCAGAATTTTTAGTTTGACATCTTATATATGAATTTATTTCAGAAAGTCCGTTATCTCATGGGAATCCTAACACCATGAGATTTTAATAACAATTCAAGGAAATTTATTCAAGCTATACTGAAATAACATTGCAGCTGACCAACTTTTAAAGGTAAGAAACTGTTTCCTGTTTCTTAAAGTAAAAGATAATTTATTTTTGTCAAATTAGTAGAGTTTATCCTCTTTTATTTAAAAAAATTATATGCAGCTCCGGTGGAACTATTTTAAAGGCTAAAGAGGTCATAATTTACATTAATGATTACAAAAATCTAATCAATGTCGTAAATTATGTCTCTTAAATTTCTAGAGGCCAAACTTTGGATCTAAAGTTTATGCCACAATATTCTTGTGATACTTTTCCATGAAATTTCATGATTCCAATAATAAACACAAAATAAATATAAATTCTGTAAATTTGTTTTCATAATTTATTCTGGAGCTTATGAGATAAATTTTGTAAACACAAATATAAATATGCTTAAAATTCAGGTTTCTAAAATAGTTTTTAATGCTTGACAGAATATGATTACAAAGTAATGAATATTCATAATGGAAAATTTATAAAATATAGAAAGCATAAATATAAAACTAAAAATAGCTCTTAATCCCTTAATTTAGGAATAATTACTATAATATAAATTACTGTAAATAAAAATTAACTGCAGTATGAATATTTTCCCATCACCAAATATGTTTTACACATTATTGTTTAGTGATTATGTAGTATCATTTCATATTACTATTTGACAATTTATTTCATGAATATTCTATTGTAGGACATGTAGGTTCTTTCAAATTTCTGTCATAATAACATTTCAAAACATATCCTTGATGGCAAATATGTACGTATTTTAAAAGACACATTTTTAATAAATATATTTTAAAGAATTTGGATTGTTTTTCTAAATTATCCTTCAGAAAGATGTATTGATTTAGAAGTCGAGCAGGAGTATTCAAAAATGCCTGTTTCCCCTAATCCCCGACAATCCAGAGTAATAGCCTTTTAAGAAATCTTTATCCATTTGATCTGCAAAAAATATTATCACTTTGTTCTGGGGATAGATCTGTACCTAATCGGAAGAGAGGACTGGTAATTAAAACCAGAGTTATATTTTCTAAATCTAACTTCTGTGAATGGAATTTCACTTATACTGAGCTTATTACTACAAACAGAAGAAAAGGAAAGTACTAAAAATGCTCTGTTTTTAGTTTATCATTTTTAGGAGTATAACAGTGTCTCTACAAAGATGATACTCTTCTGGACCACACATCTTCAGAAACCACACACTGTAATAGAAAGCATATAGACAGTAGAGATGTGCATATCAGTGCAGTAGATGAATGTTTAGAGTTTTAAAAAAAGTCATTTAAATACTAAACTAAAATGGTAATAATACATGTGGCAAGAATCAGAAAATAAATATTTTTGAATGCCTTATACCATAACTGGGGAAAACAGTTTTGTTTAAGGTTATAGAAGTAAAAATTTGCACTCTTGGTCCCCCAGTTTTTTAAATTATTGCCTGTAATAGGATAATGTTTTGTTTTCATGTCTTTCTTCATCCATAATTTCACTTCATTTCGGGGTCATTTTCATTTATGTGATCTCTTCATTTTTATTGTCTTTAGAGAATAAGTTTCCTATAATTTCAAGGTTAAATATGGCCCCGTATATAAATTGTTAAAATGTCGTTCATAGGTCACAAACACAGCTGTCAGTTTTCACTTTGGGAATTCTCTGGCTTGGTAGCCTGACCATGGGAACCTACAGAAGAAGGTGGGGGAAAGGCTGGAGGTAGTCAGAAAGGAAAGCAGCCTACTCACACACGCAGCTCCAAACCAAACCAGGAAGGGCCTGCCCTCTGTTTTCTCCCTGCACCTCATGACTGTGTGCTCAGTGCAGCTACTGAAGCAGCAGCTCTCTTGATTCGAAGGACAAGGGCCTTGCTTTCTCTAAAGCCCCGATGTTCCTGCCAAGAGCTCCCATCTTCCCTCAGCCATGAAGAAGGTGAGCTCCTATATTGCTTCAGTTGGACCTCAGACACTTTTGAAAAGTTTTGGTGAATGTGGATTTCAGCTGGAAAGTAAGATGAATGGGCGTTACAATTAGAAAATATAGATGCATCTGTAGGGATTTTCCAGGCCATCATTTTCAGGGATATATTTCTGAAGGGGAATACATGTGCTGTTCAAGGTGTTTAATAGCAATAGATAGCATTCCCCTAGTGCTTTTATGTGCCAGAAGTTTGACATATTATTTCTACTCTTTTCAGTAATCCTGTGAGGCTGTTACTATTACTGACATTTTATAGATAAGAAAACTGAGCTTCTGAAAAGTTAAATCATTGGCTAAAAGTCACAGAGCTATGAAATGCCAGAACCAAGATTTAAACCTAGGCCTGTCAGACTAACAAATCCCCTACTCTTTCCATGTAGCTTAAGTTTTGTTTAAACGGGGTCAGGGGAGTGGATTCCTAAGTTGGCAAGTGTGTGTTCTTACGTTTCTGGCTGTATGTGCAGGATAACTTTATTTTGTTCTCCAGCAATCAAAGGATTGATTACAGGATTTTTTCTTGCTAGTAATGTCTAACTGAGCTGAATCACAAACATTGCCTTGTCTTCTGTCACTATTCATAATTTATTCATAGATCATTGATTCCTTGTTAGCATTATATCTGAGATATGTATTTTGAATGATCTTTTCAAGGCTTTTAGGAGGGTGCTAAAGGAGAGGTGGGGAAAGGTGTTTTATAGATAGCTTTAAATAGCAAACAAGTTATTACTTTATTTAAATATAAGTCATTCAGATTCTGCTGGTCCAAAAAAAAAAAAAATTGCATTCAAAAGAAGTGAGAAGTAAGTTGAAAGAGTAAGTGACTAGAATAATAATCCATGAGAGGCACTAAATATAATTCCTTCAAATCACAGAAATTAAAAGGAATTTTTAATAATAAAAGCAAATATGATGGCAACTCCAGAGTTCAGAGGAACAGGGTGTATATAACATTATCTTGTGTTATGTCATATTCAAAGGTATTTATTACAGGAATTTGACCTTAGATAATTGGGGGAGCTGGTTAAGCAGGCTCTGTCAGGCTATCGTCTTCACATCTGATGTCAGAGCTCAAAGTCCACAAGAAGGCAGTTGCGCAGGAAAGATGGATATAATGTAGGAGGGAGCAAGAACCAGCTAGAACCCACAGTTTGAGATGGAGCCCACAGGATGAACTGTAACCCACATCGGTTCTTGTAGACTTTGACCTCGGTGGTGTGGTGGTCCGCGGAAACTGGGTCTTTCTTCATATATCTAAACACCCACACCTGGCTCAGGAGTCAGAGAAGCAGAAGAAGAATCCAGCGGAAGGTGAAGCGGTTTCAGCAGTGGCTGCTATCCCACACAATGAGGAGAGCCAATAGAGAAGTGACAGCATGGTTGAGCTACAAAGCAGCTGCCGCTTCACTTCCACCCTTCACCTCTCCCTCAGGACTCTCTCTTGTGGCCCACCCTAACATACAGGAAAGGAAAAACCAAGAAATTGAGTTCGGTCTAGCCAGGTTGACGCATTACAAAGTTACAACATTAAATGAAAAGAACATTATATAGCACTGGGGGAAAAAAGGACAAAATATTATTGGCCACAATAAAATGAACTCTTCATGAGGCCAGTTAAGGTGTCTTCCAACACAACACACAGCCATTCTCCATAGGGGTCTGCTGTCTCCCTGCACTTTTTCTAGGTGTGAAGCTCAGATCACGTAGCCTTATTTCAAGAAGGTTGCTGCCTGCCTGTATGTTGGTCCAGAGGGCAAAGTTCTGGGCTTTTTTCTCTGCCAGTCTCGCTGTGCTAAAATCAGGGTGTTGGCAGGTCTGTGTTCCCTCTGAAGGCTCTAGGGAAGAATGCATTTCTTTGCCTTTTCTGGCTTCTAAAGATGGCTTACATTTCTTGGTTCATGTCCCTCTTCCATCTTCAAAGCTAGCAATGGCCAGTCAAGTCTTTTCATGTTATATACTTCTGACAGATTCTTCTGCCTCACTCTTCCGCATTCAGAGACTTTTGTGGTTACATTTAAATCTCCTTGTTTAAGGTCAGCTGATGGATAACCATAATTCCATCTGCCATCTTCATTCCTCCTGACCGTATAACATTCACAGGGGTTAGCACATGGATGTCTTTGGAGGCCATTGTTCTGTCTACTACACCTTGGCATTCTTTTCATGGCCTAGGCTATTTGTAGACTAGAACTTAGGAGTAGAATTTTAGGCCCTTTGCTTTCCACTTTGCCACATGAGCACAAACTATTAATTGGGGCAAACACAAAAGGGGAGAAAGAAATACCATGAAAAATATCAGTTAACATTCAAAAATAATTTCCTGTCACCCAAACAGCGTTCTTTGTTTACGAGGACCAGCTATATGGCCATTCTTATCTCTCAACAAGACCTTACTGGGCAACAGTCCCAGTTCTCACAGTCTAGTGAAATGGCTGGATCCCTGTTACCCAAGGGGTAGATTTATTCATTCTCCCCAAATGCATCTTCCTGGGCACCTGTGTCTCCACCCAGAACAAAATCCTGCTCTTTTTTAAAACTCGCCACCCAGTTCTTCCTTCTCATTGCTCTTCTAACAACTTGCAACTGCCCTCCGCCTTCACTAAAGGCTGTAGCAAGCACCTCATTCAGTTTTCCTTTCTACCACAACTCTGGCAGTCACAAGAATACCATTCCATCAACACTATTTTTTATCATCTTCTCCTTCATTTATCTCAGCTGTTATGGAGAGACATTTATTACTTACTGAATAGACCTATGTTCTCCTTCAAATTTCCCAGCCCCTTTGCAAATAGATAGGGCCATATAACTACTTCTGGACAAAGGATTACAAGTTGAAATAACACATTTTGCCTCCAGACCAAAGGATTTAAGAACTTGGTACAATCTTCTCATTCCCTGCCTTATAAACCTGGAAGCTCTGTGTTGAAATGGCGGCATTTCAAAATAAAACAGCATTAATAATAAATCTGAGACTGGAGTCCATCTTTTAATGCAGAATAGCTTGTATTATCTAACTAATTTAACTACCATTCCCAGAGTCAAACTCTGGAACTCATCCCTGGAAAGTGTTTCACGTTGGAAACCACTTGTAAAACTTCACATTCTTAGTTTATTTAGACTCTGATCTTTTTGGCTTGTTCACTTGGATCTATGACTACTTCACTTGTAACTTTCAGTTCATGGACCATTTATCTTAGTCTGTTGCAGCTGCTGTAACAAAATTCCGTAGGCTGGGTAGTTATAAACAACAGAAATTTATTTCTCACAGTTCTGGAAGCTAGAAATTCGAGATCGGGGTGCCGGCACAGTTGGGTGAGAGCCCTCTTCTGGGTTCATAGCCAGCATCCTCTCGCCATATCCTTACATGGTGGAAGGAGCTAGAGATCTCTCTGGAGCCTCTTTATAAGGGTGCTAATTCCACTCATGAGTACTCTACCCTCATGACTTAAGCACATCCTAAAGGCCTTACCTCCTAATACCATCATTTTTGGGGGTTAGGATTTCAAAGTATGAACTTTAGTGGGACACAAACATTCGGACCCTAGCACCATTCTACCCTCTTCCTGTTATCATCTCCTTCCTGTTTTTAGTTTCCTCCCTTTTCCTGTCTATGTACCATAAACTGTCATTTTAGCTACTTTCCTGTCAATAATCTAACTTACCTTGTCTCATTGTCTTTTTGTAGCACCTGTATGTCAAAGCCCCAAGCCTGGCAAAACCCTACCTGGATGTATCCAGCTACCCACCTTCTCTGTGTTTGTACCCAGGCTGAAGAACACTAGTGAGAAAAATAATGTGAACTGGCAGATTTCTGAGCTGTTACCATTGCCTGGAAAGTCCGTGTGTCTTTATAGTCAATTCAGTCTTAAACTCTCATCTCCTCAAGCCTCAGTTCTCCTGTCTACCATATTACATGGGGCAGATAAACTCACTTACTACTTTACAAAGAAAATAACACACTGTCAGATAAGAACTACCACAACCTTTCAAAAATCAACTTTACAAACCTATCTGCATCTGCACCCATCCTGTCTTCCTTCCCTCTTGTTATAATAGTGTCGCCCCTGCGAGAGGCCAGTCCTGCCTCTGCCCTTAATCCCCATCCTCTTCCAGCTTCTCCGAAACTTCATGTTGGCAGTTGTCCTTCCTCTCTATAGTAACTTCGGTCTTTCTCTTTGGTGTCTTTCCCATTAGCAAATAAATAGTCTCACTCCACTCCTTCTTAAGGAAGTAAAAAGCCATCCTTAATATACTTCCCTCCAGCTGTTATTTTCTTGGCGCTTCTTTACCTCTGCCATTAAGTGATGGAATTCCTCAAGGTGCATCACAAACCCTGTTCTCTTTCCACTCTACCCTCTCTCTTCAGGAAATCTCATCTAGACCAAAAAAAAAAATTCCATTTTCTTTTTATTTCCAGCTCAGACTTATACTCTGGGTCCCCCACCCAAATAGCCTACTGCTTGCTTGATATCTCCACTGGGCTGTCTGATGCCTCAAACTCAACATGCCCCAAACTGAAGACGCATTTTCCACCAAATATGCACCATCTCCTTGTGCTCTCTATCTCATTAAATGCTGTTAACAACCACTCAGATACTCAGCCTAAGCACCTGGGTGTACTATTTGACTCAACTCTATCCTTTCCCCAGTTAGGACTGTAAACAAGTATTAACTAAATTAATTACCTGAACATCTCATAAGTTCATTCACTTTTATCTGTCCTCTCTGTCTGATTCAAGCCATCACCATCACCCCCACTGGACTACTACACACTTTCATTCACATCTACTCTTGATGCACTCCAATCCATTCACCACTCTGCATTATAAAAATGCCAACTTATCTTAAAATCTTTCAATAGCTGTCCATTTGCTGTGAAGAAAAACCCAGATTGTTAATATGATTTGCACGACTTTGTTTCACTCTTAAACTTCATCTCATGCCTCTCTTACCTCCCTTTTACCCTTCAGTTCTATAATACTTATAACTTCATAGGTGCTCCATAAATATTTTTTGAGTGAATGAATACATTTTTAAAAGTTTCTCAAATTTTCCATGTTATAACATGAGCTGATACAAAAGAATTCTGTACTCTTCTTCTCTAAACACAGAATAAAATATGGCTAAAACTTCTTTAAGTATGTAGCTGAGCTTGAAACCAAGAGAGTCTACAAAGTATCAGAATTAAAGACAGGAGTCTATGTCTACGGCCATGTCACCCTGAACAAGCCCGATCCCATCTGATCCTGGAAGCTAAGCAGGGTCGGGCCTGGTTAGTACTTGCATGTCATACTGTTTTGGGGTTTTTAAATCTGTTTATTTCACTGAACAGAATCACTTGGCGATGGAGCCCTTTTCTTATTCATCTCTCTTCCTCTAGCACCTAGAAGATTGCCTGGCATAGTAAGTGCCAGAAATAAGTGCTTGGTCAAAGAATGAATGAGAACTGAATGAATGACAGAGAACTGATGCAAGATCCAGTAAGTAGGAACAATGAAACTTAATTGCAATATTCAAGTGTGACAAGATTAGTACCTAATCTATAAGCGTTTAAAACAATGGCAAAAGAGTCAAGTGTACATGATGTTTCTTTTTATCAGGTATATAATATGAGCCATCATAACAAAGACGTAGACACGTCATACTAGAATTTAATTGTAATTTTATGCTTACATCTAACTGGCTTTATATACCTCTATGTTATTCGTTCTGAGGAGTCAAAATGGCACTGAGGGCCAAGGATATCTGGAAATTTTGTCATTGGAAATTGCCAGTTTATGTATTCCAGATATATTCTCAGCCTTATAAAATTTATTCAGTTTACTTAGCTGTTTTAGTTCCTACCCTAGGAAAAGCTCCTTCCCACAGTTTAAACCATCTGTGCCATTACCTGGAACTACTCATCTTAATTCTAATTCTGATTGTCCAATATATGTTTGCCCTATCCTACCTCGGCTGACTTCTCTGTTCTTAATTGTTGTTTAGCTCTTGAACATTGGTAGTTAACAATTTTTTCTAGCTTCTCTCTTTATCACCTATTTTCTATAATCCTAGATGATTATGAATTTAGCAGCCATGTGGTCTTTATCTCTTGGATCCAGATTCTTGTCTGAGCAAGTCCTAGTTATAGTACAACTGAAGTACCTTGTTGAACTACAACCAGTTCAACAAAATGCTTTTAAGTGACTATATTCTTTGTCTCTGTTGCCAAAAAAATATGTACTAATAGTTTCTTAAAACATGTTTTCTTGTTAGGATTTAGAGCAGACAATTGTCTAGCAACTCAAAGAGGTATGTTTTTTGTTGTGGTAATGTTAAGTGGTGACCATTACCGCGGAACAGCTTAAATTCACCCAACTGAGAAGATTCTATTCCTAGATCCTACTATTCTGCCAGCAAGAAACATAAGCTGGAGAGGGACGAGTTGAAATTAGAGACTGCTAAGTAATCTTTGGCAACCGTGTGGGCCACTTCTAGGTGTACTGAAGAGAAGGGCCATATTTATATGGAATAATGTTCTTTTTACTTAAATATTTATGCTATTATGTTTCTGTGTTCTATATCACCTGCTTCTTGTTCAATATCTAAAATGTGAGAGGCAGGATGATATAGTGGAAAGAGCATTCAAACTGACATGGGTTCTAACTGAGTCTGTCATTTACTAGTTGTGTGACCTTTGAGAAGTCACCAGATTTCTCTGAGACCATGTCTTCTTCTGTAAAATGGGAAGAATAATACTTACTTCACTGAGTTGTTACGGTAATAAATAAAAAAGACACATAAAGTGTCTGACAGAACATCTGGCATAAAATAGGCAATTATTTAAATAAAGTTTTCATTAAAGTTTTTCTATTATTTGTTTTTTGTCTTCTCATTCATCCCCCTGTACTTGGCCTCGGGACTTCGAGTTGGAGGAGGAAATGAAGTGGATTTTTTTTTATTTCGTTTGAGAAATATGGAATTAGGCTGGTTTGCCAATAAGAGTAGGCTATTTAGATGAGTCTACTTGATTTCAGGATGATGTCCAGCCTCATCCTTCACCAGCCTGAGTACTGCTTGTTCCAGAAGTACATTGCTGAAAGAGAAGAGTCATACAGAGTTAGGCATGGGTGTCTCAAAAAAGCAATGCCAGGACACAGTTTTGGAAACATGGTCTAATAGTCATCCAATAACGTTTACTAGTAGTCTGTGCAAAGAAACTCAATGAGACGATGTGAGGTGATACAAAAGAACATATCAAAATGAATTTTACATCATCAAAAATAGTTATGTCCGGATTAGACCTTAAAGGCTATTAAGTATTATTAAAGATTAGAGACCAGTTCCTTCATTTTATGGATGAAGAGATGGGAACTTGGAGAAGTTAGGCAACTTGCCCAAGTAAACAAAACTAGCTCTCTTTACTGATAATGTAATACATTTGCCACTAAACTCTTCTGGTGACACAGTTTTTGTTCCATATAGAAATTTAGGGAGAGGCTGTCCAAATTTTACATAAGGACAACTCAAAAAGATATATTAACCTGTATAATTGCTTCCAGCTACATAAAGCTAAATTTACTATTATAAAAAATTTCCCATATAAGTGTTTGGAAAGACCACAAGCTTTCTCCTATGATTTAGCTGGGAATTATTCTTGGTGCCTAAATAGTAACCCTTCCCTGTAAAATATTGATATTCCTTGAAGGAAACTGAAGCGAATGAAATGAGTGGATTCAGGGGGTCAAATCAGGGGAGGTCTCAAACGAGATGTTTATCTTGGCGGCCTGGATAGGAAACCCATAACAAATGTCTAGAAATGGTCTATTTGGATCAGAAAGAGAATGGAAGATCAAGAAGTTAGACTAGAGAGCAAGAGCTGGAGCAAATAGCGGAGGCTGTGTTGCCTGTTTGCGGTTTTTTTCTTCTGAACTCCTTAGGAGTCTTAACAAAATTCCATGAAGGCCTCACTTTAGAATAAAGGAGAAGAAAATATTTTCTTCTAAAAAACCTTAAACATAAAATTCCAACTCTCAAAAAAAAAAAAGAGGCCTCATAGGGCAACTGGAACTCTCACTAAAATTTGCCTCACTTTCTCAAGAGCTTACTGAAGAAGGGCAAAGCCCAGACGTCCCTCTCAAATTCTTTCGTGGCATTTCTGCTTCCTTCAGTTTTTGATTACTTCATAGGTACTGGATTATAATGTTGTAGGAGGTTCTAATTTTGTCTTTACAATATCCTTGACCTAACTGTGAAATTGTATTTCCTGCCTTTCACGTCTGATTGATGTGCATGTATTATAATGCCAGGGCCAGGGAAACATGTAGGTGTATTGTGAGATATAGGTAAACCAGTCAGAGTTAGAGTCATAGGGCAGCAAACTAGGGGCGAGGGAGTTTGTGGTAACCAGGCGGTCCAGCCGGTGTGAATGTTGTCTAGGTTTCACCAGCCTGTATGTATAGCATTCATTTGTACTGCCGACGGTACAATGCCCGTGGCACGCAGCCTGCCTTTGGCCTCTACGCTATTTTCTCATGGTTTTTTTTCTGACCGTGTCCCAAGAATTGTCACACAGGCTCCTACCTCATTAGGCCTCTGTGCCACCACCTCTGTTGACAATGGTCTCACGATATCCCCCAGCATGGAGTAGGCAGTTTCATTTCCAGAAATTTAACAGATGCTCCGCTGGGAGGTTTCTCCACCACACCCCAGCTGCCAGAGAGAGGACCCTTCTCCACTCGGCCACTCTGTCCTGAAAAGACCAGACCTTTCTTTCCACACTCCGATGCCTAAATAATCACCAGGCCATGAGGACAAAAATAATCCCCACTGCCAGCTAAGGTATCTTCCTAAGTCCCTGTTATCTTTCCCAGGACCTGTCTCTTTCTAGAGTTCTGAAAATAGGACTGTCTGTTTTCTTCTGAAGAGACTGTAACTTCAAGGTGTGGACTTGCCCTGTGAACCTCATGGAATATTATAACAAAATGCAGTAGCTCAACATCAGAAAACTTGGTTCGTTTAGATATCCATAGTACTACATAGAGAGGGTATGATTGACTTAGGGCAGTGGCTTTCAAAGTTAAGTATACATCAGGATCACCTGGAATTTCTCTTAAAACAGATTTCTGGACCCCCTACTTCAGAGTTTTTGATTCAATAGGTCTGGTGTAGGACACGAGAATTTGAATTTTTCCAAATTCTCATGTGATACTGATGCTGCTGGCCCAAGAACCAGCTTTTGAAAACCACTGATCTAAGTTATGATGAAATCTAGAGAAAGTCACAACAAAATACAGGAGCCCAACATCAGAATGTCTGGGTCACTCTGTCAGACGATACTTGCAAAAGTTTCACATAATGAGAGTATATTTGGCCAACGAATATTTTTTTTTTCAATAAGATGAAAATTACTTTTATCTTAAAAATTAATGACATTCAGATAAAACATCACATTATGAGATGGCAAGTCACCTAGAAAACTGCCGAGCATTCCCATGGCATCACAGTATTCAAATTCTCACAGAATAAAGAGCATTGTTTTTCAGACCCATATAAAACAGTGAACTTGCATTCTGCTGTTAACACTGGTATTTCTCCTTGGACATCAGGGAAGGAATTTTTTTTTTTTCTTTAAAGGTTTTTAATTCCTTTAAATCCTATATTTGCCCAGACTCTGCTCAAATGTAAGTTGAAGTCAAAGTTACAATAAAGAGAATTGATAATAACATTAAATAAGATGAACAAATACAGTAGTGGATAATATAATAACATAATTAGAAAAATAGCAGTTTATTTCCTTCTCATATAGAATGACTATGTACTTAAATAGCATCACTTTTTATTATGATAGATTCACGTGGTCTCAAGAATGATCTAGAAATTATAATCGGTGATGTTTAGGAAGATAAAATTGGGGAATGAAATGCTTCTGGCCATGTCTTATAGCTGTTAGCGGATGGTGGCACTTTCTTCTGCTGTGTATACCATCTCTGAGAACCATTTTTAGCCTCTGCTACACACATGTAAGTCTACCTAAGGACAAGATTAAGAATGTAGGGCACACTGATTGAGACAGAGAGCTTTCACTGTGCCCCAGATGCTAACTATTAGAGCACTTAGAAACTCAAAGACAGGATGCAAAATCAGAACAACTTCTTTATGACTCCTAAAGATAGTTGGTCAAGAACTGGAAAGCAATGATTCTAATTCTGTGCTAAGAGCAGATGATTTGGGCCTCCAAGGGAGCAGAGAGCCCCTCAGAGCCCGGAAAAAAAGGTCTGATCTGTGTGTGGGCATATCAAGGAGTTTGGTAACAGCAAGGAGATTACAAATTGAGGGATGAATGGGATCTGCGAGGTGACCCCGCTATCTCATCAAAATGCCTACTTTGAAAACAAAACAAAACAAAACAGATGCTGATTTGGAGCCTGCTGCTTTGCTTCTTTCCACCCCAGAAATGAAATCAGATTCCTTCTCATGGCTGAGTCCCATTACTGGTAATCGAATTACTGAGTAGTACATCATCTCAAATAGAAGATTGAGCCTGAGAGTGCCCAGTGTCCATTAGCCATCAAGTGATATTGCATTAATAAACTCAAGTAGAAGTATAACATTACACCGTAAATGCATTTGGAAGAGTTTTATTATCATTCTAACTTAGTGAGTGTGCCAGCATCATCTCTTTCAACCTTAGGTAAACTAAGCTAGGTATTTAAGTCTTTCAGGATGACCCTAGGTTACCATTTGTGCAGGCAGTAAAAGCCTCCCTGGGTCTTTAATGTTTGTCCTTAAAATAGAAACACATCTTGATCAAGAAATAGAGTTCATACTAGGAATGTGTATATGTGTGTAAATGCACACACATACATATCCTAAAAAATACATAGTATAGTTTTCTGTTTATAAATTTTACATAAATTGTATCAATTTGGTTCTTTTTATCTTTTTCACTCAATATTATGTTTTTATATTTTATGTTCCTATATTTAGAATAACTTAATTCCTCTCACTTCTGCATGAGTCATCATTCCAATCATAAACATGCTACATAACTCCATTTATTTAAGACTTATTTGTAACCTTTAGTAGAATTTTGTAACCTTATTTGTAACCTTTAAACATTTTTCTCGTGTAGTCATTGTTGATTTATGGATGGAGAATTATGAATGTTTTTAATACTTTTGTGATATCTAATTTTCTAATTGTTGGAAAGAGGAACACTACAAACCTTTATATGTTAATGCTGTAATCTACTTCTTATTTCTTCCTATTTATTTACTTTTGGGCTTGTCTTCTATTGACCAGGAGCATCTTTATGCTGTTCCTGAATGTAAAGGAAATGCTTCTAAAGTTTTTCCATTAATATGATTCTTGCTGTAGCTTTAACAAATTAAGGGAATTTCCTTCCCTTCCTTGTTTTCTTGAGAGCTTTTTATCATATATAGTTGTTGGACTTTATCATATTCTTTTTGTACATCTATCAAGTTGGTCATATGCCTTCCCCTCTTTAGAGCATACCTTCCTGATATGACCCTATTAATCAAGATGTATTGTTGTTATCGTTGTTACTATTTATAGCATGTTAGATTCAATTACTTAATATTTTTAAGTATAGTATTTCGCATCTATGTTTATGTGAAAATGGCCCCAAATTTCCTTTTCTTATCTTATCAGATCTAGTGTGAAGACCATACTAGCATTATAAAATTAATTGAATAGATTTCCCACTAATTAGAGATTTTGAGTTTCTTGTGGACCTTACCCATAGAACAGTTTACATTTAGCCAATTTTAAAAAGTATTTTTAAAAATAATTGATTAGATTTCCTTATTAACTATTGGTCTATTCAAATTTTCTTTCATTTTGGGCAATTTTGAGATTTTGATTTCTTCCAATTTTTTTTCATTTCATCAAGTTTTCAAATTTACAAACTTATAGTAGTTCATAGTACTCTTTCATGATTAAAAAGATCTGGGTTTTTTCTGGGCTATTTTCACTTTTTTGTTCCATGTATTATTTATTTATATCCTCTTCCTTTTTTTCTTAATAAGCCTTTTTATTTAGTTCTAAATATTTTGAAATTTTCTTCATGATGTTCCCCTTATCAGTTATTGAGGGAGGGACAACCCAATCAATAGAATGGGCGAGAGTCTCACACAAGACATTCAACATATATATATGTGTATATACATATATACACATAAGGATGCATAAATACATAAACATGAGTGTATGTACATATTCACACATATATCTATTCAGATGGTATTATGTTTTATGCAGTCAATTTTATTTATAATTTATTTATTTTACCCATATATTTATTTATTTCCTCTTGATTCTCTCCTGCATCCCCAGATCTCCAACTAGGATCATTTTCTTGCTGCATTTAGAATGGGCCTTTTGGTGACCAGTTCTCTCGGGGGGTTTTTTTGGCACAAAATGTCTTTATTTAAACTTTATTTTGAGGACAATTTCATTGGTTTTAGAATTCTTTTTCTAGCATTTGAAAGCTATCATTCCACTGTCTTTTGGCTTCATTTTTTTTTTTTTCCTGTTCAGAAAGGAGCTGTGAGTTATGTTGCTTTGTATGTGTAGGTAATCTGTTTTTAAGAGTTTTCTCTTTGTCTTAGCTTGTTTTAGCGGTTTTATAATTATATGCCTCAGTGTGCTTCCTTTATATTTATTCTGCTTGCAGTTCATTTTTCTTTTGAATCTGTGGCTTGTTATCATTTTTGAAAAATTACCAGCCACCATCTCTTCAAATGTTGCTTCTGTCTCACTTACTCTTGTCTCTTTTGAAACTCCAATTACATGAATATCGGACTGTCTCACTGCAATTTGTCTTTTATACTGTTTTCTCTATTTCTCATCCTATCTCTGTCCTTCAATTTGGATATTTTCTCGTGATCTGCATTCTAGTTCATTACTTCTCTCTTGAGCTGTGCCTAATCTGCCTTGAAAACAATCCATTGAGTTAGAATTTCAATTATTACACTTTCAAGTTCTGGATTTTCTGTTTAGCTTTTTTGCAGTTTCTAGCTCCCTGTCAAAATTCGAGATCTTGTTTGTGACTTCCTCGAAAACATTAAGTGTTAAGTACTCAATCTGCTAATATCTGTATCTTCGTGTGTCTCTTTCTGTTATCTATTGCTTTTCTTACTATTTTAGCGTGTATCCTAGTATTCCTACTGTTTTTAAATTGAGTGCTAGAATTGAATATGACAAATTGTAGAAATATTTTGAGGGCCACAACAAGGCTATTATTTCCTTCTAAGAGGATTTATTCTTGCAGGCAGGTATCTAGGAGCACTAGTGATCCCAGATTATTTTAATTCAGTCTGGTTATTAAAGTGATTTGAAGCTTAATGTTCTATTCTAACTCACCCTTATTCTTAGACTGTAGCATTTTGGAATGCCCGGTCCCACATTACCACTTAATTGGACCTGAACTCCAGTTTTCGGCCTGCTAAACCCTGTGGGTCTGGAAAGCTCAGTTCAGCTTTTAGCCTATCAGATGATTCTTCGTGAATCAATAGAGGTCTCAAATACCAGGTTTCCTATCTTTTTCTTTCTTCTCCTGGACGTTGGCCCTGTAATTATTCATAGGCTCTCTGGTACCAGCTTTTCTAGTTGTGCTCAGCATGGGCATTGTTTGGAATAACCATGTTCGCCATTACAGGAACTATAATTTTTAAACCTTGAAAGACATTATTACTATGCTCTTATAAAACACATTATTTAAATAGATTTTCCTACATATTTATCATTTTCTACATTTTTAATTTCTTCTATAGATGCTCAGAATTTTTTTACTGTGAGTATATTGGTAGTAAATGCTTTTACCTTTTATTAAATTTACTGGGGGTGACATTGGTTAATAAAATTATATAGGTTTCAAGTATACAATTCAATAATACATCATATGTATATTGCATTGTGCGTTCACCACCCAAAGTCAGATTTCCTTCCATCACCATATATTTGATCCCCTTTACCCTTATCTACCTCTCCCCTTCCCCCTTTCCCTCTGGTAACCACTAAACTGTTGTCTATGTCTATCAGTTTTTGTTTGTCTTGTTCATTTGTTGCTTTCAATTTTATATCCCACATATAAGTGAAATCATATGGTTCTCAACTTTTTCTGCCTGGCTTATTTCACTTAACATGATAATCTCAAGATCCATCCATGTTATTGCACATTTTGTCATTAGCTATCTTTATTTTGCCTTTATTCTTGAGAAGTATAGTTTCTGAAACCAATTTGACATTTTTTTTCAGGACAACAAAAATACCAGTCTACTTATTTTAAGCTTTCATTGGTACTGTACAGAAATCGGCTATAAGTTTGCCTATTGGTTATTTGGGTTTCTTGAATTTATAGAATGGTGTCTTTCATAAATTCAGTAAAATTCTCAGCCATTATCTTTTAAGTATTGATCTTTCTTCTTTCCTTCTGAGACTCCAATTAATTACGTTAGGTCTTTTTATTCTCTATGTCAAACATATCACCCTTCTATATATTCTATCTTTTTATCCCCCAGTAATACATTCTGGATATTTTCTTTGTACTTATCTTCCAATATACCAATTCTCTCTTCAGCTGTATATAATCTACTATTCAACCTATGCACTGAGTTCTTAATTTGAGACATTGTGTTTTTCTATACTAGAGATTTTATTTGCTTCCTTTTGATCTATCATATTTTATAGATACGTCAACTATGCAGACTTTTACCCAAAAATTTGCCTTTCATTTATTTCAGCATAGTCTATGGCTATAAAATAATTCTGTTATTTGAAGGTTTACGGATTATTTTTCTTTTGTCTATCGCTTTTTCTTTTGTCTGTTTTTCCTCAGTTCTTGCTTGTAGCGTTTTGTTTATTAACTTGGTTATCTTTGGCTTCCTTGTAGCCACTGTACTTAAGGAAAAATATACAGGAATATTCTGAGATCTAGGGTAAACTTTCCTTTTTCCAGAGAGGTTTTGAATTGACTTCTGCCAGATACCTAGGTACATTAATTATACTATCATAACCAGGCCACCTTAATCTAAGTTTAAGACTTAAGGCCCCTGAGTCTACCTCAGTGTTGGATATGTATACTGTAATAAAATATAAGTGCTACTTCATTTCTAGTTAACCCTTAGTCTCAGAGTGTAACTCTTTGAGATCCCAGCTTATTGTGGAAAGTATCTGGTATTTAGAGTCTCCTCAGCTTGTGTTACTCTGGGCTTTTTACTTTTTTTTCTTTTTCTCTATCTCCTCATTCAAATGAAGTTATTAAACTGAGAGTTCAAATTTAATGGGATTGGCAAACACCTTCAGGCCAGTAGAGGACTCTGTATTGTCTTACCTCTTTAGGTTTCTCTGTCCCCTTCAGGCTTCACCTGGTAATTTCTTACAATCTTGTCAGCTCTTCGTTAATTTTAAAAAGATTTTAAAAAATTATTTATCCATTATATTTAGTTTTTTCCAACAGAAGGATTCATTCAGATAATGTTGTTTGCTATAACAAAAAAAAAAAAAAAGAAAGAAAGAAAGAAAAAAAGGAGGAGGAAGAGGGGGAGAAGGGGGAAAGAATAGAAGTTCCTTGTTTTCAGTTCTAATTTTACTGCATAAAGTCAGAGCATATAGATTGTGTGTCAAGTCTTGGAAGTCTTTAAAGTTTAAAGAACATAGTACTGTATCTCCTAAACCTAATAATTTGAACCCATTTACAATGATTATCATTATAATTATTGCCGCCATCTTTTGGCTCATTTTTTTTTTTTTATTCTAGCCGTTGTTGAAGTCACCACCTGCATATAGGTATAACCTGACAGCACATTGTCTCAGATGTACTATGGATCTCTTGCTTTCTACTCCAGGGCTTCTCTACCACTACTGCTTGGGGCCTTACAGGAACCTCTCACCCATTGTGACATAGGGGCAAACCAAAAAGTGCAGATGAATTAACAACCGTGGGTGACTCTTGGTCAGTAAAGCATAGGAGCTGGGGGACGAATATTGCTCTATTCTATTCTTTAGGTAGGTAATTTTGAAATGCATTCTGCATGGCTCCCCAGAAGACTCTAGTGGATTGAGCCCCTGTTTGCCTGCCATGCTGATCAATTTAATAACAAAGGCTTAAATTGGCTTTCTCGGTTTCACTATTGCCAGTTCCCTACTCCTGTTCCTTGGGATTGTTTTCTGAAGTAAACCGCGTGCAAACAAGACCTTGATTCAGGCTCTCTCCTTTGAGGAAAGCTGGGAAAACACACGATGCTTTCTTCCTACCATTTATTGGATAATCAAATTTGCTTCTGCTGTTTTGAAATTTATTCGTTCTACTTTTATTCTCCTGGAGATTACCCCTAAGTTATTGAACCAGGGGCACTATCTAAAGCTTATCAATATCTCATTCTTTTCCCCAAACAAACCAATAATCTTAACAAGTTCTTAACACACTTTGACGTGCATCTGTATACCTCAAACTCCTATTTGTATCATTTAGCATTTTAGTTCCAGATTCATATTGATCAAGTGTGTTTATTTGTAGTAATTACTCATTTATACAATACCGAGGTACACAGTTCTTTACTTGTTGGCACATATTTCACTGCCTGGATTATCTCTCTTTTCCTGAAGTATAGCCTATAATTTCAAAGAGGATGTATGATAAACTTTCTGTAATACTTAGTTGTAATATTTAAATTATAGTTAAACTGAAATGTCTCTAGGTTTAAATGCATTTTCCTTCCAAAATTTGAAAATTTAACTCTAATGTCTTCTTCTAACCAGTATTGCTGTTGAAAAGTCTAATGCCTATCTGATCCTTATTTTTTAAAGGTGATTTTTAATATCCTTTTTTTTATTATTTTTTATTTTTGCCTCTGGAAGCCTTTAGAATTTTCTATGTCTTTGATATTGTTAAATTTTTTATAATTTGTTCAAATTTATCTTTACTTCAAAATATGTTATGTTCTTTAGATATCTAATTATTTTTCCCTTTAAGCTCTTCTTCATTTTTTGGCACAACAGATTGGTTTGGTTAGTGAAATTTACTCGAACAAAAGCCTAAGCCTTGGCTTATGTTTCTCATATGGAGAGTGTGTGTGTGTGTGTGTGTGTGTGTGTGTGTGTGTGTGTACATGCATGCATGTGTACGAGGGCAGCAGAGAAAAGAAAAGAGAAGAGATAGAAAGAGATGGAATGGAGAGGAGAGGAGAAGACAGGAAAGGAGAGAAGAGGTACACGTGCACCTTAATCTGGGTTCCATTATTTATTTCTTATTTTCCCTTTCAGTGGTCCACTTCTTCCTGGGGATATTCTCAATTTCTCCACTGTTTATGTCTCAGAACAAATAGATTTATTTTTTATTTCCTTTTTGGTCAGGGAGTGAGAAAAAAGGGAAATGCTCACTACATCCTCTGACTCTCCACTCCAGCTAGATCCAGGCTCTCTCCTATTTTCATATGGCTACTCCTAGTTGATACTCTTGCTTTCCATAGCCATGAGATCAATGTAATGGTCGATGTTCTAGATGTGTGTGTGTGTGTGTGTGTGTGTGTGTGTGTGTCTGTCTGTCTGTGTGTGTATGTCTGTCTTTGTGTGTGTGTGTGTGTGTGTGTGTTAAAGCACACCAAGTGTCCTGTTTTTGCAGAGC
Source organism: Pteropus medius (assembly GCF_902729225.1). NCBI lineage: Eukaryota > Metazoa > Chordata > Mammalia > Chiroptera > Pteropodidae > Pteropus > Pteropus medius. Next base: position 1,771,481 of record NW_024351729.1, read on the forward strand.
TCTAATTTCTACACAAAACTGCAAGCCTTTAACGCGGGTCAGACTTCTAACATTAAATAGATGAGGCATATTCTAGTTCAGCTTACTATGATTGCAACTCCAGTTTTAGGTTCCCACAGGAAAATGAGGAAAAGAACTTGCCTTTAGCACTCTCTCCCTCAGTCTGTATCCCAGTTGTGGCCCTCTGGCCCTTCATCTTTACCACCATTTTCTCTCTACATTGGGACTTAATCTACCTTCTGATTTCTAAGGACCACACACAGCATTTGTTGGCATTTCTGAACGTGCCTCTGGGTTTCATAAATTTTTTCCTCTCTCTTCTGGCCTGCCCAGATTGAATATGAGGTGGGAGCCCAAAGCCTGGTCTTAATTTCCCATCTGATAGAACTGGTTTCGCTTTATTCTTAAACTCTCATGTGGCTATTTAACTTTGAGTGTATGTACGCGGATTAATTTTTCCCCCCAGGATGCTAGGCCTAGTCTATAAGCAAATTCCAAAACTAGTTTACTATAGAAGTAACACCTCAAGCTGGTGAGAGGCAGTGGGGTGTAATGGTTAAGGTTGTGGGTATGAGGTCAGATAACCAGGGCTCAAATCCGAGATCTTGAGGTACACTAATAATGTGACTAAATTAGTTACAGTTTTCTAATCTCTAAGATACAAGTGGCTAACACAGATCTTTTCCCCCTATTATTTTTCTTTAACAAATAAGCTCCATTATGGACCTTACATTTCACAAAGGTGGCAATCAGGTGGCAAGGGATAGTGATGTTAAAATATAGTGCCCATCTTTTTTTAAAGAAGTACAAAATCATAAATACAAAATTATATACAGGGCCTTGGAAGGGGCCTACCTATGCAAGTGAGCACCCCTGCGACTTAAGATTCATTAGTTTTACTCTAAATTTCCTCTGCTATAATATGAGTGATGTGGAATTTATTTTCATGTTATTCTATAGTGATATTGGGAAGTATTTACTTAATATAGTCCCTGGAAGATAGAAAATGTGCAATCGGGGTTAGCTTTTATTATTCTTGGAGGAAAAAAATAGGGTTCTGTGTTGAAATAAGTGTGGAAACACAGTAATTCAAGTGTGCAGATAACTTGTAGCTTCTTTACTTTGTAGCTGAACTGTTCTTCCCATGCTCACCATCAGCTGCTGAGAAAAACAAAACAAAAAATCTGGAGGAAAAAAGCCAATGTTCAATCCATTTTAAAGTTCTATCCAGTATTTTAAATAGTTCTTTTAGCTAGTGCTCAGGTTCTCCTGCATAAAATACCGAGTCTCTTAATCTGTCCTCTTTCCTTCTCCAAAAGGGCCAGCTATCTGGGGAGAGAGGTATGTGGCTTATATGATCTGAAGGCAGAGGGCCAACAAAACCTGGGGTCCTCAGTGCTCTACCTTTGCTGCCTCTTTGCATGCGGGGCAACATCCCCTGTCAGCCTGGTGGCCGAAAGAAGCTGCTGGTCCCTTTGGCTTGGCCAAAGCCTCTTGGCTTAGTGACAGCTCCTGTATATTAACACAAATAAGAAAAGTAGCTGTGATGAAAAAGAAGATGTCCCAGAGGAATTTTTTAAGTTTTAGCAAAAAACATTTCTAAAGTCATGGAACAATTGTAATTTTTCCCATTGATTATTGATTATTAAGATCTCTTTGTATAGTTTCAGCTTACACATCATTTTTACAGTCCTGCACTACCAAGTAAAGGGAGGACTGTCTATGCAATTAAAGAATTTAACTTACAGGTTTTTTTGGCAGACAAAACAAAACAGTACATGACAAGCACTGACTACGAGGTCTGACATGTATTAGGCTCTAAATGAATATTGTCTGTTCTGTGTGATGATTACCAGTTGCTTTATCTTTTAGGAATTTGGGAGAGTTGATATGGTTATACATGACTTTTAAAATTATAACTGTAAGCTTTATTGTTGTTGGAAATTATTTTTAAAAAAAATATTCCAAACTAAATATCTAAGCATTTCCTCTAGAAAAATTTGTTATAACTATCTACTTCACTCCAAAACATCCAAAAAACTTGAGTCATTCTTAGAACAGAAACGCATTTATGGCACTTTCATTAGAAAAGTATACAAAAGGATTCCAATGTATTACAAATAAAACACAATTATTTTATTTGGTTATTTTATTATTCTATCTCTGGGCTTTTCTTTTAAAAATAAAAATTGTCATGCTCCTTTAAAAATATGCCTTTAGGGATTATAGAATGAATATTACATGAAGATCATTTGGAGAACCACTAGTGGAAATGCCTACAATGATTACAGAAAGATAGACTTGAAAGAATCAGGACAGCAAAAACGCTTTCTATATGGGGGTCTTAGGACCCATGAAAGGCGATGGAAACAAAGAGAAAGATATTATGTACTTGTTATTTAACCGTTGATCCTATATTGAAACTTAGAGGCTTAAAATTCTCAAGGAATGACTTATTTTATTTCATTTTATTTCATTTTTTGGCTACATGTTCATGTGCTTTGTAATGGAAGAAAGCTTTTAAGAGGCTGCCTGCTGAGGAGTGAGAACTTTTTGACAATTTGTGTTATTGCTCTTGAAAAACAATGTACCTGCTATGGAATCTAGGTAGGCTGCTGAACTGATTGATAAACTGAGTGTGGCTTGTATCAATTCTTGTCACAAGAGATAAGTAATACGTGTTTAACCATTAAAATGGTCAACTGCTTGTGAACAGATGTTCTTAAAGAAGTGATTGAGCTAAGACTGCAACCTAGTGGTGAGTCTGTTATTGAAAAAAAAGTAGCTGCATTTATTCTAGGTCCTTGATAATGCTGCATGTGAATTCAGAGTGAGAATAAATACACAGGAGCAGTGTGTTTATGACCTTCTTGCAAAGACTGATCTTCTAGTCTTATTTAAGTGGACCAAATATGGAGGAAGGAAGACTGTAATTGGATCCTTGAAGCTCTTCATTTTATATATCATTTTTTTGCTTCGTCTGAAGCTTCTGCTCACTTCTCTTACTTTCTTTGTCCCTTTAAAGATGAAGACTTTGGCGAAACCTCTATAGTTTCTCTCTTCACAATAGTTGGACTGATTTCTTTTATTTATTTGTTTAATCGGTTCCACTTTTACTTGCTTTTATTTTTGTGATTAGAGTGATTCAGATCATACTATTTTTTTAATCCAAGTTAATTTTATGTAACATGATTCTAAATATCATTCTCATTATTCTTTGACTCAACAATGGTGTTCAGCAATTTAAAGTTTGATGTAGCTTTTATTTCTTAGAATTGTGTATGACTAATTGTATCGATTGCTATTTCATAGAATATTGTATTAATATGGAAAAATTTACCGACAGTTATATTCAGGCTTTGTTCTTGTTATCTTACACAATATATAGAATATCCAAGAAAAATCTCTGTAAAAGAATTTTAATCTCTTAATTATTATACATCTTAATCTAATTTTTAAAGTCTACTTGTATCTTATCCCAATTTTCCTCACTCGTCATCAGTCCTTTATAAGCATATACTTAAAATTAGTTTAATCGTTTTTTCTTAATTTTATTATCAGATCATCTTTGTTCCCTAACACTCTAATTTTTAGTTAGCTATATTAACTTTCCTTTTATATAATTTTATTTTACCTACAAAACTTTATCTACGGCTTTTTCCCCCCTCTGTTTGCTCTTACTAAATCTTTTTTCTCTGGCAAAGCTTGGTATTTGGGTGCGAAGTCTGGTTAGCCTACACACAGTAAAATCAGTCTTGTGCCTTCATTAGGGTTATCAAAAGATAACACCATTAACTTTTAAATCCTTTCTCCACCTCAAGTCTTCCACATTTAATTCAAGTGCATTTTCAGCAAATGTCTTACTTCTTTCAAATTTATAGGCTCCTAAATTTTGGAGTATGTGAATCCATAGGCCAAGGCAGGTAACTCATGACTACAGACCCACTGCAGAATACCCATCTCTGTCAGTGAAATGTAGGCTTCTACATAATGCAGAGGATTTTTTATCTCTAACGTCACCCTAATGAAACTGTTTTGGATTTTCTTTTGCTCTTTTTTTTATTAATGTATTTTTTTAATTGAAGAAATGATTTAAATTTTTTTCTCCCATCTACCTCCCCCTTCCCCCCTCACCCCTCTGATAACTAGTCCATTGTCCATGTCCATGTTTGTTTGTCCTATTCATTTGTTGCTTTTAGGTTTATATCCCACATATAAGTGATATCATGTGATTTTCAACTTTTTCTGTCTGGCTTATTTCACTTAGTATGATTATTTCAAGGTCCATCCATGTTGTTGCAAATGGCAATATTTCATCTCTTCTTATGGCTGTGGTACATTGTATATATGTACCACAGTTTCTTTAGCCAATCATCTATCGTAGGACATTCCAGTTGCTTCCAGGTCCTGGCCACTGTGAATAATGCTGCTATGAACATTAGTATACAAATATCTTTTTGGATATGGGTTTTCAGGTCTTTGGGATAAATACCCAGTAGAGGGATTGCTGGTAGATCAATTCTTAGTTTTTGAGGAACCTCCATACTGTTTACTATAGTGGCTGTACCAATTTGCAGTCCCACCAGCAGTGTATGAGGGTTCCTATTTCTCCGCATCCTCTCCAGCATTTGTTATTACTTGTCCTGTTGATTATAGTTATTCTAACAGGTGTGAGATGGTATCTCATTGTGGTTTTGATTTGCATTTTCCTAATAGCTAGCAGTACTGAGCATCTTTTCAAAGATGTTGGCCATTTGTATGTCCTTTAGGGAGAAGTGTCTGTTCAGGTCCTCTGCCCATTTTTTGATTGGATAGTTTGTTGTTTTTTTTGTTGTTGTTATTGAATCGTATGAGTTCTTTGTATATTTTGGATATTAGGCCCTTATCGGAGGCGTTGCTTGCAAATATATTTTCCCATTCAGACGGTTGTCTCTTTCCCTTGTTGATGGTTTCTTTTGCTGAGCAGAAGCTTTTTAGTTTGATGTAGTCTCATTCATTCATTTATTTTTGCTTTTACTTCCATTGCCTTTGAGGTCAAATTCATAAAATCCTTTTTAAGTCCAAGGTCCTTGAGTTTAGTTCCTCTGTTTTCTTCTATGCATTTTATTGTTTCAGGTCTTATATTCAGATCCTTATTCCATTTTGAGTTAATTTTGGTATGTGATGATAGACAACAGTCTAGTTTCATTCTTTTGCAGGTGGCCTTCCAGTTTTCCCAGCACCATTTATTGAAGAGGTTTTCCTTTCTCCGCTGGATGTTTTTGGCTTTTTTGTCAAAAATTATTTGCCCATATAAATATGGGTTTACTTCTGGACTCTCAATTCTGTTCCACGGGTCCATGTGTCTCTTTTTCTGCCAATACCATGCCGATTTGATTACTGTTGCTTTGTAGTATAATTTGAAATCCAGTCTTGTTCTTTTTTCTCAGGATGGCTTTGGCAATGTGGGGTCTTTTGTGCTTCCATAAAAATGTGATGATTTTTTAGTTCTATTTCTTTAAAAAATGCCAATTGGATTTTGATGGAGATTGCATTAAATCTGTATAATGCTTTAGGTAATATGGTCATTTTAACTATGTTGATTCTTCCAATCCAAGAACATGGAATCTCTTTCGATTTCTTTGTATCTTCTTTGATTTCTTTTAACAGGGTCTTATACTTTTCATTACATAGCTCTTTCACATGTTTCGTTAAATTTATTCCTAGGTATTTTATTCTTTTTGTTACAATTGCAAAAGAAATTATTTTTTCCAATTCTTTTTCTAACACTTTGTTATTAGAGTATAGGAATGCTATATAGATTTTTGAACATTGATTTTTGTATCCAGAAACTTTGCTGTATTTCCTTATTGTTTCTAGCAGTGTTCTTGTGGAGTCCTTAGGGTTTTGTATATAGAGAATCATGTCATCCGTGAATAGTGACAGTTTGACTTCTTTGTTTCCTATTTGGATGCCTTTTATATCTTTCTCTTGCCCAGTTGCACTCGCTAGGACCTCCAATGTTATACCGAATAACAGTGGCGATAGTGGACAGCCTTGCCTTGTACCTGATCTTAGAGGGAAGGTTTTTAGTTTTTCACCATTAAGTATAATGTTGGCTGAGGGTTTGTCATAGATGGCCTTTATTATGTTAAGGTACTTTTCTTCTATACCGATTTTGTTAAGTGTTTTGATCATAAATGGGTGCCATTTATCTTTCCTTTCCACTCCTTTGGGATTTAAAGAGATCTGTCTCATAAAGGTCATGGTGGCTGACATGACACTCCAAAGGCAATTTCTACTAAAATAAAAGTTTGTGGGGCAAAATGCCTTTCTATGAATGAATGCCTTTGTGGGGCAAAATGCCTTTCTATGGGTGTAATACTGAGAGAAAATAAATCCCCGTTCCCCATATATTTATTTATATTTGGAAAGAGGAGGCAAATCGATGAAATAGTGTGGTAGGTCTCAGCTGTACTTATATGAAGCTATGAAAAATATATGACATGAGATATTTTTGAAGACCCTTAAAATATTTTAAAAACAATAGTGTCTTTAATAATCCAGATTAATAATTATTCCAGAAATAATGTATTGAAAAATGAGGGTACATTGCATACTAGAAAGTATCATTATATAGTTAAAATTTTGTTAAAAGAAAATTATGTTGTGTGTGTGTGTGTGTATATATATATATATATATATACACACATATATATATATATATAAAATACTACAGTGATCTGAAAGCATCTTTACAGTGTCCTTTAAAAAAAAAAGCTTAACCTTTAAATAATGCCTTAATTTGCATATATGAGAGAAACCCACAAAGTTATTTTGGGGGTCTTAAAGAGCTATTTTATCTGGCATTCCAAATATATCTAAAATAAATATAAGGAATGCATTCTATTTTATGTCCTTCTCTAACAGAAAAAAAAAATCTTCATTTGGTGGTTAATATTACTTAAAATCCATACTAAAAGCTCCTGGATACATAATTGGTTAAGGGCATATTAAAGTAAGTTACAGAATTAGAACTTTAGTAAGGAAAGAAAAGGCAAACATGGGCCCACAAAAAAATTACAATTTGGAAGGGCAAGAATGGTAGGAAAAAGGGGGAAAGGTAGGTGGTTTTTACTTAAATGATAGACATAAATAAATGACATCAAAAGAACTGTCATGCTCTCTTTTTTTAACTTTATAGGTTTACATAGACAGTAGGTGGCTAGAAAGAGACTATACACACTCGCTTTCTTCAAGTTTCTGATGTATTTGTGTGTTTAGCCAAGGACATATAGACTCAGTGGAAGCCAACTGGCCACATATCTCGGCATATCCCAGTGCAGCTTCTCTTGGCCACCAGACCCACCCCTACCCCCACCCCCACCCCCAAAAGAGGGATGGATCTACAACTGTTAGCACTAGCTGCACAAGAAGCTTAATTATGTCATGTCCTTTTTTTATACCAGGGGCATATGTTCTATTTGGGAAGAACTTAAATGTCCCATAGACATATTAGTAATTAAAAAAAAAAAAAAAAAAAATTGTTCTCTGGAGTTCTCAGTTCTTCCCAGCCTGACTCGGCAACAAGCTCATTCAGAAGAAAAAGCAGAATGAATGTTCTGAATATATCCATGAGTGGTATCCCTGACCAAGCTTCCTGGGGTTTTGCAAGAAATTTGTTCCCCCACCCTCACTCCCACCTACCCCCAGGCCCCCGCCCCCGCCTCCCCACTGCAACCCCAGATCACTGCCCAGAGCAATAAATTGATGGAATATAGAGAAGTAAATAATGATAAATCTTGGACAGGCTCAATATTTGTGTAGATTTAAGAGGAGTTGTAAATCTTAGAGCTACCAAAATGTAGCTTTTAAACTACAGCAAAATAAAAATACATGTGGAAAAAAGCACCACAAACCACAAACTTTGACACTTATGATCTGCAACAAGGTGACTTAAAATAAGGTAAAATTTCCACAGCACATTCTCTCAATCACATGTTTTCTCTCCTTACCTGTTATCATAATGTTTGATGTAATACTGACTGGAATAAGTCAGAACTGAGTTCTAGTCTCAGCTAATATTTTCCTTTGTTCTTGCTACTCCATATGTGGTACACCGACCAGTAAATTTAGTATCATGTGAGAATTTGTTTAAAACATAGAATCTCAGTCTTCATCCTATACCTACTAAACTAGAATCTGCATTTTAAAAGACTGCTGGGAGATTCACAACATATTAAATTTTGAGAAACACCGATTTATGTAACTTTGGGCAGGTAACGCTCTCTCTTCTCCTTGATTTCTCTTTATTCCAAAGATGAGGATCGGGCCTGGTTAGTACTTGGATGGGAGACCACCTAGGAATACCAGGTGCTGTAGGCGTAAAAATAAATAAATAATAAAAATAAAAATAAAACAAAGATGAGGTTGACCTACACGTGTAGGAATTTTAAAACTGGAAGGAATCTATCATAAGGATTAATGGTTTAGAGTGTGGATTCTGTAACCAGTGTGTCTGGGGTTGATTTCCACTCTGCTACTTACTGTGTACCTTCAGCAGATTATATAGCTTCTCTGTGCCCCAATTTTCTCATTTGAAAATAGGGATTATAGTAATATCTACTTCATGAAATTATGAATAATTGAATTTAATCATGTATTTAGTGCCCGCTATAGAATAAGTACTGTACAAGTATCAACTCTTATTATGAGTTAAGATTCTTGATTGACTAGCATTCTAGAACATATGGAGATGCCAACTGACTGACTTTTGAAAGATACTAGTGAGGGCATTCTGTTAGTGTGAGTTTGAATAATTAAGAAAAGCCCTATGGAAGAAGTGGGAATTTAGAATATTTTTATGGGATAATTAAATTTGCAAGTGATTAGAGATTAAAACCATTAAGGGCATTTCAGGTAAAACAGACTAATAGGCAGGAATAAATATTTGGAGAGGGACAGAGAAAAGAAAGGAATCATATCTAGTAGGTGCCAAGAATTTTGAAGAAGGCATGCAGTAACTAGCGCAGTCAGCTTAGACAATTGAAGGGTTAAGAGGGGTAAGATTGAATCCTCCTAATTCTAGACCGAAAGAAAATGTTAGCTTCTGGCAAAGAGAATAAAGTAATACAGTAATGAATATACAATAATGAAAGCAATATAGACAGGATGGCTCAGTAGAAGAGAGAGCAAAAGGAATAAGAAACAAGGTTTGGTTATTAGACATGGAATAAGTAGGGGGGGAGGCAATTATAGCTCCAGATTTTAAGTCTGAAGGACCAGGAATGTGATGGTGCTTTTAGCGAATATGGGAATATTGGAAGCATAACTGCTTTGAGGAAAAGATATGTTTGTTTTGGAAGTGATGAGTACAGATGATGGCAATGCATCCCATAAATGATTTGGCAGATACAGTAGAAAGAGCTCCATTCAGAATAGGGCCAATCATATTAATTTTACCTTTTATTCTTGTTACTGTGCACTTTGCTAGCATCAATACAAAACAAAAGTAAAACCTCAAAATTCTAGAATATCTTTTCTTTATAAATTTCAAATTCTCAGTATCTGTCTACTAAATATTTTTAAAGTGAGCTTAAATTAAATAAATTGCAGTATTGCAATTTTTGTGAATCAACAAAAGGATTTGAAAGACAATGAGTCTCAGATCTTTTATTCCATTATTCCGGTCCCTCAACAGCATTTACACTAGCTGCTTCAAAGAAATTACAAATTAGTGAAAGATGTAGCTTTCAGATTTCTCTAAATACTCCTAGACCTAGAAGGCAAAGATCTCAATCTTTTTGTCCAGAAAATAGTCTAGCATAATTCAGTGTACACAATACTATTAGCCACTATCAATAATGTTTACCAGAGTCTCTTGCCTTTAGTGAAACAGGAACAGAAACATTGATTGGGAGGTGGCATGTATGTTATCATAATACTGATCACTGGGTGAAAAGTGCATTTGTGAGCAAATCTAGTACTGCCTAGCAACTGTTTCTAGGCAAAGGGTGGCTGGGAGCCAGCTGTGATTGCCTTTGAGGAACCATCAGCCTATCTCTACACATGTCATAGGATATCTGTTTTGGATTATTTGGATTCCAGTTTTAAGGTATAGATGTTCTTAGCAACTCTTAACACTAAATATTTTGCTTTTTAGTAATTGATGCAATTAACCTAATATTATTACTTTTTATCCATCTCTGAATATAACAACTATACAGATTTTTCACTATAATAGAGTATGTCTGAAATCAGGAGCTTTAATATTTTTAAAAATCATTCATGTCCATTCCTTTTAGGCTTGCCACATTCTTAAGTGGTCTTTGACTATACCCAGATTTACACCCACTTCTGAGAGCATAAGATGTGGTATTAGACATACCTCCAAAACTTTAAACTTTTAACTCTCCTGAAAAATCTCTCTCTAGCCTTTTTGTGTAGTCACTACTTCTACTGGCACTACTGAGCAGGGTTTATTTTCTTGCCCCTGGCCCTTGCAACAGGATATAGCTCATCTAATAACGGTGGAGCAGGAGTTTCCAGAGCAACTGGGGGTAATACCATATTAGTGGAGTAGAAGTCTTTCCAGGGAGAAGGGTGGTCAGAAAATTTAAAGGAATGTAGTAAATACCACAGCCTCACACTGGTTGACTACTTCATGATAGTCCTGAACAATTCAGCCCTCTAATTGTGTCTAAGCTGCTTGTGCCCAGAGCCCCCAAAATCTTCCCAAAGTATTCACTTACATTCAGTCAGCCATCCATTTTTTCTTTTATCCCCCACGGCTGCTTGGCACTCCCTTTCTTTGCTCATTTTCTTACTGTTGTCCAGTCTCTTAACTCAGTTCCACTGAGTTAGGATCCTTTCAAAGTCCTATTCCTTTGCAAAGCCACTTTAGAATATTCCATCACATCTTTATGTAATTGAAACCCCAAGGACCATACTTCATTTTTCACAGAGCCTACTCTTTGTCCATAACCATAACCCCATCGGCCAGCACCAAGAGATAGGTTGTTACTTTCTCTAGCTGCTTATGTCACTTCCATATCTCTTTTTATTTTCACAAGAAGCCCCTCTTCATTTGGGAGACAAGATAGCATTTAAGATTGTGGGATTTGGATTTGGACCTATATTTTGAGAGGTTGGATAGATCACCTAACCTTTCTGAGCCTCAATTTCCACATCTGAAAAAAGGGGATAAGAATATAATTTTGCAAGATTATGAAGAATAAATTTATTCATTCTTTTCACAACTCTTTACTGGTTACTATGTGCTAGGCATTCTTCTAAGTACTGAACAAAATAATTTCTTCCCTTGTGACGCTTGTATTCTCATGAGGCAAGAAAGTCTTTAAACAGGAATACACACACACACACACACACACACACACATATATACACATACACATACAGATATATAATATTGTAGCATATATATATATATATATATATATATATACAATTAATATATATATATATACAGATATTATATATATATATACAGGAGTGTATATATATATATATATCTTAATATATATATATATACAGGTGTGTGTATATATATATATATATATATATATATATAAACAAAATCTAATATAAATCTAATATGAAAGAAAAAACGGTGCTGTAACAAAGGTTTAATTGGAGGTATAATTTACATGGTGAAGAGGTGGTCAGGAGGAAGAGCCTGAGGAGGTGGCATTTAAAGTGAGAACAGAAGGCTAAGTAGGATTCAGGCAGTGGTGCAAGAGACAGAGGGAGAGAACTTTGTGGACAGAGGAGCATCCTAACACATTCCAGAGACCAAAAGAGGCCATTGTGAGAGAGAGTATGTGTCATAGGGCATGGCCAGATAGGTAGGCTGGGGACAGAACCTATAGGACCTGAATGTGAAGCCCAAAGGAGTTTTAATTTAATTTAAAATGCAATGAGAAGAAGTAATTTTAAATGAGGGTATAACATGATTCATGTATTTAAGAGGTAGTTTCTGAGGACAGTACTTGGAAGACAGTACTTATTTGGTAAGTGAAGTTATCTTCATGTAGGCCTTGCTCTCCAGTATTTATTGAGAATAGTGCACCTGGGTCATAGTTTTTCTCTCTGCCCCAAATCTTGCCATCTCCCTTTGATCAGCTCAGCCAGTGCTCCTACTTCAGAGCTCCTGACATCGACATCTCATAGGGATACTCTTTGGAGGCTCTCTAGACCAGGGGCTGCCCACGTGTAAAATCTTACATGCCAGTAAACTGTTAGGAAAACAATTTCTGTCCTTCTAGTTCTTATCATATCTGTCTATATCTAGGACTCCAGAGTGGTAGGAAATAAGGGTTGAATAAGTGGAAAGAGCTAAGTGGGAAAATAGGCAAGAGCCAAATTGTGAAGGGTTGCTTTGAGGCTAAGAGACTCAAAATTTATCCTGTGAGAAAAGGAAAGCAACAGTGAACATTAATAGTTCCCTAAACCATGACACTTGCTATTCTCTGTGCTTGAAATGTCCCCTTCTCTTGGGATCACCTTCTAGCTCCTAGTCATCCTCCAGAATCTAGCTTAGCTCTCTCTTCTAGGAAAACTTCCTTGGCAATAGAAGATAGTTAATCACATTGCCTATTATGTATAGTGCTTGGTGTTCTTATGCTGTGAAATCACATGCTCACTTTTGGTCTTCCCTGTAAGTCTGAACTCTCTGACAGCAAGAACTTGTGTTCTTATTGTATCCTCAGTACCTAGCCATAAAAGATTTCATCAAAACTTGATTTCACCAAGTTTTTGGAGTTCTCAAGTTCTACTAAAAAATAAAGTACCCTAATAAGATTGGCAAATTGGAAGTAGAAGACTGGCAATTTCCTCTTGTAATCTAAAACCACATCATTTTGCTAAAGTTTATACAGATATCTGTGATTTAAAAATTGGAAAAATTGGCACCGAATTCTAAGAAAACATTTTATTTTTATTAACTTTAATATTTGATTCAAATATCAAAATATATAAAAAGAATACATAGAAGTCTTATTCCTACCCATACGTTTCTACCCTTTCAATTCTAGCTGCTATAGATTACAATTTTTATTATTTTTTGTCCTCCTAGTGTCTATGCAAATACAAGCAAATATGAATGTATTGTTTTTCCTCATTTCTTACATAAAAGATAGCTTAAAATACAGATTCTTTTATTCTTTGCATTTTTTAACATGAAAATTTATTCTGGAGGTGTTTCTATGACAGTAGTTTACAGAAATTTCTTATACTTTCTTGTAGGTACATAGTTTTCTACTGGATAGATACATCATGATTTATTTAGCCAGTCCCCTACTACTGGATACTTGTGTTTCAATCTTTTGCCTTTAAAAACAATCCTGCAAAGGTTAATCTTGCACAACTGTCATTTTATATTAGCACAGATATAGAGATGTACATTTACATGTATATATATTGATCTCTACATCTGTCTCATATATACACTATAAATATGAGATTCCTAGAAATAAGATTATTATATCAAGAGTAAATGCATCTGAAATTTTGGTAGATATATTGCCAGAATTCCCTTCCTGAATGTTATTTTATTTTTCTACTCCTACCGGCGATGTTTGAAAGTGTCCATTTCCCCATAGCCTCTCCAACAGGGTGTTATAGGATTTTGGATTTTGCCAATCTGATAACTAAGGTATTACATCTCAGTGTAATATTAATTTGCAATTTTACTAATGAAATTAGCATCGTCTCATGTTTATTAATTTTTTTTTTCTGTTACCCATCTAGTCATATCCTTCACTATGCTTTTCAATAAGGTTGGTCTTTTTCTTCTCTATTTCTGGAAGTTTTTATATATATATTGAGAATGTAAACTCTCAGTCTCTTCTTAGTTGCAGATATCTTTCCTATTTCGTCATACTTGTTTTGACTTTGCTAATGGCATATTTCTTACATGCAGAAGAATTTGTTTTGTTTGTTTACTTTTAACTGTTAGCCCTTCTAGATTTTGAGTCATAGTTAGAAATATAAGGAAATATCTTCCCAAGTTCATGATAAAAATTACCTATGTTGTTTTCTAATACCTCTATGGTTTCATTTTTTTTACACTTAAATCTTTGATCCATTTGGACCTATTTGCTTTTCTTGATACATAGCATTAGTATGGAATCTGCTTTTCTTTTCCCCGCAACTTGCTACCCAATTTTCCCAACACTATTTATTAAAAAGTCTATCTTTACTGTTTGATTTGGCATGAACTTTTCATTGTGCACTAACTTCCCATATGTATTCAAGTCCATCTCTAGACTTTATATTCTGTTTCTTTAGTCTGTCTTTTCATGAGCCAATCTTACACTTTTAATTATTGATGCATTTACAGCATGTTTAAATATCTGATTAGTACCCTTATGTCTCTTTATCAGAATTTTCCGGGCTGCTATTCTTTCTTCAGTTATTATTTTCATGTGAACTTTAAAGTTGGCTTACCTCATTCCAGAAAACAGTTCATATTTTTATGATTGTTCCTTGATAATTTATAACTATAACATACTACCTTATGATATTGAGTCTTCTTATCAAAGAACACAGTGTATCTTTACGTTTATCCCACCTAACTTTAAATTTTATTTATTTATGAGATATAATCGATATATGAAATTATATTAGGTCCAGGTATACAACACAATGATTTGATATATGTATACTATATTTTTTTTGGCCAAACTCATGTCTTTAAAAATATTTTTTTGCAATTACAATTGACACTCAGTATTATATTAGTTTCAATATATACTATATTTTTCATCCATAGTTGACCGTCTGCATATGTGGAAGGCTGACCAGTAATATGTGGATTTTCAACTTCATGGGTGGTGGGGTGCCCTAACCCTTGTGTTGCTCAAGGGTCAGCTGTATATTGCAAAATGATCATCATAATGAGTCTAATTAACCATTATCACCATATAGAGTTTCATATTTTTTTTCTTGTGATGAGAACATTTAAGATCTACTCACTTTGCAACTTTCAAATATATAATACAGTATTGTTACCTATAGTCACCATGCAGTACATTATATTCCCAGGACTTATTTATCTTATAACTGGAAATTTGTACTTTTTGACCCCCTTCATCCATTTTGACCACTGCCCCCCACCTCTGCCCCTGCCTCTGGCAACCATCTATCTGTCCTCTATATCTATGAGTTCCAGTTTTGTTTTTGTTTGTTTTAGATTCCACGTACAGGTGAGATCATGTGGTATTTATCTTTCTCTGTCTGACATTTCACTCAGCACAATGCCCTCGAGGTCATCCATGTTGTTGCAAATGGCAAGGTTTCTGTTTTATGGCTAAATAATATTCTACTGTGTATGTGTATTTGTGTACCACAATTTCTTTATCCCTTCATCCATCGATGAGCACTTAAGTTGTTTCCATGTCTTAACTATTGTAAATAATGCTTCAGTGAACATGGGGGTGCAAATACCTCTTCCAGTTAGTGTTTTTATTTCCTTCAGATAAATACCCAGAAGTGGAATTGCTAGATCATATGGTAGTTCTATTTTTAATTTTTTGAGGAACCTCCATACTGTTTCCCATAGTGGCTGTACCAATTTACATTCCCACTAACAGTGCACAAGGGCTCCCTTTTCTCCACATCTTCCCAAGTTGACTTTTATAACCTTTGAGAGTATTCGAGTCTCCCTTTAGGTTCCCTTTAGGTTCTGGATATTTCTTATTAAGTTTTGAGTAGTTTATCTTGTTGTTATTAAAATGCAGTCTACTTGTCTTATTATTTCTGTCATCGTATATATAAAATTCTGTATATTAATTTTTGCATATTAATAATTTTATATCTGGCTATCTTGCTGAATTCTTTTACTAGCAGTTTTATTTTGTCTTTTGGATTTTCCAAATGTACAATCATACTATCTGCAGATATAGAGGTAATTTTTATTTTGTCTAATTTTTATACCTTTAATTTTTCTATGGTTTTTGCGGATATCAAGCAATCAGACAGCGTGAAGGTAGTAGTAGTGCTTGTGGGCATCTTTTTCTAGTTCCTGACTTAAGGAGGGATATATCCCCAGTGTTTCTCCCTTAGGAAATATGCTAGCCTTAGGACTGAGGTAAAATTTGTATAATCATATAAAGGAAGTTTTCATCAACTCTTATTTTGAGTGCTTTTTAAAAAAAATCGAGTAGGTTTGATTTTTATCAAAATTCTTTTTAAGGACTTTGTATATAAACACAATTTTTTCCATGGATTTATTAATATGCTAAAATATATTAATAAATTTTGTACTATTGAACTCTTCTTGCATTCTTACACAAGTAGGGAGGAGGAACCCACTTGATTATGACAGATACTGCTTGTTAATATTATATTGTCCTTCTGATATTTATAAGTAAAAATAATCATCTTTTTTTGTAATCTATTGGGTTTTGGTATCAATGTTATAATTTATAAAATAATCTAGAAGTTTTCATTTTTCTAAGATCTGGGACCATTTAAATAGCATGAGAATTATATACTCTCTAAGGATCCTTCTGTGAGCTTAGATAATGGTACTTTTTTGGAGTAGAGTAGACATTTGCAGCATCTATAAGCGACAATTAAATTAGTTTGCAACCACTTCTTTAGAATTTCCCTCACAATTTTAGTATTATCTTAGTGTTTAACCTTGATATTCTTACCTATGCTTATTCTTTACTATGCTTATACTGCTTAACTATACTTATATTGGTACAACAGAGAGTATGATCACAAGGCACAAGCCTTGAGAAGCAGGGGAAATGGTCATCATGTTTGGAGACAGGAGTAGGCAGGAGAACCTTATATCCATTTTGAAGGGAGGGCAACAGGTAAAGGGCTATCTTTAGGGGAGGACCAGGTTTCCCTTAGCGCCTGAATGTGAAGAAGTCTTCTATGACAAGATGAGGATGTAGGAGGTTAATTAGAATGGAATTAGGATTCTAAAGGCTGCAGTGAAAGGGGCTGAGATGAAAGATAATAGTGGGAGTCACTAGGGCTGAGAAAACAGAAGAGGATTGGCATAAGGGAACTAAACGATTGAGCACTTGCCTTTCCCCTTGTACATAAGAGTTATGATTAGCAGTGATTGGTCTCCACCAGTTCTATTGCTTCTAAACTGCCTAAGAGTCCCAGACAGTCTGACCTGTCTCAGGTACTTGTGTACACCCGACTGGTGACAGAGGCGGAGCTGAAGGGCAAGACCTCCTAGGAGGTACATGGGCCATCTAGGTTGATGAGGACTGTTGTGCCGAGCTCTTGCATTCTCACTTTCTATGTAAATAACTATCAGCAGTGGTATTTTTGTGAGTATATAATATTCACTCTTTGGTCATGAGCTAACTTGTTTGGACTTAATTTCTGGAGAGCTTTGTTGTTGTTGTTTGTTTGTTCATGGATTTAATTTTGATGTGACTTACAATCTCAGGTTACTTTTGTTACTGCGATCTTTTTGGTTTCTGTTTCTTAAATTAAGGTGCTTTGTAAACAAACAACTACTATATTCAAAGCCCCCATATTCTACTCCTATCCAGTTTTCCTTACTTGCCTTGATAGCACTAGTCATAGAACGTTCTATTTATTTGTTTATTTGTTTGTTTGTTTGTTTAAGCCATGGTCATAGACGTATCAGTCCATGTTCCTCTTTGGGGATCTCCTACCTCAAAATGCCAAGTCCAAAAGATTAGTTTCTTGGCTTTTTATTTATAGTTCTTATGAAAAAATTACATAGCTTACCATAACCTATTCTGAAAAGGGTACACTTTGAAATTTGTTTTCTCCAATGATGTTTACAAAATATGAACCCATGTGTTGATGTAGGAATGAGAAACAAATTGGAATTTTATACTTCTTTCTCATTTAATGTAATTATGACTAGACTTTTGTGTTTGACCTACACTGACTAGCTAAAATCACATTAAGGCAAAATGTTTTATATAATTAGCTCTCTTTCTTCATTTGGTACTTTTTAAAAGAGGAGTAAGCTTTGAAAAATTAAAGATAAATATTAAATACTAACTATAAAAAGATGAGGGATAGATAAATGTTTGAGAGATTCCAAGACAAAGTATATTAATACCAAGGATAACTATCTTTTAATTCTTAATATAACAGAAAAATTTTCTTAATGATGCCACATGTCCATTTTCATTACATAAAAGTCTAGTCATACTTGCTTTAAAGCAGAAAGAAATATATCATATTCCATAGTTTTCCTAACTAAAACCATGGTTTCACTCAGTAAAATTCTGTAAATTTATAGTCAATAATTATAGAAAAAGCCAATTCTATTTAATGTCTGTAAAATAAAAATTATGTTTTGGAACTGTATAAGAACCAGTATATAAAATATAAATATAGATATTTACTATAAAATATATAAAAGTTTGAAAGGAAATATATCAAAATATTAAAGGGTTTTACTTTTGAGAGACATACTAATTTTTTTATTCCGCTTAATCTTGAACAAATAGCTGAGTTAATTTAGCTTCTGGTCAATCACCTATAGCCTTCAGTGAAACATTAAGTTAATAAAATACTGACATGAAGAATGCTAAAATATAACTTTTAGTTGGTCTTAGATGATTCATTAGAAAATCCTTGATTTACAGATAAGCAAAAGTCTCTAAGAGACTTAAAAATCTGTAAAGCTTCCTAATTATTTAGGGGCAAAGCCAGGGCTTTAATTCAGTTCTGATTAATAGATTTATAATTAACTTAAACTTTTTTTCTTAAAAATATACATGGTAGAAATGTGAAGGCAAATATGAGAAAGAAAAACAATTTAATCAATCGTCAAATGGTCAACTCAGAGTACTCAAACCATCTTCTGTTTACAGGAAGAGTAATTTTCTGATGCTGCTGCTCATAGTTAGGGATAATTCTAAATTAGGATTCATACTTTGCTTTTTTCATTCTTGCTGAGGGAATAGCCAGATATAAAAAGTTGTCTGCCAGCACTGTCAGCTGCTGAAACAGCAGGGAGCCAGCTGTAGAGGGAAAACTAAATTTTAGCTGCTCTGGAGAAGAGGCTTCCACTAATTTCAGTGATGATGCTGGTGCTTGAAGGAACTCGAGATAAGTCAAGTAGATGAAATATGGACCTCACATCCTCATTACAAATGCTTATGCAGAAGCAGGGACTGAGTGGTGGACGTATTCTCTTGTCTCATAAGAAAATGTTTGCCAGTAGATTAAAATGGAAATGTGTTCTGGACTTACTTTTCAGTAAATAGGTTACTTTTTTTTTTTCTCAGCCACCAAAAAAGAAAAACCTATAGTCAAATCAGGAACCAGGAGTGACCTTAAGAGACTATTTATTTGACTCTCTAATAACTGCCAGAAAAAAAGAAAATGATTTCAGATCAATTATGCCAAAACCAAAGTCTTTATTTGGTAGATATCTCACCTGGTTGGAGTTGACAGCCCTATTAATCAAATGTCCTCACCTTCATTGCTACCTAAGATGCTCCCTTCTGGTGCAGAGGACATGAGATTTAAATCCAGAGAATTCCCTGGATTAAGATGACTAACTGAGCATGCATGTTTACTTCCTAAAATCCCACCCTTGCCTTCTCTACACCTGCTACCTAGTGGAGTAGAGATTAATTAGGATAGGTTGTAAGAAATAGCGGTTGGTTGGTTTGTTGGTTTTTTGAAAATTTGAGTAGTAATATGAGTAAATTTTTTATTCTAATACAATAAATTTTTAAATTGGCTATGCGTATATTGGTTTTATAACTTTCTGTTCAAGTAGGATATTCTTCTCAACCACCCTAGGCAATAAAGTAGTTGGGAAAAAATAGAGTGAACAGTTTTTGAAGGAAAACAAGCCCTAAATGTAGAACATACACAGAAGAGAAACTTGTGATTAAAACTCTATGAAAAGCAGCTTTGGGAAAGAAAATAGAATTGCTAATAGAGCCACAAAGGCAACATCTGAGAGAAACAAGTTCTATTGTAATGTCTACTAGGATATTTATGACTATTC
The DNA here is from genome assembly GCF_902729225.1 of Pteropus medius. Lineage (NCBI taxonomy): Eukaryota > Metazoa > Chordata > Mammalia > Chiroptera > Pteropodidae > Pteropus > Pteropus medius. The sequence goes on from NW_024351729.1 coordinate 1,791,462, forward strand.
AGGTAAGGCAGAACAGCTTGGTGCTATGCTTAGGCCTCGCTTCCCTGTCATCTTCAAAGGGGCAGAGGGGAGCTAACACTTTATAAAGGTGATCCGGTGTTTCTTTGAGTGAAAGACAGGAATGTACATGTACGCAAGTTATTTTTTTTTCTGGCAGAGGCCAGAGACACTTTACTCAGCCACTTCTGCTCTGGTGACTGGGAAGCAAAAAATACAAATTTCTAAGTTTCTCCTTTCTCATGTTGCACACATTAAGGACTGATGCTGATCTCTCCCTGTGGAACCCAGAGGTTTCTTGTGGATTATTTCAGCACTAGGTTGGTAAAGCCTTAAAGCTGGGGAAGGGAGAAGGAAGAGCCAATGACATTCCTTAAAAGAAGAATTAGGCCTAAAGGTGGAATCTTGCATTTGATTGTAATTATTTTGCATCATATGCCTGAAATAAGTAGACCTAAATATTTGTTTTAATATAATCGATTTGTATATATTTTAAAAATTGGTACATAATCAGACAAATCAATTAATATAAGTGTATTCACATTCTATGATTGTCAGAATGTACCCACTCTAATTCCATTAATCATATCGTGAAGAAAAATTACATTTCTGGGTTACTGTATTTATATAAAAGTTAAGTTAATCATAATAAAAATGATAAGAATCCTAATTTATTTAAAATCTAAAAGATTCTGAGCTAGATTTTGTATAATTTATGATTCTCACTTCCTCTGTAATCTGGATGTAGTCTTTACTATGTTATACCCTTAGAGAGCTGCGTCTCATGTTAGTCTACAGATCGTCAGATTCCCGTCTTTTTCACATTTAGCTTTGCGGCTGGACTCTGGGCCTCAGTGTCCTCATCTGCAATGTGAAGGAGTCAGGTGAAGTTATCTATCCCTAAGGTCCTTTCAAGCATGAATTTTGCATGACTAATTCATTGTAGAACACAACTAAAAGTTCTTTTGGAGCTTTTACTATATTGTTAGGAGTCATGCTGGGCAGCGAAGGCATCACATAGAAAGTTCAAGGAAGCACAACTGAGTAATGCCCATGTTTTGAGGTAGTGACCTCAATGAGTGGGAAAATGGCCTTTAGAGGTGTTTTAAGGAGAAACAGCCTGAAACATATTCTTGAATATTTTGGGATAGAGAAATACAAAATGGATGTGTCCTTTTAAATATTAAAGTACTTCAAGCACTTTTGCTGTGCATACCCACGGTGCAAGCTAGTTTGGACAGAGTCTCTGGCCTAGCCCTGCAAAATGTGGGGTTTGAGGTCGAAGCAGGTTTGGCTGCTAAGCCTGGACCCGAGCACCAGACCCTTACCTGGGAGGGCTGCGGTGAGACTGCCGCGAGTTCACCTGCACGCGGGCGGGCGCAGCGCGGCAGGCGGCGAGCACCTGCTCTTTCTCCGGCAGGTCTGGCCCGGCCTAGTGCGGAGGCCTCGGAGACCGCCCCTTCGCTTACTAGGGCAGCGCCCAGGAGAGGTGGCAGCCCAGGTGGCTCGGATGAGGGGCCAGGGGCCGGGACAGTACAGTGACGAGCTCTCTTAAGCCTTCTTCGAACTTCGGGGAGGTCTAATTCCTGCTGGCAGGCGGCAGCACTCTGGATGGTGCCTTGGGGTGGGCGTGAGGGCGGTGGCCTTCCCCAGCGGTGCCCACCGCCCAGCTCCGCCCCGCCCCGCCTCCCACCGGACTGCGTGCCTCAGCCGCCGATGCTCGCGTGCGGCCCGCAGTGGGCGCGCCTGGAGCAGAGCGCCCCGCGCCTGCCACCTGCGGGACCCGGCGGGGCGCGAACCCGTGAGGCGCGCGCGGCGGGCGCGGCAGCGGCGGCGACGGCGGCAGGAGGAGGGGCCCCGAGAGCGGCCGAAGGACGCCCCGTCCTCCAGCTGCTGCCACTTGACTGAGCCGGGCGCTGGCGAGGAGGCGGCGCCGCTGCCCTGGCGCTGGACAGCACTTGGCTCCTGACCTGGCCTCGGCTCGCGCTCGCCCTGTCGCCGCCCAGCGCCCGGAGCGCCCCGGGGACCGCCCGGCCATGTGTTGGGTAAGTGAACATCTGGGAGGGGGCAACCGCTGTGTGTCTGCGCGTACCAGTACCTGCTCGTCAGCTTTGTCCGCTGGATTTTTCGCTGGCAGACACCTGTGAGTTACAGGAGGCGTCTATTAAAGCAGACCCTTGTCGGCCAGCTGCCTCGGGATGGAGCCGCACGTCTCCGTTCCCTGATTGAGGAGAGCTAGCCCCCGCCCCTTCCACCTTGTTCTGAGCCCTCAGTGAAAAGCATTATGAGTTGCATTTCCACCCTCCATCCTACCTGGGGAGTGAATGAAGATTTTCAAGTAAAGATTTGCTTATGAACAGTTAATTGTATGCCAAGCTGTCAGGCTTATGCTCTGAATGGCATATGATGAGCAAAGTATTAGTTCTTGTGCTCTTAAGAGCTGTGGGAGGCTGAATCTTGAGGTGTATTCTGATGCAAATGGTAAAATAGTCGGAGTGTATGGATAAAATCCTTCAGCCATTAGCGAAGGGACCTGAGAAACAAGGCAGAACAACTGGAGTTGTTTCTCTTATGTTTCCAGTCTGCCCCCGCCCCATCCTTCACGGAAGTAAATGAACATTGAATTACAAACTAGTAAATGTTCTCATCAAACACTCCATCTTTTAAGATCTGGTGTATAGGGTATTTATCTTAAAGAAAGAAAATTTTAGTTAAGGATTCAGAGGAATAAGGAATCTACCTTTATTATAACAAAGTATAGAACACATCAAGATCAACACTTGAGTATACCTTTTTTTTCTTTGGTTGAGGTTGTGTTTCAAGTACCTGATAACAGCTATCATGTATAGATGGGAATTAACATTGCTTAGGTATTCTGCTTGACATATTCAGCAGAACGGTCTGGGAAAACGGTAACTTTAATTTTTAACTTCCTTGTTTTGCCATCAAACAAAAATTATTTAGGCCCACAAGCTTAAAGCAAAAGGGTACCTTAAAATCATAAGGCAACCTCCAATCCACTTTAGTATCCCTTCCATTGCACTCCTGACAAAACAGCCACATTTTGATGGACACTTCAGTGACAGGAAGCTCACTACATTTTGAGGTATCTCTCCTTTCTGTTATTGTTAGCAAAGCCTTGTTTACATTGAATTGGCACTGCTTCCTTGAACCTGTTTCTCATTAGTCTTACTTTTGCCAGTAGCCCCCCAACTTGTGAAATTACATGCAGATTTTTCAGAGGAGAAGATCTAAAGCTTTCATCCATCTAAAGAGAGTTCACGACTAAAAAACAGTTAAGAAATGAAAAGTCTAAAGTGGTACCACATGTACAGGACTTTTGTCTCCTTTACTTGACAGCCTTTCAGATCCCTGAGCCTGAGCGTCCTCATCTGTAAAATGGGATGATAATATATATACTCTACCCATAGGATTATTGTGAGGATGAAATGAGATAATCTTCATAAAGTACTTAGTGTAGTTGTCTAGAAGTCAGTAAATGTTATCTTCACTAAATAGTAATCACTTTTATGTTTCTTTCCTTACCTAAGAACCTCCTTATGTTAAAGATTCTTAGCCCCAAATCGAATTCAATAATTCAATCTAATCTGAACACTGCAGACTGCAGTGGGTTCTTATCTCCAGACGAAATCATCTAATAATTATACAATTAAAAATGTCTTGAATTTGAACATATTTTTTCTTTTGTCTTGTATTACTTTAAGCCTCTCTCCAGTTTCTAGTTTGCTAGCTATGTTTTAATCTTGATTGTGGTATTCATCATGTTAATTCTACCTTCTGGTTTTGTGTCACCTGCACATTTAGTGAGTTTGTTGACTAGACATCCAAGTCATTGATAATATATGAGATAAGTCCTTTTGCTGGTTGACACATCTGGAAGCCTGTGGCACAATAGAAATGGTCCTGGACTTTTGGAGCTTGGTTTTGGAGCCTGACCCTGACACCACTAGCTTTGTGGCCTTGAGGAACTTCTATGTTAATAACATGAGATTAGTAACCTCTGCCTTTGAGGGTGCTTGTTAGAAGTGAGTGTACTGAAAGTGCCAAGTATAGTACTGGCTGGCAGTCTAGTTAGCTCCAGTCAATATTGCTGAGGCAAATGAATGAACTGCTGAACTCAGCACTGTCCTTCTTATTTATCAATTCTAGCCCATAGATCAGTCTTCTTCATAAGGACATTATGAGAAATTTTTTAATAAAACACCTTAGTAAAAGATATTGAGTATTCTCTGATCTATCACAAAAGTAAATGATGTTAGCATTAAAATGACTGATTCCTAGTGAACTGCTAGTTTCTAGAAATCCCCAATATTTTTCCCCCGTATGTTCCCTGTTTCTACTGATTAAATCTTGAATTTTGCCAGATATTGGTATTAAACTAACTTGTCTGTAATGCCTAGGAATTGTAATTCCATCCTTCAGTTTTGATTTTTTTAAAAAAAAAATTGGGAGAAAAATGTGTTTGCATCCTTAGCCTCTTGAGACCACAGTCCTTTTCCATGTTTTTCCAAAGATTGTCAGAATATTTCTATGCTCACAACTGTGGGTTTTTCCTAGAATATAATTCACCAGAATTTGAAGACATGAATTTTTTTAAAGTGACCTCTTCTGCTTGTTACAACTGGTTCTCTCTTAATGAGGTTTCTTCTGTCCTTTCAGCTAAAGATCATTTGCTTTTAGGAAAGCAAAACAGTTGCTGAGCAGTTCTGTTTTCTGTCTCTGATTAATTAATATACCATCTGCCCTTGCATTTGGGATTTTTTTTTTTTTTTAACTGGAGTGTGTTTTCCATAGCAAGGTATACTATGAACCACATAGCAGCCGTCAGTGGTGGAGAAATAAAACCAACCACGGCATTATAATATTGAAAGGTTGGGGAGTAATAACCCCAGTCAGTATCTGATCTGGGAAGAGCCTGTACTTTAAGAATTAATTTATTCTTTATAAATTAAGAGTGCGAAATTAAGGATGTTTCACAAGGGGCTGAAGGTAACAAATCAGTGAAGCCGGATGGGTGTCAGGTGCAAGGGAGTGACAATCTTGTGAACAGGACAGTGAATGCCCAGCTTACAACTAGTCCAATTCAGGACAGTTTAAACCTTGCATTGGCCAAATGAAACACTGGCCCAAATGAAACACAGGGCCTTTGCTTGTAAGTGCCCTGAAAGAGGTAGAACTATGTATAGTTTACTGTTTTATTTCCAACATCTAACACACATGAATATTTGATAAGTAGCCAAACTTTAATTAGCATTCATTAAGTGCCTCGAAGTGGGGAACTGTTCTGTGCCAAATAACAAAAGGAGAAATGACTACTGCCCTTGACGAATATTTAATCTCATTTCGGGGAGACAACATTTATAAATTGAATAGACTGGACATCAGTTCAAGAAGAGAATTCTGAGCAAGGTTTGGAGGAATTCCAGGAAGTCTGTACCAAGACGGGGCTTCCCCTCGCCTGGAAGATAGTACAGATTTGGTTTAAGCAGGGGAGGGGGGAAAGGTGCTGCATGGAGAAAAGGATGGCGGGGGGGCGGGGCAGGGGACGCAGGCGGCGTTTCACCATAAAGGAAAGCTAAGAGGAGAAAATGGGCGTGGGGAAGTGTGGCAAGGATAACAGCTTGATGGGAGAGAAAATTTCCTTGGATTAGTGAGAAATCCAATAGGTAAAAAAAAATGGGACTCTAAAACATGTATTAATTAAATGTACCTGTGCTCCCCCTCACTGCCCCTCCTCCAAGATAATGTACCCAGATTCTCTCAACCAGAGAGAAGAGGAACCCTATGACTCCTTAGGAGTATGGAGTGTGTATCATGAAAGAATTATTAAATTTTAAATAGCAAAACTTTCTGAATTCTCAGTCTTTCGACCTAGAATCTAGATGGATTTGGACACTGTTTTCCCATCACCACATAAAGATGTTTTTTTTTTTTTTAAGTAATCAAAATGACTTCTACTATTGCCTGTAATTTAATTCAGTGCATAGCACTTAACACCCTTAATTTATTATTTATGCCTCCTTGTTCTAAAATATTTGAAGTGGTTTCACTACATAACATAAAAACTAATCTAGAATTTGTAGGAAAGGAATAAAACTCTTCCTCTACCCTTTTAGATTCATTGGCTGGATCTGTTAATCAAACTAATAATAAATTAACAGGGAAAAAAACATTTAATTACCTATGTGTGCATCGGAGTTCACAAAGAAATGTTCAAGGAGACAGTTAGAATCGGGACCTTATATACTATCTTAACAAACGGTGATCAAGAGTGGAAGTGACTAGGAATAGGGGGTCTGCGGCTCCTGGCCTCAGGTTACATTATGGGGAGGTGACTAGGAAATGTATAATAAATAGGGTTGTTTAGTAAGGTTTGTCGCCAGGTGGTAAGAGTTGTCCCTGGAGTAGTTCTCTTCCTGGTATGGAAGAGGGAGAGACCTCTAGGAAGGGAAATTTATGCCCTTTTTTTTGGACAAAAAGAGGGAGGGAAGAGGGCTAATTAATCGCCTTAAGCTCAAAACAATCCTTATGCCAACGTGGCATATTTTGGGGTGGCAAACTCTGATCCCCTTCAAATTCCTTAATGACACTTGAGGTAAAGTTTAGTGACTCAGAAAAACATCAGTTAAGATAATTTGATCAATTAAAATGACTTAGTTTAGGTATTTTGGACCAACCTTGAGTTAGAAACTACTTATTAAAGTTTGGTTTGAGTAAGGCCTATGGTCACATCGCTGATTAAATCCCTGTATTCTTATCTAGTCGAAAGTCAATCAAAAAACTCCTTATGTCGAATCTACTGGTTTTTCTGACTTTTGAGCTCTAAATGACACAAGTTTGCTGTATGAGATATATTTCTATTCCTAGGCCCAGTGAAGTTCAAAGAAAACACAGTGAGTAAAGATTTTATGCACTGATTTTGAGTATAAAGTCATTTTGCTTAGTGGAGCCTTTTAAGCTTGTTTTTTTGTTTTGTTTTTTTTTTTAATGATATCAAGGTATTATTTTTTGTAAGAACCTTGGTCAGGTTCTTGGATGAACTACCAGTCTGCATTCAGAGAAATAAGAAAATGCTTGACAAAAAATAAGTTTACCAAATTCTAAAATCTGAAACAACTTTTCCTTTCTGGTACATATAGCTTTAGGATTAATAAAAAGCACACTACTCTGTATGTATAAAATGCTGCCTCCAAAGTGGATTTAAACTAGAATGTAAGATTCAAGAATATTTAGGTAAACCACAGATAATAAATATTGAGTTTATGATAGATATAGTAGTTGCTCAGCTTTTTAATATTTCTAATTTATTTGTAAACACTGACATTTTGGAGGCTATCTCCCATATCCCCTTATATATTTGTTCTTGGTTCTGATAGAATCCTGCATTAGTTCAACCCATCTAACTCAGCATTATGGTGGCTTCTTTTTTAATTCAGATATAACACAGTCTTGCTGACTATTTTTAGTTGCTAATTGAGTGTTATCACCTAGACTGTGATATGGGCCCAATGCTGTTCTCTCTCTTCACAAAATGGTTGAGTCTCATATTAGCATTAAATCTGGCCTTGAGGCAGCTGTGTATTGCACCAAATTACCAATTTGGCTTTTTAAAAGAGATATATTCTGATGATAAAAATAATATGTGCATTCGAAAAAATTTGGGAGAGAAAAACGTAGAGAAGAAATTTAAAGTATCTGTAATCACACCACCCAAAGAGAATCTCTATTGATGTTTTCCTATATTTTATTCTAATCTTTTAAAAATGTATATATTTTAAAAATTGGAATCATACATGTATATTATAGTTTCCTGCTTTTAAAAGTTAACTATCAATTCCGAAGACTTGGGTGAGTCTTCTAATCTTTTTCCAACTTTTCTACTGTATTTTTAGGAAGCAGACTCTAACATTTTCAATGTTTGGTGTAATTTCTTTAGCTAATGATAATTATACTTAAAATTATATTACAAGGCAGGTCGATAACAGTCTTAAAAATATTTTCAGTGAATGGAAATGTTGCAAGAAATTACTAGTTCAAATAAAAAAATATGTGAGTACACAGTACATGTTTTTAAACAGTTTTTTTTGTTACTAAAAGCCTGAGGTTTTGGTATGGATAAATAAACCATTTCATTAGTAATTTAAATAGTTAACATATGAGCATTTTCTCATGTTATTTAATATATTTTTTAAAACTTACTCATTTTTTTTTATCATCAACTACCCTAAAATTTAGTGGATTAAAATATTAAACATTAATTTCACAGTTTCTGTGGATCAGGAATCCAGGTACAGCTTAGCTGAATGCTGTGCTGCAAAACCTCTCACAATCAAGTTGTCAGTTGGCGCTGCAATCTTATCTAGAGACTTTACTGGGGGATGGTCTCATTCCTTGCAGTGTTGTACAGAGATCTGCCTCAATTTGCCACAGGGCTGCTAACAACATAGTAGTTGGCTCCTAGCAGAGTGAGAGGAGTGCAAGACGGAAGTCACAGTCTCTTCAAAACCTAATCTTGGAAGTGACATCCCATCGCTTTTGCTATACTCTATTGTTACAACTGAGTCATTAGTCCTACACTCCGGAAGAGAGTATTAAACAAGGATGGGGATTCCAGGAGGCAGGATTTATTGGAGGCCATTTCACAGGCTATCCACCATAGTTATTTAACAGTTCTATAATATTCCAGGACATAGATGTATGAGAAATCCTATTGTTGGCCATTTAGTTTATTTTCAGTTTTTATTATAAGACTTTCATGAAAATTTCTACATATAAATTTTGGTTTGCAACCCTGACCATTTCTTTATGATACGTTTCTGAAAATGGAATATTTGAGTTAGGGCTTTTAATATGAATTGCACTACTTTTGAACCAATTTGCACTAATATCTGTGTTAGAGAGTGGTCATTGCACCCCATCCCCTTTAAGACAATTATTCACGAATGAGTGTGAAGAACACATTTGTTCCATGATTAGGCAGCTTATTTGAATTAGCATATGTCATGAAATCTGAAAGGGAGGCAGTGTGATATAGCAGCAGGATCCCTAAAACCAGGGTCAAGAGATGTGCAACACTCAGTGCGGCTGGTTCTCATACCATGTCATCCAGGCCGCATGTTTCTCCAGGCTGGATATTTAACCTGCTTAAGTATACAGTTATATATCATTGTATGTTGTAAAGCAGTGGTCCCCAACATTTTTGGCACCAGGGCCCTGTGCTCCCATGAGAATCTAATGCCTGATGATCTGAGGTGGAGCCAAGGAGGTGATGCTAGTGCTTGGGAGCGGCTGCAAATACAAATGAAGCTTGCTTCCTCGCCTGCTGCTCACCCGTTGTGTGGCCAGGTTCCTAAGAGGCCACGGGCCTTACAGGTCCACGGCCTCGGGGTTGGGGATCCCTATTGTTGAGAAAAAATAATTCCTTTCTGTTGTATAAAATAATGAATATACTAGGGAAAAAGGAAAGGGAAAAATGGAAGTCAGAAGATATTCTAGATATAGATTATTTACTCTGAAAGCTCCAGACACTTGGTTAACATATGATTGCTCTCTTTGTAAGAATACAGGAATTTCTTTCTAATATCTAAACAAATTCTTTAAATCAATTAACATTTACTGAGGCCCTTCATTATGCTAGGCATATAGAAGTGAGATACAAAGATGAATAACAATTACTTACTACCCATCTTCTTTCAGAAAGAAAGTGGTATGGGCATGTTTCTGCCTGCAAGTCTATTGTGTTTGGGCACAGACTTGTGAACAAGGCAGAATGGGAAAAGTACAGTGACGGAGATAAATATGTTATAGAAACCAAGGGAGTGATAAAGGTAGAGAGAAGGCCTTTACACAGGAAGTGTACTTGAGATAGACACTTAAGAATCGGGAAGAACACGAGGGAGAAGGGAAAATTAGAAGCCCTTTTGAGGGAGAAAGCATTTTATGAAGTGGGAATCTATGGAATAAATAACTGGCTTAGCATATAAGGATGATTCGATCATGTCTTTCAGATTGCAGTGAGCTGAGACTGGGCATTCATTTTTGCATCAGTTTTGCTTTCATGTTCTGATTCAAGCTCAGATTCCTAGTTTCAACTACAGGATCTAAAGAATAGTCCAGTTGTAACAATCTAAAGACAATATTCTGGCATTGTTACCCAGTTCTCTCCCCCTACCCCCACCCTCCATTTAACAATAGTTGCTTAAGGAACTGGTTTCAGAATTTCAAAGAGCTTAATTCATGTGTCACGAGTACAGCTGTCATTTAGTTAGGACATGACATGACTAAGTGAGTATAGCGTATAAAGTTTAAATGTTTTTCAGTCTTAGTGGTTGGTAATGTGATCACGTTGATAAAAATTAATAGTTCCCGCCTCAACTTGTTGGTCAGAAGCTACTCTTCATTTTCCTGCAAGGATTTATATTACATTTATATTTATATTTCCTGCAAGGAGTTACTGCAGACTGAAGTTCAATATTCATAGTCATAAATAGGAGTGGTCAGGTGAGGCCAGACACGTACCCAGAGGAAAGCCCAGAAGGGCTGAGAACTGCTTGCTTGTTTCTCTTCTGGAGACCTGGCGGATGTAATAAATGGAATGAAGCATTGACACCTGACTAGATCTATCACCTGATTCTCACTGTTCAAAATCCTGTGACCATCAGAATTCTCAGATTATGATCCTTAATTACAATCTTAAAATATTCTAACTAAAGCACTTAAAATAATAATTTGATGTTAGTAGGTTTAGGGAGCAATCGAAGAGAAGGAAGGGAATAGCACTTACTGAACAGCATCCGTGTTCCAAGGCAGTTCTAGATGCTTAAATATAGAAGCTCACTTAATTTTTATGACCCATCTGAGGTAGATTCCCAGTTTACAGATGAAGTCATACCACACAGCTCTAATCAGGTTTATTAGAATCTCAAACATCCCTTCTCTTAATGTTATTTTCTTCACCTCTCTATTGAGAAAATTTGGCCCCCAGTGTGACCTGATGGTCATCCCGAGACTGCCCTGTTGGTGAGCCGCTGTGCACTGCCTGTGTTCTCTGTGCCTGAGGACGGAACTGCGTACTGTTTCCAGAGACTATACAGTAGTGCTCTTTAGTGGCACTTATTATTCATTTATTAAATAATTACTAAATATTTAATGTATATTTATATAACAGTTATTTAAATTAATTATTAAGTGCTCAACTAACCAAAATCATACTTACTGTATTTTGTAGCTTTTACTTTTTGGTGAGAGTATTAAATTTGAGTTCATTTCTGTTTGCCAGTTTAATGGGTATAACTTGATCCTGTTATGAATTTATTATAGTCTAAGTCACTGATTCTCAGTATTACCGGTACCAGACCTCTATTTAATGTCCAATCTTCATGGGTGCCCCCCTCCAGAAGAAAATATACTCCTAGTATCCATGATTAGAGAATAATGACAAACAAGCTATTAGGAACCATTATTTTTTTAAATGAATTGTTATATTTTTAATGAAATGGCATTTTTATTAATTGCATCTACATTGAACATTGAAAGATTATATATATGCATAAGGCTTTTTGAAAGACTACAACACGGTTGTTATTTAGAGATTTGCATTGATTCAGGGCTAAGGTCCATTTGAAGGCATAAATTGAGATATAAAACAACAGAATCCTATTTAAAGGCTTAGATTATGATATAAAGTAGGGCAACAGTAATAACCATTTCTGTTAATCTAGTACCTGAGACAGACTTTCAGGGATTTAGTGGACTGTTTATTTCCAGAGCACATTTTAGTCTTTTTTTTTTTAACTAGAGTTTTATGTTTGGATCTGACTCATATTCAAGTTATGGCTTTTTTTTTGTGGCACCTTTTTCTTGTGACACCTTCCCTGGCTTACTCACCAGACTCAATGTGATGACACCACATCCAGGATGGAGGACCACAGCTCCAAAATGAATTATATGGGCTGCAGTAAATTGCATCTTCTGTTTGAAGGCCCCAGTAGAAGACCCAGTAGTTGCCAGATCCATTTTTGAGGGAAGTGCCAGGACCTTGGCCTGACACTATATATTATATTTAGTGCTTTGAGGCTTCAAAGGAACATAATAAAAGGGGCTTTCTTTTCTTTTCTTTACGTATGACTGTGCTGTGTATGTATGTGTGTGTTGGGATTTGGGGAAACGGGAAAGTAGTGGTGGGAGGAAAAGCATCCTTATATTTAATTTTAGTTGGCAGTGGCATGAACAAATAGACACTTCACCTACTAGGACAAGGATGAAACAAATTAAGGACCCACTCTGGGCATCTACACTACTTATAGCCTAAGTTGTCATCTCATTCTCTATCTCCCTTTGATTTTATTTTGTTAAATACATTTCGAAAGCTCTTATGTTGATGGATGTTGGTCCTGAACACACAGTAGAGACTCAATAAAGACTGGCTGGATGGCTGTCACTGATAGCTATTTATGTATCTTAAGATTATATACGGAAGTATAAAAGGAATTAATTTTTAATATTTTTGAAAATTGTATTTTTAAACATTTTATATTTCTGTATTCGGCCAGTTAAAATGAAAAATGAGCCAAAATATTTTTTTTTTGGATTAAGATCCACCATTTAATGTATTATGCCTTCAACTGATAGTCACAGTAGCTTCCCAACCTGACAGGCGAATAATAGTTAAAGAACTAACTCAGTATAGCTAATTGCACGGTCCTAAGAAGGTCGGCCAATCATATAATCTGCTGAACTACTGACTTACAGTAATAGCGAACACTGTTGAAATTTTATTTCTTCATTATGAATCAGCTATCTTATTAGGGGAGACTGAAATTATAAAGCTTATTCTTCAGTGGTGTTCAAGCTGGAACTGCAGTCGCCTTTTAAGATGTCTACGAAGTATCTGAATAGCTGCTACTATGAACAGTGGTATCATAAGCTTTTTGTTTTGGGCTCTGACTTTCCTTTATGGATCACACTTCTTTATTCATGATAAATCTCAAAAGGCTTCTGTGGGATAGAAACCACAGAACTAAAATCTGATTAACAAAAATGTGGGGCAGTTTACTAGTCCTGTTCTGTCGAGGCAACTGCATCTTCTCTGAGCATGTGGTGAAGCAATTCCATTAGTTACCACATCAGTCAATTACCTAATGACATTAATATATCAACATCATTTTGCCTAAGATTGGGCCTGAAGGCCAGAGCTGACAGGTAGTCCTAGGACAGTGATCTATTTGGGAGTCTGGGAAGCTCTGGGCCATGATGTCCCTGCTGATGGAGACACCTCAAGGACTGGGGCAATGAGCAGAGAGTAGCAAGGGACCCTGGGTAGGAGCTACTTGGTTTTTATTGGTAAGAATTAACTTCATAACTATGAGTGGAGAGGGGGAAGTTTTGTAAATTCAGGAGGGGAGGAGGATGTTTAACACATAAGAACATAAGCTATGATTGGATAAAGGATTTTGGGAGAACCTGTTATTCCAAGAAGAGCCTAGAATTGGAGTAAGAGCTCCATGCTTGTCATGTGACCTCTCTGGATCAGTTGCCTCTGCAACTGGAAACAGCAGGCCTATCTGCCTATTTCCTCTATTTGTTGGAAGGAAGGAGATGGTAAACATAAATTCGTAAACTGAAGTGAGGAACAACTATAGAACAGTAGTCTTTTTATCCTTAATAAAAGGACTATGGCTAAACTAGATGAAGGTTGACAGTATAAATATTTTACTATCTAGATACTTTGAAGTCCTACAGACAAATATAGAGATGTGCTCAAACTAAACAAAGTGTGTAGGGGATGGAGTATTACAAATCTAGTTCTTTGGGTAAGATTGTATAGCCCTCTCCCCACTCCACTCCGCTTAGCTACTGTTAAGGACAAAGGATTCTCCCATTTAATTTCCAAATAGATTTCTCTTTTATTGTCATTCCAAATCAAAGCACTCTATAAGTTCCCAGAGGAAGTGAGAAATAAATAGTTAAAGCCCTTGAACTGGAAGTTATGGGTAGGAGGCGGCTTCTTGCTCTTCTGTAGGTCCAGAAGAATATGACCACCAAGTTGGGGCTGCTTTCTGGCCAGTGTAAGAACAAAGGAAAACAACATACTTATCACAGGAGGCATACGGGAGCTGGTCTGTGCTCTGTCTGGATGCTGCCCCGCCACTTAAGAGCTGGAATTTTAGACTGATTTTGAAATTTGCTGTGACAAATTCAAGAGGCAGCCTTTTTTAGGTATAACATTTCCTGGACTTACGTCTCCCAAAATGTTCTCAAAAACTGTATATTTTCATACACAGATGTTAAGGGTACAATTTGATGAGTTTTGACAAATGTATACACTCATGTAATCATTCCAATCAAGGTATAGAACATTTCCACTGCCCAGTAAGTTCTTTCATGTCCCCTTCCAAGCAGCCCTTACCACCTCCCACCCAAAGACAACCACTGTTATGATTTCCATCCATGAGTTAGTATTGTCTCTTCTTGAAATTCATATAAATATGATCAATCTTTAGTTTCTGGCTCAACATGTTTCTGAGAGTCATCCATGTTGCTGCACATATCAACAGTTCATTCTTATTGTCAAGTAGTATTCCATTTTATGGATATCCTCAATTTGTTTACTGATTTGCCTGTTGATGGACATTTGGGCTATTTCCACCTTCTGTGAAGAAAAGACATTAGTATACAAATTTTTTGCAGACATGTTTCCATTTGTCTTAGACAAATACCTAGAAATAAAAGCTTGGTCCACAGGGTTAAGTTCATGGTTAACTTTGTAAGAAACTGCCAAATTCTTTAAAGTGGTTGCACCATTTTCCACTGCCACCAGCAATATATGCAATCCACATCCTGACCAACACTAGGCATTGCTAGGCTTTTTAATTTTAGCAATCTTAGTGGGTGTGTGATGGTGTTGTTTTGTGGTTTTGAAAATATCTTTTTCATTTTTGATTTACATACAGTAAAACTGACTTTATTTCGGTGAACAGTTACATGAGTTTTAATATGTTACAGATTCACATAGCCACCACCAGTCAGGATGCAGAACAGTTCTGTCACCCAAAAGGGTTCCCTCCTGATCTGCTCTTTTGTAGTCACAATGTCCTGCCCTTAACCCCTGGTGGCCACACCTGTTGTCTGCTCATATAGTTTTGCCTTTTCCATAATGTTATATAGATAGAATCATGCAGTCTGTAAACTTTTGAAACCAGCATCTTTCAATCAGCATAATGCCTCTAAGAGTATCCGTATTGGTATCAATATCTTTGTTGTTTTCAACTTTTGGCAGTTATGAAACTGTGATAAACAAATGTACAAAGGTTATGTGAATACAAATTGTGTTGCTCTAGGGTAAATACCTAGGAGTCGGATTGTTGGGTCATGTGGCAAGTGGACGTTCTTACTTTATAAGAAACTGATCAACTGTTGTTCAGAGTGGCTGTGCTATTTTGCACTCACACTAGCAATGTATGAAAGTTCCAGTTGCTCTGCATACTCTCCAGCACTCTGTATTTTTTCTATTTTGCTCATTCTAGTAGATGTGTAGAGGTATCTCACCGTGGTTTTATTTTCCATTTCTCTAATGGCTGGCTAGTGATGTTGAATATCTTTTCATATACTTAGTTGCTATCCATAGGTGGTCTTGGGTGAAAAGTCTGTACAAATCATTTGTCCATTTAAAAACTTGGGTTGTTTTCTTACTGTTGAGTTTTGCTAGTCATTTATATATTCTAAATTTAGGTCATTTGTTGGATAAATGATTTACAAATATTTTCTCCCAATCTAGGGCTGGTTTTTTCATTTCCTTAACTGTGTTCTTCTCAAAGCAAAAGTTCTCAATTTTGATTTAGTCCATTTTTTTTTATGGTTCATGTTTTTAGTGTCATATCTGAGAACTCTTCACCTAACCCAAGATCATGACAATTTTGTCTTTTGAAAGTTTTATATAGTTTACATTTAGATTCATAATCACCTATGAGTTTTGTAAGGTATATAGGTCAATTTGAAGGGTGGGGGGCAGTATATGCACGTCCAATTGTTCCAATTCCATTTGATAAAAAAAAGACTATCCTTTTTGCATTGAATTATTTTTGCATGTTTGTCAAAAATTAGTTCACCATATTTTAGGGGTCTATTTCTGAATTCTATTCTGTTCTGTAGATTTGTGTGTCTAGGCTTTTGCCAGTATAGCACCATCTTGATTACCGTAGCTTTATAATCATTCTTAAAACTGGGTAATGCAAGCTTTGAACTTTGTTCTTTCTCAACATTGTTTTGGCCCTTCTAGTTTCTTTGCTTTTCATATATACAGTTTGGAATCTGCATGTCTACATAACAAATCCTGCTGGGATTTTTATGGGAATTTTAGAATCAGTTTTTTCAGTGTCTACAAAAAAGTTTCCTGGAATTGTGCTGAATATATATATAAATTTGGGCAAAAATGACATCTTAATAATATTGTCTTCCAGATCATGGACATTGTTTAGTTTCTTTTTCTCAGTAACAGTTTGTATTTTTCATGTACTGCATACACAACATACAATGTAGTTTTCGTTCATATATTTTGTTAAATTTATCCTTAAGTGTTCATATTTTTCTTGCTATTTCAAATGGCATTAATTTCATCTTCCAGTTACTGCCTAAGTATACAGAAATATACTTAGGCAGTAACTGGAAGATACTGCCTAAGTATACAGAAATATACTTAAGTATAGTTGATTTTGCTAAATTACTTCTAGTAATTTATATAACCCTTAGAATTTTCTACAGTCATGTCATCTGCAAATAAAGGCAGTTTTTTCTTCCTGACAGACTTTATGCTTTGTATTTCTTCCCTCCTTTCAGTACAATATTAAATTGAAATAGTGAAAATGAACTCTGTTGCCTCGTTCCCGTCACAGGGAGAGTTTTCAGTCTTTCACCGGGCGAAAGTTTTCAGTCTTTCACCATTAACATTAGCTTGAGTAAATCCCTCCCTGCTGCTAGTTTGCCACGTGATTTTATAATGATTTTTTTTTTAATCAAATGCTTTTTTCTGCATAAATTGAGAAGATCTCCTGGCTCTTTTTAATGTTAAAATAGTGAATTATAAATATTGATTTTTAAATGTTACATTGCATTTCTTGCATTCCTGGTATAAATCCCACTTCGTTATGCATTAACCATTTTATATTGCTGGATTCAGGTTGGCATTCTAAAAATTGATATCTGGGTCTATGTTCATGAGGGATATTGGCTTGTAAAGTTTCTTGAACTATCTGCTTGTTTTAACGGGATAACCTGACCTCATGTAGAATGAATAAGCAAGTGTTTCCTCTTTATTTTCTGTAGAGTTTGGAAGGGTATATTTTCCTAAAGTGTTTGAAAGAATTTAGAACTCTAATTGCAGCTATTTGGGCCTGGATGTTTTCGTTGTTTGTTTTGGAAAGGTTTAAGTGACAAATTCAATTCTTTAGTATAAGGCTATCAGACTTTCTATTTTTTTTTATGTACCAGTTCTGGTAATTTGGTATTGGTATAGAATTGTTCATAATATTCCTTTGTCTTTTAATGTATTAGGAAAAATGGAAAAATGTTCCATTTTTCACGTACATTTTGGTAATGTGTCCTCTCATTTTTCTTGATCAGACTAGATGGAGACTTAGGTATTTTATTAGATGTTTAAAGAACCAGCATTTGTTTCATTAATATTTCTCAATTGTTTGGCCCTTTTCTTTGCTTCATTGATTTCTGTTCATATCTTTATTATTTCCTTTCTTCTTCTGTGAGTCTAATTTACTTTTTCTAGCTTCTTAAAGTGAAAGCTAGATCACTGAATTAAACCTTCTATTACAAGCATTTAAATCTATAAATATTCCTCTAAGGTTTAACGATGCATTTCAAAAAATCTTAATATTTTGTGGTTTCTATTTAGTTGACAATGTATTTTAATTTCCTTGTGATTTCTTCATGGGTTATTTATAAATGGAATATTTAGTTTCCAAATAGTTGAGGTTTTTCTTGATATTTTATTATCATTTATTTCTAATTTAATCCTGTAGTGGCTGGGAAATATACACTAAGATTTCAAACCTTTGAAATCTGTTGAGACCATGTAGTTTTACCCCAGTGAGTGTTCTATAAGCACTTGACAAGAATATGTACCCTAGAGTTGTTGGGTGTAGTCTTCTATAATGTGAATTATCTCAGTTTGAATCAAAGTGTTGTTCAAAACTCGAATTCCTTGTTTTTTCCTTTGGATACTCTGTGACAGAGAATAATATTTGTATTTCTGCTTTTAGTTCTGTCAGCTTTTCCTTCATGTATGTTGAAGCTGTCATTTGTTATGTACACATTTATGACTGTCACGTCTTTCTCATTAACATATAAAATGCCCGTTTTTATTTCTGGTTTAATACTCCTAGTGTTGAAGTCTGCCTTGTCTGATATTCATATAATCACTGCAACCTTTTTGTTTCCTGTTTGCATGGTGTATCCTTTCTTTCTTGCATGCAAACTGTATATTTGTATTTAAAATACATCTCTTAGTTGGATCTTTTTAGCTAGATTTTACTTTTTAGAGCAGTTTTAGATTCACAGCAAAATTGAGCAGTAAGTACTTATCCCCTGCCCACCTACCTTTACCTCTCAGCCTCATCCACCATCAGCTTCACACCCAAGTGGTACCTTGTTACAGTCAGTGAACCTAACACTGACATATGATCAAAGTCTAGTTTACATTAGGGTTTACTCTTGGTCTTGTACATTGTGTGGGTTTTGACAAATGTAGAATGACATGCACCTACCAGTATAGTATCATACAGATTAATTCACTGCCCTAAAAATCCTGTGCTCCACCTATTCAATCCTCCCTAACCCGTGACAACCACTGAGCTTTTTACTGTCTCTAAAGTTTACCTTTTCCAGAATGTCATATAGCTGGCTTTTAAACTTGGTAATATGCATTTAAAGTCCCTCCTGTTCTTTTCAGTATTGAATAATATTCCATTGTCTAGACGTACCACTTTCCCTATTCACCTACTGAAGGACATTTTGGTTCTTCCAAGTTTTAGCAATTATATAATAAAAGTGCTATAAATGTCCATGTGTAGGTTTTTGTGTGGATATTTTTCAGCTTATTTGGGTAAATACCAAGGAGCATGATTGCTGGATCGTATGGTGAGAGTATGGTTAATTATATAAGAAACTGCCAAATTGTCTTCCAAAGTGGCTTTACCAGTTTGCATTCTCAATAGCAATGAATGAGAGTTCTGTTGTTCTATATCCTCATTAGCATTTGGTGTTTTGAATTTTCACCATTCTAATAGTTTGTAGTGGTATCTCACTGTTTTAATATGCAGTTCTTTATTATATAATGTTGAACATCTATGCTTTTTACCTTCTATGTCTTTGGTGAAGTGTCTGTTCAGATCTGTTGCCTGTTTTTTAATCAGTGTGTTTTCTTATTGAGTTTTAAGAGGTCTTTGTATATTTTGGATAACAGTCCTTTATTGAATGTGCTTTTGCAAATATTTTCTCCCAGTGTGTGGCTTGTCTTCTCATTTTCTTGACAGTGTCTACACTAAGCATAAGTTTTTAATTTTGATTAAGTCCAATTTATGAGTTCTTTCATGGATGCTTTTGGTGTTGTATTGAAAAGGTCATTGCCAAACTGAAGGTCATTTATATTTACCTAGACTTAACTCCCACATGTTATCTTCTAGGAGTCTTATAGTTTCATGATTTATATTTAGGTCTGTAATCCACTTTGAGTTAATTTTTGTGAAGGGTGTAAGGCTTGGGTTTTTAACATGTGGATGTCCAGTTGCTCTAGCACATGTTGAAAAGATTCTTTGCTCCATTGTATTACCTTTGGTCCTTTGTCAGAGATCAGGTGCCTATGTTTGTGTGGGTTGGATCTTATTTTTAACCAGTCTGCCTTTTAACTGAAATTTTTAGACTATTTCCTTTCAAATAATTTTTGATATGTATGGGTTTAAGTCAGCCACTTTGCCGTTTGTTTTCTAACCCTTTTTTTTTTTCCTTCCTTTTCTGCTGCCTTCTGGGTTAAATGTGTCTCACTCCTCATTGTTTTTGTCATATTTATCTTTTTTAGTGGTTTCTCTTCAATTTTGAAAAAATCTCTCATTTTTAAGATTACACATATCTAAGAATTTATGTTCAAGTTCACTAATCATTTCTTCTGCATGTCTAATAGCTAATACAGTGAGTTTTGCATTTTAGTTCTTGAATTTACTTTTTTGGGTGTTTTTGCAATTTCCATTTCTCTAATAAGATTCTCTATTCACACTTTGTGATCATTTTTCCTTTATGTTCATGAATATATTTAGTTGACTTAAAAATTACTATTAATTACCAAATGCTGGATCATTCTGGGTCTTTTTCTAATAACTGTTTTTTGTTTTGTTTTTGTTTTTGTTTTTGTTTTTGTTTTTTTGATCGTAGTGCACATTTTCCTGCTCCTTTGCATGGCTAGTAAATTTTGATCCTATGATAAGACATTGTGGATAATACCTTGTAGGAGTCTGGATTATGTCATCTTCCTTTCAATATACTTTTATTCTTTATTAGAATGAGCCTATTTGTTTGAACTTAGTCCAGTATGGCCCATGGAGCTAGCTGCCTGTTTTTATAAAGTTTTATTAGCATGTAGCCATTGCTCATTTGTTTACATATTGTCTATGGCTGGTTCTGCACAACAGCAGAGCTAAGTAGTTGTGACATAGTTCATACAGTTCACAAATCTAAATTCTGTACTCTGTAGCCCTTTAAGAAGTTTGCCAAGGCCTGCCAATACACTCCTGACTCCTAAGATGTCACATTTCTAGAGTAGCAGCTGGTTTTGAACTCCAAAGATTTCCCAGCACTAACTTCTGGTGACACCGTTCAGTTCTGATTCCCAAAGTAGGTCATCTTTTGCTAGGTCTTGCAGATCCTTTTCCTGTATATGAACATCTCAGACCTCAGAGAAGTACTCTGGATGAGACTCCATGCTAATTTCTGCCTCCCTCTCCACAGCTTTTTCTCTTGAACTCTTTTTAAATTCCTTCTGCTTCAGTAACCCAACCTCACCCTCTTCAGCTCAGCAAAACTGCTACTCTGCTTGGGCTCAACCTCCCCATGATAAAGCTGGAAGATACCCCGAGGCAGAAACTCAGGATGAGCAACTGTGGTGTCAACAGTCTGTGCTGCCTTCCTCTTGGGGATCTGTTGTGCTGTCTGTTGTGCAATGTCTGAAAATACATGCCAAAAGAGGAGGTCCTATGCAAAGTAACCTCACAGGGTGATCTGATCACAAATTCCTAACTGGGCAGGTCTTAGTGAGTAGTCAGGCCCTAGGTCTATAACTTTACAGAAAAGCTTATCTTTGCCTTAAGCTAGCCCATCCATTGTTTCTGTGCATCTAGGTTAACATACCTTTGAAATGCCCGCTTTCAGACCCCCTCCTTCTAAAGTGATCGAGAGCTCATCCAATCCTTGCTTCGCTTTCTCCCACCCTCGTGTCATCTTCCTTATGTTCCCTTCTTAATTTTAAATGCATAAAAGAAACTACAAAACTGTTATGGAGGGAGCATTTTAGATCTTGCTCCCTGGCATATGTCATTAGTTTGGTATAAACTCTAAGAAAAATTCTCTTACGGCAACACTGCCCACTTGTTTTGTCCAGGCTTAAAGTCGCTTTTGGTGAGAGGGCAAATCTGGCACTAGTTACTTCGTTATGGTAAGATAAAACTGCTTTTGCAAAATCAAAGATCCTAGAAAAGATTCTATTCATGGCTTTTTATATATCTGACACTCACTGAATTTTCTAAGTAATCATTTTCAGGTTAACTATGTCCAGTTTCCTTAATTATCCCTCATAGTACAAAACGGATACCATTTAAGTCATTACATGGTAGAGATGCACAACCAGGACAGTTCCTATCCTCAAAAAGTTCGGTCTAATAAACCAAACATCACACTCATCCCTTGTTTTTTGAAATCTCTGGATTACGGAACTAAAGGTAATTAAAAGCAGAAGGCTGGATTTCCTTTCTACTCCCCCGTATGCTTATTAGGAGTTGAAGAGGGGAACCAATGTAGTATTTAGGTAGAAATTGTAGAATTTACAGAAATCTAAAAAATATATAGCAGTTAAGAGCTGGGCAAAGGTCACCTTTTCTGAACTTCTTTAATTAGAAACTATTAAATAAATTAAATGGATGCTAGTTTTTACCTTCTTAAGATTAGTGATTTCAGAAATGTTATTTTATGAATTTTTAGAGCTTTATCTTTTACCCAAAAACTAATATATAATCAAGGACCATGTTCTCATTCATAGAGACTTTGCCTGTGCTTTCTTATGGCTAAACCTCCTTCCAGTAAACCAGCTCTATGTTCTAGTTAGCCTTAAGTCCTGTCTTAAGAAAAATTCATTCAGTGGTTAACACCCAGCTGGGAAGCTTAGAAGGTACCTCACAGGCACTGCACCCTACTTACCTCAAGAGAGAAACGTCCAAAGTTGACAACTGCCAGGAAGTAAGATCTGAAATGCTCCAGAGAATAACAGTTTGCAGTTTTGTTTGTGCATATGAAATTAAGGAGAGAATGTAAAGAAAATTATATAAGGGTGGGAGAAAGCCAGGTAGGAACTGGATTACAAGATTATGTGCATTCTTAAGGGTGGGCTACGCCTTGGGAGGGGTATTCTATAGTTTCAAAGATATGTTAACCTAGATGCACAAGAAAAATGAACAGGACTTGCTTAAAAACCTTTCACTAAAGAAGTTATAGGCCTGGGGCCTGACTACCCACCAAGTTAGAAATTTATGATTTATTACAGCACCCATTTTTCATCTACAATTCCCCGTTGTAGTTGTAAATCTAAAGGATGCACTGACTACCAACCTTTTCATGGGATAGTATGGTCTCAGCACTAGGAAGGTTCATGCCCAGGAAGTCTCAGTATTGATGTCACCCTCTGTTGAAACAGTGACCATTGGGGATGGAGCAAAACCATAACCATGGTGTCAACATAAGAATATCCAAACCAGTAGAGAATTTTTTAAAAAAATTTATTTGAGCCACATAACAGGATACACTTGAAAGCAAAATCTCAACAGACTGAGCGACTCTGTCAAACCTTGGCTGGAGAATAACTGTAGTTGCTTTTATGCATTTGAGATTAAGAACTAAAGCTTACACTAAGGTAGGAGAGAGCAAAGGGGGGATTGGATTACAGGTTAGTTAAGATTATATGCTCTTTTGAGGGTGGCTGTGCTTCAGAAGGAGGGGTGTGAAAGGCATTTCAAAGGTGTGTTAACCTAAATGCATAGAAACAATGAACAAGGTTTACTTAAACCTTTTAGTAAAGAAGTTATAGGCCTGGAGTGTGACCGTTCACCGTGACTTTTTAGGAATGTATAACTGCATCACCCTGTGAGGTTACTTTCCATAGAGCTAGCCCCTTTATTCATCCACAAAGGGATGTAGGTCGAGGCTGAGTTTTCCCAAAACAAAGGGCAGGTAAATGGAAGGCAGTCAGGTCTTACGGCCTTTATTGTGAAAAAAACATGATGGATCATTTCTATCTTTAACTAACATGATCTGAGTTTTGCCTCTTCTATTTTTCTGTATTTGGCATCTATAGGGTTTGCATAAGCCATGGAAAGAATATTAACAGTTATCTTTATACATGTTCAGTAATCATTAACAGTTGGACTATATAGAAAAAGCCAAAGAACAAGTATATCATGACTACGGTCATTAGCGACAGGTAAAGACAATCAAACAAAATGGATTCTGAGTTCAATATTATTCCATAGGTATGCAGGCCTTGTCAATGTCTTAGGATAGCTGTCTACCTCTGGTGTAAGTGGCTTCTGGTCCTCAAGGAGTCTTTGTAGAGAGGGTGTCCATTTGCAGTTGGGCACCGGATAAGGTCCCTTCCAATGAAGTTGGAGAGTGTCTTTTATTTGAGGTCCTTTCCAATAAAATCTCCAGGTGGCAGTCAATGATCTTTAAAAATCTTTGTCTCCTGGGAGCTTACTGTGAATGGAAGTGGTTACCAACTGGTGATTTCTCTCAAGTGACTATCAAACCTTGGCAGTAGTATAAGATGTCTCTTTTCAATAATGTCAGCTCATAAGTTTATCTAAATTCAGCTTAAATGCACTATGGTGATGCCAGGAAGAACCAAGCAGCCTTCTTGGGTTTTCCCACAGGCCAACTGTAACACTGTTTACCCATGAAATATACCCTAGATGTTTTTTCATCACTTATTTTCCAATGCTTCCCATAAAATATAACATGAAAGACAAATCTTTTGAGGTATTCCAGGGGCCCTTTTGGAACGCCGTAAAGTTATTCCTACATTATTGAGATTTTAATCCTTAAAAATCCCAATTTCTAATGGAAACTAAATAAGCAATTAGCGTTCTTTAGCTTGGCAGATTTATAAAGACATTTTATAATTTCTAGAAACATAGGCTCTTTTACTGGCAAATATATTTAAGACCTTTTATAATAACCTCTAGAAACATTTCATACATGGAAGTCAATTATTAACATGGACTTATTTTTGCAAAACCCAGGTAAAATAGAGATGTCTGTTTTATTTACTAAGGATTAATCTTAGATCACATGAACCTGAAAAGCATTTGAATTAGTTTCTATATTTTTCTGAGAAATTTAGAACACTCAATCCTTACAAGTACTTTCCTTTAAATTTATTTTAACAGTAACATCTGGAGGTAGAAAACTATCCCATATTTATAACACACATATATAGACAGAACAGTCAGATCCAAATTTTGTTTTGGAAGCCTTTTACAATTTATATCTTCCTTTGACAAGTCAAGTTCCAAATGACCTCCCTTTTAAAATAAGGGCAGCTATTTTTAATACCTCAGAGAATTTGGTTGACGCCTAAACGACATCATAAGTTGATCCAATTATTTACTTTTTTTGTAAATCCTTTTACATAGTTTTACTTTAGCTTAAGGGAGAAGGCTTTTTTGAGTTGAAACAGTCTCTAATAGTTTTCTTTCCCCCATTCATTCTAATTTTTAAGCTGGCTCTAATTGTGCACACAAAAAGAGAAGTATCAAAGGAGCCTCATCTAGGCCATCTTAGTATTAATGGGAGGCTGACTGTGGGGCTTGTCAGACTCAGAGACACAATTTCCCCTGTTAATTATGATATCTGTAGAGTCTGAACAAACTTCTGGGGGAAACGACCTTTACATGCACATCTCCAGATGAGCCAAATGTGGTGTGCATCCCTATAGGATTGCTTCGCTCCCTAGAGGAAATTTTTCCTCAGGCAACCCCCTCAAAATTCTAAGTCACCTAAAAATACCCAAGCAAGGGCCAGCGAGAGCTTACCAGATGCTGCCAGAACTGCCATACTATGCTAAGTAAATGTTGACATAAGAAACGTCCAATCTGTAAAAAGAACTTTTATAAGAGTTTGAGCCAAAACTGACGATAGTTGCTGAGGAGCAAGATCTCAGATGCTCTAAATAATAGTTTACAGCTTCTTTCATGCATTTGGAATTAAGGAGGGAACAGCTCAAGATATGTAGGTTCATGAGGTCCCAGGCACACGAAAATCTGGTTATGCTCGTTTCCCTTAACAGTATAGATCAGAGGTTGACAAAAATTTTCTATAAAGAGCCCCATGGTCTGTCACAACTACTTAACTCTGCTGTAAAAGTAGCCATAGATGATATGTAAACGAATGGACATGCCTATGTTCTATTAACTTTATTTTACAAAATAGGCAGCTAGAATATGGCCCAAAGACTAGTTGGCTGACCCCTGGTAACATCAATAAATCTAAGCTAGTAAAAGTTTTACTGTGTTTTCAGTTTGATAAAATTTTTAAGACCTTGAAAAAAAATGTCTATTTTGTAAATTGTTAAAAACTATAGCTACCTCACATTTCCTCCATGTGACCAAAGTGGTAAAAAGGTATGTTTAGGTAGCATGTTTGTACAGTATTTTGCATTCTGGATATTCAAAATAAAACTTCTCTTCTCTTGACAGATAAATACTATGTGTGAAGAGTGGTGAAAGGGAACACTGATTTCTGAAGTGGCTATTAAGTGGACAAATGCTCAGTGTTTACCAAAGATGCTGTTAAGTAGTCATTGCTACTTCTTTGCTTAAACTCAGTTAAAGCTCTTCATAACATGGGCTGCATGAAATCAAAGCAAACTTTCCCATTTCCTACTACAATTGAGAGTGACGACCGGCATGCAAGTGCAGAAAGCTTTATGTCAGAAGAGAGATTTCGACCTAGGATGCCTTCAGTTATCAATGAGGAAGTGAAGGAACCCTCAAAGCCCGAAATCGTGGTCTTCGAATTTGCACACCGCCTGTCCCAGCAAATCTTGAGTGATGCCTTGCAGCAGTGGGCAAACAATAACATCAAATACTATGACATTCCATTCATTGAGAGTGAAGGGCCTTGACACTGTAGGATGATGACACTTACTTGAACTGTGGATATAGCTGGTGCTAGTTTAAATACAGGAAAGAAAAGCAAAAAGTGCTGTGATCAAATGACTTCATCTGAATATAAAAATAAATCTATAATATCAAGAATGCAGGAATACCTAAAATGAAATGTGTTTTAAGCAGTTCTGTGGTAGCAGCAGTTTCTATTTGCTTGGTTTTGGATTTTAGTCATTGAAAGGGCTAAATGTAGGTCCTGTGGCACCACAGTAATCGGCTGTATGTCATACCACTTTCTTCTTGAGATAGCATCACCTATCTCAAAGAAAAAGGCCCCAAGTTTCCAAAGGTTTGAAGATACTCCTTTAAAATAACTATTTGTTCATTTACACCAAAACCCCCCCGAAATACGGAAAAAAATTTTTCTTGAAATGCCTTGGCAATGAATGGCATTCAAGCCATGGTGATTAACAGTGTCTGTCTTATTCACAGGGTCTTATTTATCAAAACTATATGTGTGAAGTATCCCTATTAACACAAATGATCAAAAAGCAAAAGGTCTACCATGAACCCTGTCCTTAAGAGTTATGCTTTTCATCTACAAAAATATCACCTAGAACCACAGGGCCCTAACTAACCACAGCTATTATTGCATGACTCAGACTTTGCGTATAAGGCATTTCACAAGATATAATTTATAGAAGTCATGGCATTAATGTTTATTTCATTGAATTAAGCCTAGTGATATATAACTACACAAGAAAACAGGTTTGGGTACCTTTTATAAACAGCAATCCAGTAAATTTTAAAACAAAAGAAGCCCTAGTTGGCAAGGCAGAAAGCAGAACTTGGCCTCAACGTTGAATGTGTATTAAGCTTTGTTGTCTCACAGATGCGGAAGGCTGGTATATGTATATTCATCCCCACTTTAATGACTAGTGGGGCAGTCACCAAATTACTGTGGGACCAGATGATGCATAAAGATTTATAGCTGTATTACAAAAGCTCAAACACTCCTCCAAGAGAGTACTTACGTTTTTTTATGAAAACAATGCCCTTAGGGCATTTACAGCCATATACAATACTATTTTCATAAATAAGGCTTGGAAGCTTTTTTTTTTTTTTTAAGAATTAAGTACTGTTTAAGATCGATGGTGACAAAATTAGGAGAGAGGAAAGAAGACACTAAGACATAACTTGTAGGAAAATTGGGACTGTCTTTAGAATTACCTTTTCATCAAGATTTGCTACACATTGGGTTTAACTGAAAAGGGAATTATATAAGCCCATGTGCATTAGATCCTGTACTGAGATAAAACAGACCCTTGTCATTGAAATCTAAAGGAAGGCAGAGAAAGGCTCGTGAGCTTTTTAATGAGATAAATATGTATTAGGCCTTTCAAGCAGGCAGAAATGCTACCTCTAATTTTAACAAATACTTTGACACTCACAATCCATTAGAATGAATTCTCCAAGTTACATGGGCAAAGAAAGCTCTTTGAAGTGAGTGATATGCCATCTTTCCATTGCCTTTGGACATGTGGTCATGCAACTTTCAATTCACCTAGACCCAGGATGTGTACTGTTCTTTTGTACTTGCCATCTTTGCAACTTAGAAAATAGAACCACAACCCCTGTTTATATAAAGGACCTGAAGTCATAAAGCTAAGAACAAAATTTCCTGAAACTGCAAAACACATTTCCAACATATGAAGAAAAATTTAGGTTTTTGAATGTACTGAGATAAAAGCCTGGATATTGCTATTTTTCATTCATTTATATCTCACGTTAGGAAACTTTTGCTTCAAAGTCATTTGCTGAAAGATATAATTAGGCATTAATACATATTATGGCAAGAACACAAAGCCATATAAAAGCAACACATCACACTAAAATTTTCAGCACACATAAGGACACAGACTACTGGGTTTTGGTTATATCTAAATATTTTAACTTTAGGTTCCTCCTTTGCCCTGGGCCCCTATTCCCTTGGGGCATAACAGGGATGCCTGCCAGATCCATATCTAGCTAGAAGTCTAAACTGTTGCTACCCTCTGCAGCACTATGGCGTACAGTTCTGCTACCAAGCACCACCCCCTTCACTCCTGAATCATTTAAACATACCTTGTGACATACAGAGACTTATCTTGAAAATGTATGCTGCATTATATGTCAAACCATAGATAAGAAACTACAAAGCTTGTATAATAAATGTGTTAGTGGATAAACCAGCTTAGGAGCAGGCAGGAGAAAGAGCTACAATAAGACTTGTACTGCACATGGTAGTTATCAAGACATAGTTTGGCCTTGATGACGAGATAAATACGAACATCTTTGACAGGATATTTTGGCTTCTTTCATACCTTCATATTTAAATATTAGATTTACTTCACTTTAAAGGTCTTACATGAACAATAAAAGAATAGAAGGACTATTTGAGGGAGGAAAAATATAAAACAAGATTAGCTACTAGAAAAGGAAACATTTGTTCCAACTTCATCACAACTCTGATGAAATAAGAATAATGGCCAAATAGTAAGGGGAAACAGAAAGTGGGGAAAAGAGAGCCCAAGAAACAGCACTAATGTCAAACTCCATCACTGCATCACTCATTGCAATACAAGTTTCCAGTACTTTCAACCGAGGGAGAGGACACGGAAGCCACTTTCTTTACTACACTGACACATCCACAACCACTGGATCGTTTCCTTCAAAAACATCCTGAATCCCTAGGGGCAGATGAGCCACCACCAGCACGACAAAGAACCTGCAGTTGGCAACTGTAGAAGCAGATTATCAGAGGAAATGTGCCAATTCCGCATTTACAAAGACTCACATAACCCCACAAATGTGCTCCCCCACTCTTCCCGCAGTTCAGTGTCTCCTGTACACTATTATCTTTCAGTTTCAGGCCTTTGATATGAGTCCTCCACTTTCGGTTGCCTTACCAGTTCTCTACACACCAACTATGGTTATTATTAGCACTTAAAACACAATTTTGAAGGAGATAAAAATGATCTTAGTTTCAAAGGAATGATTTGTGTCAAACTGCCTTATTAGTATTAATGAATATTGAATGAACAAAGCATGGTACTCAAATATCCTCAATATAAATGACATTTTATGAAATGGAGGAAACCATACTTTTGTATAGTTTTAGAAATCAAAAGTTAGGGACATTATAAATGTCAAGGAATGGTAATTAAAAAAAAAGTTCTAACAAGTATATTGTTTGCTTAATCACGATGCAGTCATCCTGCATTTGTGTGCCCAAACAGGACATGTCTTGGAGGACTGGGCATGAGCTCAGATGCACACCCTGTATCTCACTTTGCAAAACTCAAGTTTTGTTAGCAAATTCTCTTCCCTGTAAGACTTAGCTATGAAATGGTATATTTTTTCCAAATATTTTTGTGAAAACACTTTTTTTGTAACTATATAATAAAAGTCTAGTTGCAACTAGCTGAGTTCTTATTTAATTGAAGTAA
This sequence comes from Pteropus medius, assembly GCF_902729225.1. Classification (NCBI taxonomy): domain Eukaryota; kingdom Metazoa; phylum Chordata; class Mammalia; order Chiroptera; family Pteropodidae; genus Pteropus; species Pteropus medius. The sequence goes on from NW_024351729.1 coordinate 1,821,394, forward strand.
TAAGCAAATGCTTTTCAACACTATTTTCAAATTTTTTAACATAAAGGACTTAACATCTACATTTCTAACAAATACAAAGCAAATAAAAATTCAGTTATGTAAGTAATTTCCTGGATCATTCAGTTCCAATTTAGAAGTTCTAATAATATAAATGTAAACATGTCCATTATGGCATATTTATTCCAAACTGTTCCTAAATTTTGGGGGCGGGGGGGAAATCCTTCATGTTTAATATATTAAGAACAAAATTTAAAGCAATTCCTTCTGGATTGCAATTTCCTCATCTATGAGAAGGGTACAAGATATAATCTTTGATGTCATTTTCAGTTCTGCTACTTTTTGTTCTTACAAACTTGCTTACAAACCTGAAGTTCTCTTAGTTTCTGAGGGAAGGAAAAACTATACAAGTTATAAAATGATAAATTAACTAAAAAATTCTTCTTACCTAGACTTTAAGGTCACAAGTCTGGAACACTTTAGTTTCTTGCATACCTTGAAAAAAACTCATTTTGTCAACAGTAACAATCACTGAAGATATTTCTATTTTAAATAAAAGTATTGTTTTTGTTTACCTCCTGATTTGAACTGTGTAAGGCCAAATAACTGTTATCACACAGATGTTTGATGTAAATTACAGAAAACAGAGAGCCACTTAGAGATTGGAGTTTCCTAATTCTTCATTCTGCCAAATTAGCAAATATTACAAACAACAAGAAATAATGCTTTCACTTTTACCATAATAAGGGATTGTGGTTAACTTTAGGAATGGCCAAGACTGAGTTAATAATACTGGAAACAACTTCATAAAAACCTTTTCTCTTTGATTGAGAATTCTAAAGTTATAAAAGGAACACTTCTGCAATAGTAACTCAGTTACTGTCAAATAGATTTATATATATATATATACACACACACACATATACATGGAGAAAACTCTATGAAGCATTAACAGTATCCAAAAAAATTTCAGGGTTTTAATTTTTTATTATATATATATATTTATTTAATCAACATATAAACTACTACTCAAAACCAAAAGCCAAAGTTCCCATTTTAATTAGATTACTAACTTGAGAATCTCTAAAGGCCTTCAAATTTCCCATCTTTTAAAATGGGTTGGCAAACTTTTCTGAAAAGAACCAGATAGTAAATATTTTAGGTCTTGCAGGCCTTACAATCTCTGTTGCAACTACTCATGGCAGCTATAAATAATATGTGAACAGATGAGTACAGCTATGTTTTAAAAGCTTTTTTTATGGACATTCATATTTGAATTTCATGTAATTTTCACATCATGAAATATGTCTTTAATTTCTTTCCCCAACCATTTGAAAATGCAGAAACCAATCTCGGTTTGTGGAATATATGAACAACAGACAGCTGGACAGATTCTGGCTATGTGCCATAGTTTGTCAACCCCTGCTCTAAAATAATACTTTCAAAATTCACTTCAAAATTTCAAATCATTGCTTCCCGGAAATTTAAAGTAATTATTCAAATCTTCATCAGTCACTTCTTTTAGATTAGCTGGTTTCCACTTTGGACTCCGGTCTTTATCTATTAAAACTGTCAAGTGAAGATATGAGAAAAGTTAGTTCATTTCTTTCTGGTATTACCAGATTTTAATTACTGAATCAAAACTACCTGGGACTAGGCATATTTTTCTATAGCACATTTTTTTCCCTGCAAAGTCTGAATTTTTGTTTCATTTTTTTCTTATAAATTAAGCCCCCACCAAATTTGGATGGATAGCAATGTACTGATGATGACCGTGCGGTTATTTTCTAACCTACTAAGCTTGATGCCTCTAGCTTGAATACAGCCTACTGAACAAATCCAGCAGTTGAAGGCTTAGAACTCCTTTCCTCTTCAAACAAAAACGTAAATGAAATCTCCCTGCAATAAAGCAGCTAAAACCAGAGCTTGTGTGGTTTAAAGAGAAGGAAGGAGAGGGTGGAGGGCTCAGATCTACCTTCCAATCACCTCCACATTGATTTGAGAGGAAAATTACTTTAAAGGGGACTTTATACATAATTAAATGTGGATACTGGCATTTTGCTGAGCCCTCTAGTTCACACAGCACTGAATTAAAATACCAGACCGCCTTCAGGTTATCATGAGAAACCCTACTTCTCTTATTTCAGTGTAGTCATCATTTAGAGTAGCCACACAGTATCCCCACAGGATTATAACTATGAGGCAATCTGTAACCTCTCCTTCATAAATGAGGGAAACATCAGTTTCCTGGCTGTGACAATATACTACTTATACAAATATTACCATCTGGGAAACTGGGTGGAGGGTATGTAGGCTCTTTCTATATTAATTCTTATGATGGCATGTGAATCTACAATTATCTAAAAAAAAAAAAAAACTAAAGAAACAGAAGGGGGCTACATTTAGTATGGTAGGGAATTTCAATCATGCTTAAAGTGTACAAAATTCTTGTGAAGAATGAAAATATTTAAACATACAAACTCTATAATGAACCTAAAAAACCACATTGAGCATTAAAAGGCTAAATAATTAAAGAAGCAGTCTGGGAACTGAGGAAGAAGCCTGCTTCAGGAGGAAGATGGAAGAGGGCTTTATGCATAATTAAATGTGGACACTGGAAGTTTTTAAGGTTTGGCTGCCTAACTTTGGGATTCCAGTATCATCAGATCAGTGGTGATATTGAAGACTGATGTTACAGTCCCTGCCAACTCGAAAGTTTTAACATTCCCTGGACAGTGTAAATAAAAACAATCCCAGAACATTCTTTCTACAAGAATCTCTTCCCTTTTAAGCCCTCTGGCCAGTGCTATCTACCTGCTTAACAGTACACTGAAGGGCAAAAGGAAAGAGAATTGTAGTAAAATCTGGGTGTTAATTTCGAACTATCAAATTTTTACCTGGCATAAATATAACAAGTTCTTGCCACGTAGGCAGCTTGGATTTTTCAGGTCTCATGAGGCACTCACTCAAATACCATTTGGTAGCTCTCTATCTCTGCTAAGATGATCCATTTTTATTTTCTTCTATAACTAGGAAGTTCTAGATATTAAATGTAAGAATTTGCTAGTTTATTTTATAATCTGCTAGTTTATTTTATCCAATTTGCCAACATTAGTTTATTTTATCTAATTTGCTTACTTTATAATTAGCAAATTATAGCAACATTTGACTATGCAAAAACATGTTTTACCCAGAATAGATACTGCTTTCTGAATAAAAAGGTTATGCCGAAAGATGAAGCAACATACTTTCTATTTATTAAAAGTAGTTTGATAAGCACCTGTGTTATAAATTAGAACTTTAATGCTGCTTGGTTTCAACTTTTTTCTTAAAATAACTGACGGTATATATAAAAACAATATCTTTAAGTTTAAGAAAGGTTGCTATAACATATAATGAATATTTTAGCAATATAACTCAAACACCACACAGGTCCTCCTAAAATCAGAAGTGTTGATCCACATGCAGCAAGAATCTGCCAGGAATTAGTGGGGAAAATGCATATTTTACTTGGTCTCTATAAAACATAGTTGTCTCCTCTGACTCCACTGCATGTGTCCTCTAAAAGGATGTGAACCCTCTGCTTATTTCTGATATTACAGTATGCCATAAATTAAGAAAATTTTACAGCAAAAACCAGTAAAGTTTATTGAAGCTTAAAGCTCAGAGAACATAACCTTTTACTCAGATAAAATATATACACAGTCTGTACTATATTGAAGTGACGAATAAAATTATAAGAAGAGTAGATAAGCAAAATACATGCAGAAGAACTCAAACAAGAGAAATAAGAGCTATTATTTATAGAGATATGGGCATACACATAAAAATAAATTATTCCAAATTTGCTAGGAATTAAAAAAAAACCACTTGCATTTTCTAAATATGCTGACTTTGAAGGTAAGCAAAAAAATTAATAAAAGCATTAGCAGATGTTATGAATTATGTCATATGGTTTTTCTCAATGTCAATGTTTTAACTGTTCAGGTACAGGAAAAGAGGGAGAGGGGAGAGTTTGACACTGCTGGGATTTTGCCAGGCCAGTACAAGAGAGGAGGGTAGGGGGTGTGAAGGTTCTTTGCAAGGGAATAAAGATACCTTTCAAAGGCTTCAGTAGCAAAATGAGTAGCAAAAAAAGCTCACACTGCACTTAGTAGAGACAGTTCATGTGACTGCAGGAGCAGGATTACCTCTTACATATAATTCGGGAGCAGTGACCAGGTGATGTGATTTCAAAGACTTATTTTTCCTTATATGCCAATTGGTAATATTTTTTTAAAAACTGCAATCTTTATAAATGTCTAATTTTCACTAATAAAACAACTATAATATTTGATTAATAGTATATACTCATAAATCCTATTTTCATAATAGCCAGGAAAGAAATAACTCTCACTTACCTGCCCTGACGCCTTCGTGGAAGTCATGGCATACCTGAAAGAAAATCAAGACAAAAGGGAACTCTCTGGGCATCCTTATTCCCAGTGATCTCTCTCCAAGCCTGCTCTGGCCTCCCAGTCCCATGGCCACAACCTGAGCCATGACATCAGAGATTGAACCAACTCTGACAACATACTCTCCTTATGTGCTCAAGTATTTCCATTGCTGCAAATCCCTCAGCTTACTGAGCTCCACTGATCCTATGACTTTCTACCTGTTCACTTCGCTCTTCATCCAGCCCAGTTTCCCGAATTCTATTAATGTGGTCACTTTTCCTTGAAAATGTCCTCCTCTCCCCTCAAGCCCTTTTCTTTATTCTGTCCTGGCAAAATCCCAGCACCAGCTGAACCTTACCATTTACCTGCTGCTGCATTCGAGGAGCTCAATCTTTGGGGCAGAAAAATCATACAACTGTGACTTGTTTAATTTAAAATCCATAATCACAAATCTCAAATAGGCATGGAAAACTGCTCAGTTACCCATGGTTCTCTTCCCTACTCCCCAAGATAATGATTTAAACTGTTTTCTAACTCAAACTTTACCTCTAGCAAACTCTACTCTCACTATATTTTCAGCTAATGACTTAACCTTCTACTTCATTAAAAAAAACAGGAGCCCTAACACGTGAACATTTTCTTTTTCCCACCACTGAAACACCTGCAGCTCAACTACCGCCATCTGTACCATGACTTCCCTTTCCTGACTACAGAAGAAGGGACCATCCTTCTTTCAAAGGCCAGACTGCCCCTGCATAGTAACATCTCTCTTACCTTCTCAAGGACTTTGCTTGAGAAGGTTTTCCATCTCTCTTTCTTCTCCTGGCTTCGTCAATGCAGGCAGTAAAATTTAGTGGCTAAGTACATGCAGTTCAAACCTCAGGGTTCACCTCCTGGCTCTACTGCATAGAAACTATGTGACCTTGGGATAATAATTTCTCTACCTCCCAGTTTCCTGAAATGGCAGTATCAATACATCCATCATAGGATTATCTTGATCCACATCTAGCAGTTTCTGACAGTAAGTGTTCAATAAATGTTAACTATTATTAGTATCATTAACATAATCTTTTTTCTCTATTGGATCATTCTCAATCATTTATTAACATGTTCCAGTATCTCCTACCTTACCAAATAAAAAAGGAAACTCATTTGATTCCGCAGTTCCAGTTTCTACCCTATTTCTGTTTGAAGAAGAGTTGTATATACAGTCTCCACTTCTTCACCTTCCATTTACTCATTTCCTCTCCAACTTACCACACTATATAACTTCTGCCCCAATCTCCTCTGAAACGACTAGCCAAAATCATCCATAACTTCAGTGTTGCCAAATGCATAGGATGCTTTTATCTTCATCTACTAGTGCTTCGGCAGCACTCCCTCTTCCTTGAAACACTCCTCTTGCCTTTATCACACTGCACTCCCCGGGTTCTTCTACTTCTGCCCTTTTCCTCTTCTACTTCTCCTTTGCCCCACTTCAAAATGTTGGTGCTCCTCAGGGCTAAGATCAGAAGTCTCTTATTTTCCTTCTGAATGATCTTATCCATTCTGTACTCAACACATCAGCAGCTATGAATTCTGTTAAAATATAAGATCATGTGACTCCTCTGCTCAAAAATATCCAGTGGCTTTCTACTGTACTCAGAACAAAAGCCAAAGTCTTATAAAGACCTTCAAGGCCACATGTGCTCTGTGCAGCCCTTCCTGCCCTGTTAGCTCTGACTTCATCTCTCTCTCACTCACTGACCATCCCTCCACTCTACTCCATCCACAAGGCCTCCCTGAGGTTCCTAAAACAGGTAGGCATGCACCCATATCTGAGCTTTTACTTGTGGTGCCCTCTGCCTGGATGATCACTCACTCACTTCTTTCAGGATTTTACTTAAATAACACCTTCTCAGTGAGGTCTTCTCTGATCATCCCATCTACAAGTTCAAACCCCCTCTCTCTTCTTCCTGTATCCATCCCCCTTTCCACTTTATTTCTCCTTAGTACTTACTATAGTATATTTTACAAATTTACCTGTTTATAATCTATCTCCCCCATAACAAAGTAAGTTCCACTAGAGTTGAAATTTTGTTTTGTTTTGTTTTGTTTTTTTATGTATTCTTGGTGCCTCTAATAGTGCCCAGCACATGCTGAGTACTCTTATTTGTTAATAAATAAATCTCTACAATGCTATGTCACTTCCTTTTGAATTTAAAGATGCTATTACTAGTGTTCCAACACGTGTGTGACTGGCACCACAACAGCTGCTACAAGAGGTCCCATTACATGCTGTCTAAATCTGATGTTTGTCCTTTCCTCTATAATTGCAGTATGTAGTTTTCAGGCATGTTGCTGGTGCTAATATCTTTCCGATTTAAATCTCTAACCTACAACTCTAAGTTCCAACTCCTAAAGGTATTCTTTCCCTCACTTCTAACATCAAGGTCTATTAATTCTATTGCCTACTTTGATCTCAAATCCATTCACTTCTCTCCATTGCCACCACCCTCATCTAAGCTACTACTATTTTGCACCTGGATTACTGCAATAAACTCATATCTGGTCTATACATCCACTCTTGAACCCCCCCAACCCCGCCTCCATTCAGCAGGCAATAATTACCTTAAACAAAGTGAACCAAATCACTCCGTGCTGAAATCCAAGAGGCTTCTCAATATACTCATTTCTCACCTTCAGGTCACAGGTGAGCTGACATCTCAAAGATGTCTTCCCGGCCCAACTTTTTAAAAGGAGGTTTCCCTTTATCTCCCCACTCCCTCCCATCCCTGCATCATTCTCTTCTATCACCAACCCAGTATATATTGCTTTTAGAGCACTAACCACAATTTGTAATTATTTTACTTATTTTGTTTACTTGTTATTTGTAGTCTAGTAGACTATAAATTCTGTAAGGATGGGACAGTGTCATTCTTTCAACAATGTAACACTTAAGACAGTGCCTGGCACATAGCTAAAATATTTGCTAAGAAAATGAAGGAAGGAGGGAATCAATCGATCTAGGCAGTACACTAAATGTACAGTGAAAAACATGGGCTATGTGAGGTATACCAGGCAGTGGTCAAGTGTGCAGGCCGTGTGGTGAAACTGCCTGGTTTTACATGCCATGCCTCTGTACCATCTCTATACCACAGCTTCTTTATCTGTAAAATGGAAACAATAATAGTACCTATCATTCTAAAGATAATGTAAGATTTAATGGAGAGAATGCATATAAAGTGCCTAGCACAGTATCTACTCAGAACAAGAGACCTCAGCTACCATTTATATCCTACAGGGTGTGACTGTAAGATATGACTAATAGAGTTCTAGTCATGGTTAGAGGAACTACTTTGAATATCTTAATAACTACTTCAAGTCATGAAAGTCCATTAGGGATGTGTTCTTTCTATTAAAATATTTCCTTTAGGTCATAAATTTATTAATCTAAGGGCCCTCTATACACAACACAAAAGGGATGATTTTGCTTTTAAAGAGTTTATCATCTGGAGGAAGAAATCACTATGACTCTGAAATGTTTCATGAAATCAAAAATATGAAATGTTTCATGAAATCAATAATCTTTGGATAATTATCTATTTTACGTGTATTTACAATGGCACTTTCAATGTTAATCTATTGATTAAAACAGGTAACAGACTAATAACTTCCACTTGTACATTTTATATATGTGTGTATACATATATATGTATACAGACACATACACACACACTCATTTTACCAATGATGAATTCAGATTTAGAGAGTTTATGCTTCTTGCCCAAGGTCAGAGACCATGCCTGAAAAGTGGTTAATTTCTATTTTGAATTCCACATGAGGTTAGCAATCTTACACTTATATACAAATGTAACTGCTTTTTCATAAAGGCTTAGTAACAATCTGGAAGCAATACTTCAACACACCCTAAGCTAACTAGCCTGTTAGTAACATTTACAGGTAATTTTAATTTTCTTATAACTTTCTATATTTTATAGGCTATACAATAAACATATATTACATTCATAACTAGAAACTACTGCTTTTTTAAAAATCTTACCACACAAGCTTGAACCAGACGATATTCCATAGTTAACACTTCTTGCAAAGTCTTTGAAGATCCCGCCATGAGTTGCCTTAATGCGATCTTCAGGGATGTTGGAGACATTTTATTAATTACCTATTAGAGAAAAAGGTTTTACTAGTTTTAGACCAATAGTTCCTTTATTGTCTATAATAAAGTAGCTGAGTTTTGATATAAATCATACTCAAATATGCTCAATAGTACTTTCACATGATAGTCTCATAAAAGTGAGATTATGCCTTCTCCTAATCCTGCCAAAGCACTAAAAGTTTTCTAATCCATTACAATAAGAAAGCAGATCATTCCATCAGTGGCATAAGTTTTATACCTACAACTAAAATAATAAATCTACATTTTGTAGCTTGCCTGATATAAATTATGATCCCAACTAGGTACACAGTAATTATACTTAAGTAAACTTAATACACATCTTAGAAACTACTAATATATCAGAGAACATTTCACTTTACAATATAAAGAAGATACAGGAGAAATACCATAGTGCCCCCTTCCCACTCTGTGACTCTAGAGAAGTGTCTTAACTATAGTCTCCACCTATAAATAAATCCACTTACCCTAGAAGTAAGGAGAAAAAATGATTCAAGGCCTATAAAGTAAGAATTATAGGCCTAACTCCTTGGCTACAATGCTATAGTGTTTCCTTTTGAATTTGAAGACGCTATTACTAGTGTTCCAACATGTGGCACCACAACAGCTGCTGCTATTAAATCTGATGTGTGCCCTTTCCTTTATAACTGCAATATATAGTGTTTATGCATGTTGTTTAGTTCTTGTCTCAAAGGTATAAATTATACTTTTTGAGTTGAAAGAATTCCCCACATTAAGATTCAAGGTTCTTTGTAGCATCCTCAAGTCTGGCACACAGATTCAGAGAACAGACAGAATGGATAGGGCAGCATCATACCTAGAGGTTGTCAAAGCATAAACAGATGGTTAGTGTACAGAGAAAGTTCAGGAAAGAGCAGTATACAATCTACAGCCACAATGCTACTGAAGAGTAGATGAGAAAGAGAGAAAACTGATTAAGGTCTTTATGAATCGGGTTCATCTTCATAGGAACTCATTCTTCTGCCCTTGGTGCTGTAGAGTCATGATCCCATATAATGCCCTGAGAGCAATCCTACTCCATGTTGTCTCCCTTTTGTCTGTCAGCCAAAGGAATACTGGCATCCCTGAAACAGTCTGCATACTGGGCTAGGAGCCTCGCCTTCCACAGGCAAGTACAACAATGAGTCCATTTTGCTAACAAAATCACTAATTTTCTCTAGCCAGAGGAATGCCATATTACTCCTGGAAGTACTGCATCACAATGCTAAAAGGTGAAGTTAAAGGAGTAACATTCCCACTTTCTTTTCTAGTCTGCAAAGCCAATGAAGCTACGATTCCTTTCCAGCAGTGATGCATTGTGTGAGCCCACAATCACATATCTGAGTATTACAGTTATCTGCCTTTGTCCTCACATTTCTTGGTTTGGCACTTTTATGTACCATCTAGCATTCCCCAAATACGAAACTCTGTCTCTTGGTATACTTCCTCGGTTGGCTACCAATTAATTTCATTTAAAAAGGCCACTTAAGTGACCCAGTCGTCTGTGCTTGTGTCACACAGAGATACACACACTAGGTAAAATGGGAAGAAAATTTCATTCAAAAAGCTCCGCTGGTTCTGACATCTCATAAGTTGGCCCTTGATCAACATGAGAGTTCAGAGTGCTGAACCACCGTGCAGCTGAAAATCTGCGTGTTAACTTTTGACTCTCCCAGAACTTAACTTCTAATAGCTTCCTGTTGACCAGAAGCCTTACCGACAAATCAGTTAACCTATTTTGCATGTTATATGTATTATATATTATAGTCTTACCATAAAGTAAGCTAAAGAGAATATTAAGAAAATCGTAAGGAAAATACATTTACAGTATTTATGGAAAAAAATCTGTATATAAGTGGACCTATGCAGTTCAAACTCATGTTGTTCAAGGGTCAATTGTACCAATTAAAGATATTTTCATACGACTGACATCATATAAAAAGAAACTGGTGTACTAACACCACAGGGAAGCTGTAGCTGGCAATTTAGCACAGAAACTTAGGGTTTAGACTCTGAAATCAGATAGCGCTGGGGTGGAATCCCAGCTCCACCACTCCTACAATCCCAGCTCCACCACTCCTTAGTTTCCTCATTTGTAAAATGAAGATAACACTACTACCCACCTCATAAATGGTATAGCAATACAGGATAGTGCAATGTGTCAGAAACTAAGCAAAACAGGGAAGGAATATTTATTAAGCACCTTTCCGTCAGGCAAGTACATTCACATGTATGTGCATTTCACAAATAAGGAAAACAGACTCTGATATGAATCTGTCCAAGGTCACACAGAGCAGGAATCCAAACTCGAGCCTGTCAAAGCCAAAACCTACTTTCTTTCTACTATACAAAGCTATAACAGTAGTCAAGAATGTCAAAGGCTCAAAAGTCAAAAAGAACAAAGATGGAAAAGAGGACACTGTGTAAGTGACAGAGAAGTGAATAAAAACTTGTTTGTGTAATTTTGATGGCACGGGGAAAGACAAAGAATGGTAGCTTGAGAAAAAAAGTCAAGGGAAGGAAAGCTTTGACAATAACGGCAGAAGAAAATGTGCCATTAACTCAAGAAGGTAGAAAAATACTGAAAATACTGAAAGAAGGAGATGGCTGATGCAATTAGTTCCTGGAGGAGGCAGAAAAGCATGGAATGAGAGCATAGATGGGGCAGGTTCCCTTGGCAAGGAAGTGAGACACATGTTAGAGGAATCAAAGAGGGGATAATGGAAGATTGTTAAAGGAGATCATATAATATAGCTCGTTCATTAACAAGGGAACGCACAGACTGTTCTGTAATTTTCATAAACGATTAGGACCTGGATCTTTAGCTAGAAATGTGCAGGAGTACAACCCTGCACCTAGTGAACACATTTCTACTTCTTGGTAGAACACTGGTCAGTTTCCTAACCAATTTACCTAATGCTTTAAAGATTAGTTGTCTCCTGTATGTCAAAGAGCCAACTTCTTTTTCCTTTATTTTTGTCGACTGATTTACATTCTCATCTTAATTCAACAACATTACTTAACATCTATTACTGACCATGCATCATACACTTTGGGGAGACAATAAAAAATAAACTTGGTCCTTGCACTCAAAAAGCATTTCAAACTATAGGAAAACTCAAGATACTGCCTGTGCCCCTCCCCTCAAAAATCTATCAGAATGCTAATAAGATACAGTCCGGCTTGCATTATCAAGAGAAAAACAATATTTAACAAGCCTACAGATTAAATTAGAATAATTCTACCATGTAAGCCACAGGGTTGACTGAAGGGTTATACAGACAGATAAGTCTCAACTCTTCTCCGATTCACAATGTAACCTTAGAAAATTTCTAAAAACTTCCATTAAAAAACTGAATTCACTATTTCTTAAAAATATTCTTCAAACTGCTAAAAATACTACTGAGAAAAAAGTTTAAGCAAGCCACACAGGAACCACGTAAGAAGTGCTCAATGTAGTTTTCACGTTATAGTCAAAGAGAAAAGATAAATTATTTGTTCACATTATATTGCAATAATTGCTTAATTTGAATAGAAGATATTTTTAAATATTTGCAAGGCACAAGAGAAATTAGTGCAAAACAAGTCAAAACAAATTATTTGAAAGAGTATAAAAAACAATTTTAGTAGAAACAAGGTTTTCTACAAGGGCAAATGGTGCTTAGAAAATAAAAAATAAACTAAAGGATGATACAGTTAGAAACATTGTATGTCACCGAATTTTTTCATTTTCTAAAGAAAATCTAAAACAGTATGTCCAATCATTTTTTAAGAAGTCCATTAAAAACATAACACAGTTAAATCAATAGATATCAAAAACCAAAAATAATAAACTCCTGTTCTATATTAAAGTTAGAGTAAAAGAGTTTGTAACTAAACCTCTCATTTATGGCTGCCCCCAATATTCTGGACACCACATTTTGATAGTTCCCTTTGATGTTAAGTTCTACCTTTCAAATGGGTAAAATTAAAAAAAGTTTCCGTTTAGGTATCCCAAAGGTCTTGTGACCTATCTATTCTCCTTAATAAATCTTTTTCTGCTCAGAGTACCTGCTGTGGACTCTTGTTTTCCACAACAAGAATTATGACCAGTCAAGAACCCGAAAATATAAAGAATGAAAAAATAAAGTATATGGCGGATGGTGGGTTGGGGAAAGAAAAAAAGAGGTAGTAGCATTAGTTAAAAAGCAATCACTATAGGTACTAAAGACATTAAAAGATCTCATGAACAACAAACAAAAATTTGACAATTTAAATGAAAGTGAATATGCTTTGAAAAATATATATTGCCAAAACTGACTCAAGAAGAAAATATATCTGAATAGTCCTATATCCATTAAGAAAATTTAATCGATAATTACAAACCTCACAAAGAAAATTTAAGGTCCAGATGGCTTCACTGTTAAAAAAATTTACACAAACTCTTCCAAAAAAAAAAAAAAAACAAAAAAAAAAAAACAAAAACAAGGGGAACCCTTCCCAATTTATTTTATGAACCTAGCATAACCTAATTACCAGAACCTGACATGAAAATTACAAGAAAAATTATAGGCCAATTTCTCTCCTAAACATAATGCAAAAATCCTAAACAAATATTAGTAAGTCAAATCCAGCAATATATAAAAGGGATAATACATCATGACCAAATGGGGCTTATCTCAGGAATGCAAAACTAGTTCAATATTCAACCATTACTCATTGTCCCTGAAATAGATCCTGGTCTGTATGATCATTTAATTTTGACAAAAGGCAACAATGCAAGTCAATGTACAAGAAGAAAGTCTTTTCAACAAATTGTGCTGGAACAATTGTGTAACAATATGTGAAAAAATTAACCTGGACCACCCGTTTTTTTTAAATAAAAAATTAACTTGAGATTGATCTAGACCTTAATGAAACAAAACAAAACAAAACTAAGCTTTAGAAGAAAGCACAGGAGGATTTTTCTGAACTTGGGAGTAGGTAAAGGTTTCTTAGGATTCAGAAAACAGTACTCATGAAAGAGAAAATAAATTAACTTAGATTTCTTTAAATTAAAAACTTATTAAAAATTAATTATTGTAATGAACCCATTAATAAAGTTATAAGAAAAATCATATCATCTCAATAGATGCAGGAAAAAAATACAATAAAATCCAAGTCATTCAAAATAATAATTACATAAAACCTCTTAGCTGACCAGGAGAAGAAGAAATTTCCTATACTTATTAAAGAATATCTACAGAAAACCTACAGGAATCAACATTTTTAGTATTCTTAAAACTTTCCTCCTGAGAGTGGGGAACAAGACAAGGATAGTTGCTATGTTAAATTTTTGCTTGGAGGAACTAGCTAGTCTAGGAAGCTGGGTGGGTTGGGAGGGAGGGGTAGGTAGTACAAAGGATAAAGAAGGGAAGGGGGAAGGGGAGGGACAAAAGGAAAGAAGAGAAGGAATGAGAGAAGAAGGAAAGATGACATCATTACATATGTAAAAAATCCAAAAACTATTAGAATAAGTTTAGCAAACAAGGGCAATATACGAAATTTAATTTCAATTATATTTATACAGATCAACAAATAGAAAATAAAATTTTAAACTACACTTAAAACTGCATCGAAACCCATCAACTAGAAATAAATGCAATGAAAAGATGTGCAAATGCAAATCCTCTATAAAGATTAGAAAATATTACTGAGAGAAATTAATGAAGACCTAAATAGAGCAATATACCATATTTATAGAATGAAATATTCAACACCTGCTTTCCTTTGGGGAGGCTGGAATTTCATGTTCTAGGCAGAGTACCTACATAACGAATCCACAATGAAAGCCTTCACATGTGTTGTCTCAACTAGCTGCTGGAGGAATTAACCAAGTCCTATGTGATTCCACCGGGAGAGAACTCTTAGAAACTTGTATCTTGTTTCCTTCAGACTTCATCCCATGTGCTTTTTCTTTAGCTGATTTTGCTTTGTGTTCTTTCATTGTGTTAATTCCTAGCCACGAGTCCTGTGAATCTGTGGATCACCAAATCCGGGGTGATCTTGATGATCCCTGACATAGAACACAATGACCCATTGCCTTTTAGTCAATGTTGTTGAGAAATCTGAAGCCTTAGTATGTGATGTGTTTTACTCTGAGAGTTTGTAGGAGGTATTTCTTAAACTATTAAGGAAAAAGAGATAAGTTTAATTACATTAAAATTAAAATTTCCATTCACTAAATGATGTCATTAAGAGAAAAAAGGCAAGTAACAGGTAGGAAGATACATGTAGTACATATATTGGATATAGGGCTTATATCCAGAAACATAAATAATTCTTATAAATTAACAGTAATAAGAATAATTAACAGGCACTTCACAAGGAAGAGTACCCATATGGCCAATGCATGATGAACTGGTGCTCAACCTCATTATAATCATCATGAAAATGCAAGTTAAAATCATAATGCAATGGTATTTTATATACACTGGAATGACTAAAATGAAAAAAAAAAAAACTGTGTTGGTGAGAATGTGGAGCAACTTAGTATGTGAATGTAAACTGGTACAACCATACTGCAAAACCATTTGACGATAACTACTAACATGAGTATACATACACACTGGTAAACAAAGAAGCTATGAGACTGAGGGGATTTTAATGCTTGAGTAACCTATAAACAAACCAAAACCTAAGCCTGTAATGCCTCAAGGTTAAGAAATCAAAACCTAAGGACAACCAATCATAAACAGCCAACTTGCTCTGCTTCTACACCTTCACTATAAAAGTCTTTCTCCAGCTTCTATCGGTGGAGCCTTCCTAATCACTTCCAGTTTGGTGCTACCTGATTCAAATCAATTTTTGCACAAATAAACTATTAAAAATTTAAACTATTAAAAATTATGCCTCGGTCCATCTTTTTAACAACATATTCTTTGTTCCTGGCTCTGCATTCTCCAAACATTTGTCCTTTGAATATGTGTTTTGTTCTCTCTTGAATATCCTTTGCCACTTAGCAACTCATTCTCATCTTTTATTCTCTGCTCAGATTTGTCTTCTATGAAGCCTTTTAGACTTCTTCCATCACTTTCTGGACACCCACAATAATTTGTGTAAGCCTCTATTTCAGCATCACTGACTAAACTGTACTATAATTGTTTATTCCACTAGACTGTGAACTGCCTGAGAACAGGTGCTGGATTTTCATTCTTGTACCTCAGGAGAGGCATAGCACCATATCCATTCATTCATTCATTCATTCATTCGTTCATCATATCTACCCTGTGAAATGCTCTGTGATAGGTGTCTGAGAATAGAGCAGGAAGCACGCTTCTCAGGAGCTAATGGTCTGCCATAGATAGCACTTTAAAAAGCAAAAAGACATAAGTCATAGAAAGAAAAAGACACATAATGAGACTGGGGACAAGCAGACAGGTGCAGATCTTTATGAAATAACTGCCATTTTTATGGTGTTCTACAACATTGCCAGTAAAGACCTGTGTTCTGTTGTTTTAAAGCTTAAATGGGAAATATGTTTTGGCATTTACCCTTGGGGTTAAATGAAGTAGAAGGTAGAAATTAATACACAATAAGTTATATCATGTGTTATTTTAAAACCAAGCAGCATAAGCCATTTTTATTATCCTATTAACTAGGTCTTTGACTTTTTAAGTAGTTTAAATCAACCATAGTTAAGAGTTCTGTTTTGCTATGAATTGTGAACATTTTTCTAAATAATCAGCTTATACATTATATATCTATATCTGTAAATCTTTTCCAGAAGTGTTCAGATTGACAACAAACCAACAGAAATACAAAATACATAGACCAGAACAAGTCAGTCTATTGCACTGAATACTGCAGTTTCGCAGAAATATTTTTAAAAATATTTTCACCATTCTGAAGGATCATATTATTATATAAAAAATAACACTTTAAAGAAATGGACACTAGTATTGTTTTCTTCTTATCTACAGTAAAAGGTTTAGAGCTAGTCTAAGAAGAGTGCTTTCTGCAACCTTATCTTAAGACTTTTCTGGTAATTTCTTAAAAACATTAACAATTTAAATAAAATGAAAAGATAGTAACTAAAGAAGCAAGTGTGGCTATTTCATGATATCCTAAATGCTCATGATAGTGTTTAAGGTTCACTAACATCCATCGGTCATCTGGGGAACTGTTTTCTTGTCCACATAAACTGACGCATTTCCCTTCAGGTTTATTGTACTCTCCCACAAAGACGCAATGCATCCATCAACACTGCCATTAAATTACTCATTAATAGCAATAAACAGCATAGTATAATGGGTACCTTCAGCAAATATAATGCCCACTTCTGTAAGTCAAGCTGTTTAATATAATTTGATATGCCATTTTATTTTAATTAGCTTTATGAAGGTATAATTTACATATGATAAAATTCACTATTTAAGTGCACAGTTCTACAAGTTTGATCACTATATACAGCTGTATAACTACCTCCTTAATCAAGATACAGAACAAGAGTTCTCTTTCCTTCAACTCTACCCTGGCAACTGATTTGTTTTCTGTCCCAACAGTTTGCCTCTTCAAAAATAAAAGCACACAGTAAGTATTCCTTTGTGTCTACCTTCTTTCACTTGCTTCTGAGCTCATAATGCTTCTGAGATTTATCTATTTTGTTTCATGTATCAACAGCTCATCCTTCTTATAGTTGACTAGTATTCCATTGTATGAATACATCACAATCTGTTATTCATTCAATGGTTAATAAAGTTCAGGCTGTTTCCAGTCTGGAGCTATTACGAATAAAATGAGTACAGATACATTTTTCTTGGGTAAATCCTTAGGAGTGAGATAGCTGGGTCTTACAGTAAGTTTAACAATGTGTGAGTTGTAGGTGCTCCACATGCTTACTGACACTTGGTGTTGGTACTGTCAACCTTCTAAATTTTAGTGATCCTAATGAATACACAGTGACATCTCACTGTGGTTTTAACTTGCATTTTCCTAATGATTAAAGATCCTGAGCATTTTTTCATGTGCTTACTGGTCATTCACCTATCTTCTTTGGTGAAGAATCTAGATTTCTCATTTTTTCACTTGTGTTGTTTATCTTCTCATTAATAAGTTGTAAGAGTTCTCTGTGTATAGCGGATTAAAGTTCTATAATCAGCTTCTGTTTTGCAAATATTTCCTCCTAATTTGTGGCTTCTTCATTTTCTTTATAGTGTCTTTCAAAGAAGAAAAGTGTTTAATTTTAAGAAAGATTAATTTATCAATTCTTCTCTTGAGTTGCTTTTTACATTAAAATAAATCTTGGCTAACCCAAAGTCACAAAGATTTTCTCATTTTCTTTCAGAAATGGTACAGGTTTAGCACTTACATATAGGTGCATAATACATTTTGAATTGCATATGGTGTAAATGAGTTCAGAGGCTTGTCACCCCAAGATATGCTTCTTTGGCATACTGATTATTTTGAGTTAATGCACTTGAGAAACAATAAATATAAGGGCACTCTGACCCTCCTTTTCTTCCTAAAAGCAGGAGATAAAACTCCCAGGTGAAAGGTACCCTCCCTACAGCAGGAGAAAGGAAGACATTCTTACCACTAGACAAAAGGAATGTGGGGTCAAGAAATCTGTAAAAACAAACTTTGTTAAATTAACCCTTATCTCCCTAGTTACTTTACCATTTACTATCCTTAGCCTAAACCCCTCTGTCTTGTCAATTATTCATAAATTTGTTTGTCGAGAAGGTATAAAAGCTTCCAGCTCTGATCATTTCTGCAGATCTCCATTCATTCTCTTGTGCAGGTTCCCAAGTACATGTAAAAATTTAATAAAATTTGTATGCCTTTCTCCTGTTAATCTGTCTTATGTCAGTTTAACTTTCAGACCCAGCCAAAGACTCTAAGAGGGAAGAAGAGAATTTTCTCCTACCCTACAGATGCAAGGTAAGAGTCAAGTCCTTCTTTTTTCTTGCATATGGATGAATATCCAACTGTTCCAGAATTATCTGTTGAAAACACTATCTTCCTCCCACTGAATTACTTTAGATGTGGAGTTCAGAGCAGCCTTTACTCTAGTCAGTGAGGGGAGGGAGCAGTCTGAATCTCTTCTATTCATATTCCTTTGATTATTGATAACATTTGTAATTCTGGAAAAGAAATACTTCTCTCATTGGCCCTAAAGAACCTTCTTTTCTTTGGCAAACATGCTGGTCTCATTACCAGAAAAGGTAGATTGAAACGAGAGGACTTCCTACAAGGCAATAACCAAAAAAACAAAAACCCAGTTAAAAAATGGGCAAAAGACTTAAATAAACATTTCTCCAAAAATATACAAATGGCCAACAAACATATGAAAAGATGTTCAACATCAGTAATCATTAGGGAAATGCAAATCAAAACACAATGAGTTATCACCTCACAGCCATTAGGATGGCTACCATCAAAAACCCAGAAAATAACAAGTGTTGGTGAGGAAGCGGAAAAATTGAAACCTTTGTGCACTGTTGATGGTGGGAATGTAAAATGGTATAGCTGCTATGGAAAACAGTAGGGAAATTATTCAAAAAATTAAAAATAGAATTATGATATGATGCAGCAATTCCACTTCTGGGTATATAATCAAAAGAATTAAAAGGAGGGTCTCGAAGAGGTATTTGTACACCCATGTTCATAGTAGTATTATTCACAAGAAAGGTAGAACCAACTCTAAACACCCACATATGAATGGATGAACAAAATGTGATATATACATACAATGGAATATTATTCAGTCTTAAAAAAGAATGAAATTTTGGTACATGCTACAACGTGGATGAACCTTGAAACATTATGCTAAGTGAAATAAGTCAGTCACAGTAAGACAAATGCTGCATAATTCCACTTATGCGAGGTATCTGGAGTAGTCAAACTCATAGAAACAGAATGGTGGTGCCAGGCACTGAAGAGGGAGAAATGGGAGTTATTGTTTAATGGGTATAAAGTTTTAATTTTGCAAGATGAAAATGTTCTGGAGATTGGTTGCACAACAACGTGAACACTTAATTCTGAAATGTACACTTAAAAATGATTAAGATGGGTCTACGGCCATGCCACCCTGAACGTGCCCGATCTCATCTGATCTTGGAAACTAAGGAGGGTCAGGCCTGCTTAGTACTTGGATGGGAGACCACCTTGGAATACCAGGTGTTGTAGGCATTTTAAAAAATGATTAAGATGGTAAATTTTACGTTATATGCATTTTACCACAATTAAAAACACACACAAAAATGTGAGAGCACTGCAATTGGTGTGTTTGTTTGTTTCCCTAATGTAAGCTACCCACCAGGGCATTTAAATAGCCCATTAGCTTACATGGATTGTTTGGCACAATGAACAACCTACACCAAGATGGATTAAAAGGAGATTTGATGAATTTCAACCTTAAGCATTAAAACTAAAAAAAGCATATTGGAACTTTGGAAGAAAATCTTAGAAAAGATATAAGAAGCCATAAAATAAAATACTACGAAAACTCCATCAGTTACAAAGAATTTCTGACTTCCTCATGTTATAATACAAGGATCACCAGTAAAACTTTAAAAATCTAAAGAAAGGATAAAAAAGAACTCAGTTTTTATTTAATGATTAGCACATATGTTGAAAGCATTGTCTTTCCTACAGACAGTCTTGGAGAGAAATCAGCCTCTAAGACATAGCTGCAACTCAGAACATAAATGAAGACAAAATCCTTGGGACCTGTGGAAGGAAGATAGGAATCCCTGAAGAGCCCACAGGGATTAGGAGCAATCCTAGAGAGTTACTGAAACTAGTATTAAAATCTTCTTAAAATTTTTTTTAAACATTTGATCTGCAAACCTTTCACCTAATCCTTCTTATAAAAATGTCCCTAAATGCTTCTTCCACAGGACAAGGAGGACTACTGGAGATGACGTATGCTGACTAAAGTCCTTCTCTGTTACAAAGGACCTAAAAACAGCTTAGCATTGCCTTCAACATCCAGCAGGTAAATGAGTCATTGAGCTTAGGTAAAGGTTTTGTGAAACCTCTTTCTGAGGCTCAACTGAGTTCAGAAAAATAAAAAAAAATTTTAAGTGGGCTATATTCCACCACAGAGCTGACAGAGGCTTCCCTAACGCAAGAATTCACCATGATCAGGGCAGAAATGATCCATATATTACCTTCAACTGCTCCAAGGCAAAAGGTGAACCATCTTGTTGTAAATTTTCAATGATCTGTTCCACAGTATTGGCTGAGAACCAACTGTAAGGAAGGAAACAAATGATTTCACCAATGCATGATTTCTTTTTCTGACACAACAATGAACCTAAACACAGGCTTCCCCCAAGCTTCATTTCAATAATGAAAAAATTTCCAACCTATTTTACAGGATAATGAAATAAAACACTGCTTCTCTGGGATGGTGTTTGCAGTCCACCTTCACTAATGCAAAATAAAGCCTGAATTTTCTCTTTTGCTTTGTTGCATCTTTTATATGTAAATAAATGATATATTAACTGCTAAAAACTGACGCTTCTAAAATGTAGAGATACTTATTTTCCAATAGCTTTTTTCCTCTTTTGTGTTCCTTAAGCCAGTCTGTCAATCTCTCAAATCACCGCATAAAACCATTTGCTGATCAACTTGCTAAGACCTTCAGAGAAGATGACTTTACAAGATAAAAGATTAATTAATCTAACTGTTATTTTCAAGCCTCTCTTCCCCATTACAAAAAAAATGTATTGCACTAAAATGAATCCCTGTGACAGATTACTAAAATGGATTTATTTGCCCTTGAAAGAGTGGGCAAGAAACTATTTTCAAAGGTAAGTAAAAATAAAAGCACTATCTGATCTCAAGAATTCAGTGCATTATCAAACAAAATTATAATGTTAGCAAATTCAATTTGATACAGCCTTTCCAAAAGAACAGATTTGAGATCTCTAAGTACCTGTTTATTTTGTCCATGTGTTCAAATATATAAGACTTGTCCTGATCAATCCTGGACTGTTTGAAAAGAAAAATGTTTAAATTAATTTGGAGTAACTCAAACCTTTTTAATAATTTCATTTTTAATAATATGTTTTGTGACTTTCAAATAACTACCATTATGTTCAAAATTCAAACAGGATGTATTTTATTTCAGACCAGATCTTAAATGTGTCAAAGGCAAAAAATGTCCTTGCATTTTTATTTTTACGTCATTATATATGATACATTATCATTCAAGTATATCAATAAATTTAAGAACTGTAAGGGACCTACGAAGTCATTCTGCCCAAATTTCCATGTGATACAGAAATTCCTACCACATCCCCAATACTCCCGCAGCACTGACCTTAGGAAGGAACTCACAAGTGTTTGAACAACTAAAATTAAAAATTTTTTAATGCTAGACCAAAAATAAGCCCTCCCATTTTCTAATTCTAGTTAATCTCTCTTCTACCTTAATCTTTTCTCTCATACGGTAGTTTTGTGCCCCCTCACAATCCAGGTCCTTCTAATGAATGCACAGTTCCAGTGTATCAAGGTCATTCTTAAAGTGTGTAATGCAAAACTTAGCTGCAGGTGTGGCTGAGTAATAGCAAAGTACAGGAGGGCTCCATAGATCCTTGTTTGTTTTGGATACAATGCTTTTACTAGAACTAATCCTGGGTTAGTTTGGGGGCAGTCCTATTAGGCTGCTGATTTACACTAAGCAGTTAAAACATTTTTAACTGGTGCCATTGTAAATTATATTTCTCCCATCTTGTATTTATGAATTTTGTATTTTGAACTAAAATTCAAGATTTTTACTTATCTGTACTGTGATATGGTGATTTAAAATAAGAAATATATATTTGGTCTTCCATTACACAGCTGCCAAAACCCTTGGAATATCCTAAACAGAGCACCTTTTATTGTATTTGGTTTTCTGTCCTCTCAGTTCCTGAAACAAAGGTGGAGTGGTTTTTATTATTATTCATAACAAGTCCCCTTCAACCACATAGGTTGTTTATGTTAACAAGGTTAAGTTTTGGAAAGCCCCAAAGGATGGAGGTAGGTTGCCAAGAAAATCAACCAGGTGATTAGAGAGTTGGAACTTTCAGTCCTATCACCCATCTCACCCACCAATTCCTTCCCTTAAGCTCCAGTGAGGGTAAAGGGGCTGGAGATAGAGTCAGATTACCAATAGCCAATGATTTAATCAATCATGCCTATGTAATAATGAAGCCTACACAAGAACCCCCAAAAAGGATGGGTTTGGAGAGCTTCCAGGTTGGTGAACATATCCACATTTGGCGAGATGCACCTCAACATCATGAGGACAGAGAAGCTCCTGCATTTGAGACCCTTCTGGACCTTGCTCTTCATTTATATCCTTTACTGTATTTTTTATAATAAACCGATAAACATTAAGTATTTCCCGGAGTTTTGTGAGACATTCTTAAAAATTATCAAACTCAAGGAGTAGGTTGTGAGAACGTGGATTTACAGCTAGTCAGTCAGAAGTACAAGTGACAACGTGAGACTTATGACTGATGTCTGAAGTGGGGTTAGTATTGTGGGACTGGGTCCTTAAGTTGTGGGATCTGAAGCTAACTCCAGACAGATAGTGTTAGCATTGAAATAAATTACAGGACACACAACTGGTATCACAGAAAATTGCTTGATGCATGGAAAACCCATACATCTGGTGTCAGAAGTACTGTGAATATGGTAGTAATGTGAGAGTAAAGAAAAACACAGGGAGTATTTTCCCCATACATCTATTAAATTTCACATTGTTGCTATTAAACAGATCACTCTAAACTTAAAGGGTTTTTTTACCCATATTCTTTTACTGAATTTATTCTGTTAGTTTGGTATCAATTTGATCAAAATGCTGTCAACATTCTCATCCAAATCACTGAGAAAAATACTGAATAAAACAAGACCAAGACTCATTAACACCTACATATGTAACAGAACTCTGGTAAGGCCCTTCAACTCCCACACACTACAATCCATTCCATATTTACTCAAGTTGACAACATGAGAGATTGTCAAATGCTTTGACAAAATCTGATGAATCTTCGCATGCTCTATGTTCATAGTCACTGCACTGAGTACTCAGGGGCCCTGTATTCATGTTCTTCAGTTCTGGGTAATTTTTTTGCACTGTCTTTCTAAATACTTCCTCCCATCTTCTGTTAGAAATTCCAAATAATTATATACTGGACCTACTGTAATAATGTTCCATTCGAGAGGTCCTCAAATGTCATTGTCTACAGGTTCTTTTTCTTTTAATGTACTGCTTGGAAGTAGAATAATGCTATGGACTCAATGTTATTGATCTCTCCCAAATTCATATTGAATCTTAACCCCCAATGTGATGGTATCTGGAGTTGGGGACTTTGAGAGGTAAATAGGGCAAAAGGGTAGAACCCTCATGATGGAATTAGTGCCCTTCTAAGAAGAGATCTGAGAAAACTCACTTTAATTCTCTCTGCTGTGTGCAGATACAGCAAGGCACCTTCCATCTGCAAACCAGGAAGAATGTCCTCACTGGGAACCTAACTGGTTGGCATTTTGATCTTGAACTTCCCAGCCTCCAGAACTGTGAGAAATAAGTTTCTGTTGTTTAAGCCACCCAGTCTATGGTATTTTTGTTATAGCTGTCCAAACCGATGAAGATAGATGGTATGTAATGATTCTAGAAGCCAACTAGGGAAAGAGGCTAGAGGTTTTCCAATTTAGTTTGTTCTGCCTCTTTTCAGTAGAGCACCTAATCTACCCCTGCTCTCAGTCAGCTGGGCCTATCCGATTTGGTCTTTTCAAGACGTCTCTGCTCTCCTGGCCAGGCTATGAGAGGGTAGTTGCTCCTATAGGAGGAGGACTTTTGGAGGCCTATCTGCTCTTTATAAAAATTTGCAACAGTCTTCCTATTTTTCTGGCCTACTCTACAACCCCATCTTCAGAGGGGCCTGGTACCTTACAATAGGTCTATAACAGCTGGCTTGCTTCTTATTAGCTTTACCCACTGAAGGATAAGATTTCAGTGTTCTCAGGTCTAAAGTAGCTATCCTCATCCTTCTGCTTTCAAGGTTCCAAAATATTGACATCTCATGCCTATCATCATCTTTTCTGTTCTATTTTTCTTTGTGAATTTCTGTCCTTTTTATTCCTTATTACAATTTTAGTGGTGTTTTAGAAGGGAATATATATTTAATCCAACATATTTAACTAGAAGTCATGTAGCATTTTAATAAGATTCTTGGCTCTTAAAATTTAAGACAACAAGGAATAGTAAATACTGCACTATACTTTATTATTATATTTACTTATATACAAGAGTTTCACTTTAGCATCTCCACAAGCAGCATCAACACTGAACCTCCATTAGAGAAATGTCACAATGCCTTATAAAAAGCCCCTGCAAGGGCCAATCATGTGGCTATGCACTGAAATTCACCAGCAATGAGAAGATAAGCTGTGCAGTTGCACAGTAAAGAAATCGTCTTCTTAGATGACTATCCTAACAAGCTTTGAAGTAAATGATTCCCAGTACATTGATTTACATCCACAAACCATAATGTTCACCAACTGCTAATTTTTCAATCATTTTCCCTTCCCCATGAATTAAAATCGGGTTAGAATATTGATAAGATTACCTTTGTATGGTAAGTTTCTAAGATATCTGCAATATTTTCTTCTGAAGGAGATTTCAGAGCTAACAAATCTTCTTCTAACATGACCAACTAAAAGTAAAAAAAAGAAAAAAGAAAATAAGGAAAACAGATTTGAAACCCCATAGAAGCACAAACATAATTTTTTAGAAATCTTATACTCTTTTTAAAAATCCTTGTCTTAAAATGATGATGCTCTCTTCGGCTGAGTCAGTGAAGGGAATTTTCACTGAAGCTGTGCATACACATTCCCACACAGAGAATGTTGCCTTGCAAGGAATGGATAAAAGTGGGAGAAACTAAAGAAAAATAGAGACATCTCTGTTTCCATCTGGCTATCAAGCACTTGAAATGTGGTACTGCGACCAAAGATGTGAATTATAAATTTTAATTAATTTAAACCAAAATTGCCATATGTGATTAATAGCTATTATAGTCAATGCACAGCTAGCTCTAAAATATAGATATGCTTCACTCTCCACTTACACCCCTCACATATCTATCCTATGTTTAGCTAAATGGGACTTTTTATTGTTTTTAAAACATAACTAATGCTTTCTGGCCCCTAGGGGCTTGCTCATTAAATGTTTCCTCTATCCAGAATGCTTTTCCTGACAATATTCATCTTAAAACCCAGCTGAACTGCAACTCCATGAGAAAACTTCCAGTCCTTTCTTATAAGAAAGACCTTCTCCCTTTCAATCCATTGAGTACTTGCTCTGTATTGTTTTTGCACCTACATACTTTACTGTCAGATGAGATAGTTATTTATCTTTTGTACCCATCTCTATCTAGCCCCATCCCCAATGTATATTACTCATTTCTGTTGTCCTCTATAGGCCCTGTGAATGGCAATCTACACACAGCAGATATGACTGGGCAAGCTAATAAAGAAAGGAGAAGATTGTGAATCAGCTTTCTCTCTCATCTTTAACTAAATTCCACTATCGTCAAGAGTGTCCTCTACCCAGAGTAGATAATGGAGTGATCATGTGTGTTTCTTGTTACAGCTCAAGGGGAGAATGAGACAGCCACCTACTCAAGGTACCTGAGGATGGCCTAACATAGAAAACCATCTGAAACTTCAAGCAAATGTGACGGAAAGCCCCCAACAGTATGCAGGGATAGCCTTCAACTTTGTATTCTTCATACATTTTTTTAAATTTTTAAAAAATTTATTTTAATTAGTTTCAAGTATACAGTACATTGGTTAGACATCTATATAGGTCGTAAAATGGTCCCCCATCCCAATTGCTCCCTCCCTCCCCTCACCCTCCACCTAGCCAACGTATTCATTCTAATTGCATTCCCTATGCCGTGCTCCCTATTCCCGTGTCCATTCATCAGCTACTAATTTGTACTTCTTTAACCCTTCACCCCATTCTCCCAGCCCCCCAAAGCTCCCTCCCTCTGTCCATCACCAAACTGTCCACTATATTTGTGAGTCTATTTTTGATTAGTTTGTTCTTTTTATACCTTAGATTCTGCATATAAGTGAAATCACATAGTGTTTATCTTTCTCTGTCTGACTTAAATACCTTCTAGGTCCATCAGAGCAATACATTTTTCCATCCCCTTCCTTTTAGTCTGTCTTTTAATCCGAAGTGAATCTCTTAAAGGCACATGTAGGGGTCTTGTTTTCCTTTACATTCATTCACTCTTTTAGTTGGAGCCCTTAATTCTTTTCCATTTGAGATACTTATTGATAGGAATGTAGTTGTTACCATTCTTTATTCCTGTGTTTGATACATGTTTTTTCTTCTTAAAGAGTCCCTCCAACATTTCCTGTAATACGGGCTTGATGGTGATAAATTCTTTCAGCTTATTTTTGTCTGGAAAGCTCTTTATCTGTCCTTCAACTCTAAATGATAGCTTTGCTGGATAAATTATTCTTGTAGATCCTGGGTCTTCATCCTGTTGAATATTTTTTCCCAAGTCCTTCTGTCCTGCATAGTTTCTTTTGAGAAATCAGCTGCCAGTCTTATGGGTTTTCCGTCATAAGTAACTGTTTTTCTCTTGCTGCTTTTAATATTTTCTTTGTATTTAACCTTTGGTGTTTTAATTATGATGTGTCCCAGTGTGGGCCTCTTTGGATCCCTGATTTTTGGTATTCTCTGAGCTTCTAGGGGTTTTATGTCCACTTCCTTCACCAGGTCAGGGAAGTTTTCCATCATTATTTCTTCAACAGCTGTTCAACATATTTTGATTTTCTTTAGTTACATTGATCAGACAAACATTTGGACCCTTAACAGTGTCCCATATGCTCCTTAAATTATTTTTATAGTCTTGGCATCTTATCTCTTGCCATTCTGATTGAGTGTCCTTGGCTTTCCTATCTTTTTGATAAGGTATTTGATACTTTTCTTTATTCACTCTGTTTATTCCTTTCTTTCTTCCATTTAATATACTTCTCATCTCAAATAATGTGTTCTTCATTTCAGACTGGTTCCCTTTTATATTTTCCATTTTCACTTTTATGTTTTTTATCTCTTTGTTGAAGTTCTCACTGAATTTAACCAAAATTTCATTGAGCATCTTTATACCAGTGTTTTGAACTCTGCATCTGTTAGATTACTTGACTCCATTATATCTGGATCTCTGTTCTGTTTTCTCATATGGTTTCTGTTTCTTTGTCTTCCTATTTTGGCTGCCTTTCTGTGTCTGTTTCTATGTACTAGGCAAAGCTCCTAAGTCTCCTGGTCTTATTAGTATGGATTTGTGAAGTAGGTGTCCAGTGGCACAGTCCTGAGAGGGGCTCAGCTACAGGCCGAATTTAGCTAAAGCCTCTGCCCCTCTAGGGCCACCTGAATTCAGCAAGCAATCCACAGATGCTGTGCTTATATTTGCCTCAAAAGGCCACACCATAAACCGAGGCCAGCTGCCTCCAGTGTGTGTCTAGGCACTGCTCAGCGAGGAGCACCTGACTCGCCGAGGATACACCTGGATGTGGCTTGGGTGAGGCCGTGAGCTGGGGGAGATGGGGTTTCAGGGAATCCTCTGGGCAGAGCAGCTTCTGTTATTCAGTCTGATGACCTCACAGCAATGGAGGCGCTGTGTCTGTGCACTGGGAGCAGGGAGGGCTCAACACGGAACAATGGATACCACCGGCACTTCAGTACAGAGCGAGTCTTGCCTCGGCCCTCATTTCGACAATGTCTTCTTGTAAGTCCCTGGTGCCCCCTGTGCTCAGCCGAATGGGCACTGATGCTGACCGCGAGCAGATCAGCGCGAAATTCTGCTTGCGGACGCAGCCCTTTAAGAGGCATCAGCCGCTGCCACTGCCGCAGCCTACGTCTCACTCAGGGGTTGGGAACCCGGCAGCCCCACGTCCTCGCCCCATCCTACCTTTTGCCGTTGCACGGTGCTTTCTTGGATTTCTTCCTAGTTGTATGGCTTATTCATCAAGATAAGATTCCAGGTGATTTTTCCTTGCTGCTGCTCCTTGTTTCCGTCACAACTTTGATTTGGTTGCCAGAGGGATGAACAGAGCCTCTATCATCTACACCATTTTGGTTGCACCACCTGTTTACTTCATACGTTTTTATACCATTCCTTCCCTTAATCCAAAACTCCTCTCCTTCAAGATCATATATTCATTTGAAGATCTATGTGCTTTCTGGGAAACTCACTTAATCTCACAATTCTAGGGACAAAGCACATTAGTTAAGCTAAGCTATTTGCTCTAGTTCACCCACCCACATGGTTCACCGGTGATATAAACCAGTCCAATCAGAGTAAACTAAGCCAGTTGAAGCAGAATAAATCTCAGATTTCTTGCTGGGAATTCTGAAGCAAAATCACCTTGAACTGGTTTTTCTATTACATTTAACATAAGTAGTTTCAACTAGTCTGGAGACAGGAAAACGGGGAGCTAAAAAGGCTAAATGCAAGCTAGGATTTAAACCCAGGCTGGCTGTCCACATATACTTTGCCACTATCCTAAGAAAATTGGCAAAACTGTTTTAAGAAAAGACAAAGTAACATTGTCACTTGCAACAGATATCCTTTAGTAAAGCTTTTAAGACCATATTTAACAAATGTAACTTTTAAATGCATCAGAGAAACTAACAAGAGAAACTTTCAAAATGTTTTTATAAAATAAGATTCTCTTTATATATAACTTTAGATTTTATATATTTGACTTTCTGAAAGTAGATTTTTTTTACGGAATGTAATTATTCATTAAAAAATATATTCACTGAAGGTGCTAGGCAAAACAGCTCTGACTCTACATAATTATCTCTGCTTCGTGTATAAGGAAACTGAAGATTACAGGATTTAGGAACTTTTCCGAAAGTCACAGAGCTGTAAGCAGTAAGATCTAGGATTCAAATCCTTATTTACCAAAAGCCTGTGATCTCAACCGCTCATATTACCTCTCCTGTAATGTTATCCCAATAGAAGTTGCAATCATCCAAGTAATTAAACTGCAATCATACAATTACCTTTTCAGAATCTACAAAGTGTGTAGCAATTCCTGCTGTGTACACATCTCTTCCTTTCACCCTGAATCCTGTTAATCCAAGAAAGTAACCAAGTTTTCCTTGAAGTCTTGGCAAGAAATAACCTCCACCCACATCAGGGAATAGTCCTGAAATTCAGTAACAAAAAGAGATAACGATTCAAATGAAAGAAATGAATATAACTTTACTTTAGATCAGTCTGACATTTCTCTCTGGAATTTAAATCTATATTAAAATTACACTAAGCACTATACAATGCAGTATCACAAAAGACTTGATATGAAGTGTCCTAACTAAATTTGGGTATTTTTCAAAATTTTCATGTCTCATTTCTATAGAGGTTGATACAGTATTTGATGGCATAATGCTGTGTCTATAAGTACTTGCTAAATATTACCTAAATTTTCTCACTACAAATTACTTTTAAAGAGTCTCTGAAATAGGTAAAAATTGAAATATTCTTCCCAAATGATAATCACAGGAAAAAATATGTATAATCTAAGGTTATTATAGTACTGTGAAAATTCAATATTACCATTTAAATCATTTTCCAAATAGTCAATCATCTAATAGTCAAGATATTTAAAGTGATGCAATAACCATTAGTCCTACTAATTGAACAAGTTTATACCTAATAAAATCACTTGCATTCTACTCTTTTCTTAAGCATTAATATTTTTTAAATTCCCTTATTCTCTCTACTGGTAACAACTAAAAATAGCATATATGCAAATACCTGCCAGTACACTCCTTTCTGGTATTTAAGAGCTCCTTAAACAATTATGACTCTCTAGTTTTAAAATCCATATATCTATTCTAAGATAGCTTCTTTTAATGAAGTTGAGACAAAAACACAAGCGTTCACATTCTTCCTAGTTCTATTTGACAAGAAGTTCCTAGACTTGAAAGAATCAGCAGCATGCTACTATAAATAAAAATATCCCTTACCGCCTCAAACAAGATAGGTCTAAAGTTGAATTCAGGACCTCTCCCCACTCCCATCATCTCCTTCCAGTATCACCTACGCCAATAAAGGATACAACAATCCAACCTCGACACCTACTTCTTTTGTATCACTCCCTTAACTCTCCATCAGTAACCACTGTATTTATTTCTCCACTAAACGGATCTCTACACAATAGCCAGAGTGATCTTTCTAACAACATGCATCTTGATCAGAATCTTGCATTCTACTGCTGAAAACTCTTCCATAACTATTTCTCTTAGATTAAAACCAACACCTATATCAAAGACTTCAAGGCCCCAGACCACTTTTTCAGTTATACCTCTTACTACTTACTAAGTTCATCTTCTTTCAGTTTCTCAACATCCTACATTCCTACCTGCCCCAGAGCCTCAGCAGCTCTCTGCCCAGTAAAAACACCCTCTTATCCCGAAACACTTGCATCTATTCCAAGGCACCACATTTTTTTGCCCTTTGCTTCAATGGCTTCCTTCTAGTCCCCTTTGCTAGCTCGACTTCCTTTGCTTGACCTCTACATGTTGCTTTGCCTAGGCTATATCCTCCTCTCTACACACACATCTCCTTAGCTTTTATGAATTTAGGTAACATCTACATGTGGACTAGTCCCTATTATGGACTGAATTCTGAGGCCCTCAAAATTCTTAAGTGGAAGCCCTAACCCCCAGTGTGACAATTTGAAGACAACACCTCTAAAGAGGTAACTAAGATTAAATGAGGATATAAGGGTGAAGGCCTAATCCAATGACTGATGTCCCTCTGAGACACCAGGGGTGCACACACACAGAGGAAATGTCACGTGAGGACACAGCAAGAAGGCAGCTGTCTATAAGCCAAGGAGAGAGGCCTCAGAGTGAAACCAAACCTGCCAATATCTTGATCTTGGATTTCCAACCTCCAGAACTGTGAGAAACAAATGTTGTTTAAGCCACCCAGTCTGTGGTATTTGTTGTGGCAGCCCTAGCAGACTAATACACTCCCAAATCTATATATCTGGTTATGCTGTTTCCCTTGGATATCAAACTCTTAGATCTGCATCTAGGTATAACTACATGGTCAATAAGCATTTCAGATATAACATGGCAAAAACACAAATCTTGATTCTCATCCCTCCAACTATACTACTCCTTCCCTAATCAATCTCATCCATCTAGCGGCAAAAGCTAAAAACCTTGGACTAATTCCTGATTCATCACATCGGCAAGCCAGTTAACTCCAAAATATTTTTCAAATCTATCCACTCTAACACTATACTTCCACACTACTCCAAGCCCAAATCATCTCTCTCTAGACCTGTGCTATCCAATATAATTTTCTGTGATGAAAATGCTCCATAATCTATGCTGTCCAATAAGGTAGCCACAAGCCATAAGTGGCTATTAAATACTTGAAAAGTGACTGGTGTAACTAAGGAACTAAATTTATTTAAATTTATATTTAAATAACTGTATATGATTAGTAGCTACAGTATTAGACAGCATAGCTCTAGATTAACGTATAATCACGAGCCTCATAATGATGTTTCCATGAACGACCACATACATGACGATGGTCCCATAAAGATTATAATGGACTATAAGCACAAGGTTTGCAATGTTGAAGGAAAAAGGCTGGACCCAAATACATATGATATTGAATTTACCGCTAGCTCTGAGTGGTTTAAATAGATAAAGAGGCTCAGCATACTGGCCATCTGCCCTGTACCCACCCTTATCTGGAGCCAAGAGTTGTCGAGGGAGCCAGAGGAGCTGGGGAGGAAGGAAGCACAGGAGCCTCCTCACCCCACTTCCCCATTCGCCCTCTCCCACCCCTACACACACGCACACGCACACTCATCTCCCTTTCCCTTGTTTCTCTTTCTTTTTCCAGTCTCCTCCCTCCTTCCCCTCTCTTTCCCTTCCATTCTCCCTTTTACTATTTCTCCTCAAGATTTAATTTCTCTGGATCTCTATTCTCAGCTCTCTTTTTCTTTCCTTTTCTTCCTTTCCTCTTCCCCTTCCTCCCTCTCAATATCACCTTCCTCCACAGCCCTCTCTCACTCCCCAAAACACATGTGCACAGACACACAGAAACTTTGCTTTATAGTATATTTTTTACTGTACTTTTTCTATGTTTAGATACTTACCATTGCATTATAACTGCATATAGTATTCAGTACATTAACCTGCTGTACTGGCTTGTAGTCTAGAAGCAATAGGCTATACTACACAGCCTAGGTGTGTAGTAGGCTACAACATCTAGTTTTGTTTATGTGTACTCTATGATGTTCACACAATGAAAAAATCACCTAATGACACATTTCTAAGAATGTATCCCTGTTGTTAAGTGATACATGACTGTAATGACCTTTTAACAAGTCTCACTGCTACTACTCTTGCACCTCTACAATCCATTATCTTCACAGCAGCCAGAATAATGGTATTAAAATGTAAACCAGATCGTGCCACTCACTGCTTTAAACTCTCCTACAGTTTCCCATGATATTTAGGTTTAAATGCAAACTCTTCACCAGAGGTCCCCATGTACCTCTTTCAAGAGTCCCCACGCACCTCTTCAAGAGCATACTATATCACTCCTGCCCTTGACTGAGACAGTTGCCTTTATCTGGTTACCTAAACAGGTGAAGTTCATTCTTACTTTAGGGTCTTTGGACTAACTTTTCTTAATGCCACAGTATTCTGTTGTCTTCTCTTTGTCATTCAAATCTCAGCTTAAAGGGCATGCATCTCTTTGGG
Source organism: Pteropus medius (assembly GCF_902729225.1). Lineage (NCBI taxonomy): Eukaryota > Metazoa > Chordata > Mammalia > Chiroptera > Pteropodidae > Pteropus > Pteropus medius. The sequence goes on from NW_024351729.1 coordinate 1,854,782, forward strand.
AAGACTCTTTAATCATCTAACCTAAAATAGCCATTCAAGAAACTAACTATGGACAATATAGTGAAATAGAGACCAGATTTACCCTACTACCTGAAGCAAGTATAAAAACAGATGCAATATATGAAATAATGGTTTTCAATATACTAGACTATCAAGCAATAGAAGAAGTGATATCTGAAAACAAGTGAAGTAAACCCTACAAGATATCCAGCTTAATACCTTGAGAAAATTCCCAGGCCCAGCATAGTCCAGTCCTTGATTTGAAGGGATGAAATTAAGAGTCCAGGCAGACTAAGGCAGCTATAATTTCCAGAACAGAACACCAGAGAAGAAAGAGCTGAGAGAAAACTCTAGAAACCTGCAGAAGTTCTCCTGTAAGTATTCAGCTTGGTACCAACAATGCTTGTGCAAGAAGAAACTACCTGAGGCTAGGGCAAGAACCATAAAAAAGGATTACAGAGAACAGTACTGGGAACCGATACAAAGCTGGGAATAGTGCATGTTCCCAATGGACAGACAAGAAAAACTCATGATTCATGGAGCACTGAGCAGGATACAGAGGTCCTTCTTTAAGAGTGGGAAGTAATTAGCACTAGCCTGAGCACTCCTCCAATCCTGCATTTAAAAAAAACTCAAAAGGATCAAACTGTTTCCAAGTGACTTACCTTCATCACAGAAGCAAGCTCAAGAACATTTAAAATACGAAACTATCCAATGCCCAGAGTTTACAATGTCTAGAATCCAATAAAAAATTACCAAACATCTAAAAAAGTAGAAAAAAAACTACCCATAATGAAATCAAACAATCAATCAAAACTGATCCAGAACTGACATAAACATAAGAGTTAGTAACCAAGGGCATTAACACATTTATAATACATATATCCTATATGTTCAAAAAGTTAAGTAGAAATAAAAAGTATACATATACATTTTTTTTAAAATGACCTAAATGATACTTCTGTAGATGTAACCTAAGATGAATAGATTGAAAATATCTGAATGGGATTAAGTACAGATTAGTTTTTGCAAAAGAAAAGATTAGTGAACTTAAAGACATTGAAATATAAACTACCTAAAATGAAAAATAAGAAAAAATGTTTAAATGAACAATGCATGAGTGAGCCTAACTTTAAACAGAGTTCCTGAAAAGTGAGACAGAAAAAATATTTGAAGAAATGTCAAACTTCCAAAGTTGACAAAAACTGTAAACCTAAGTAGCTCAATAAACACAAGCATAAGAAATATGAAAACTACACTAAGGCACATCTTAATCATACAGCCCAAAACAAGTAATCAGTAGAAAAATCTTAAAAGCAGCCAGAAAAAATAAAAAGACACTTACTTACAGAGGAAGAGAGATACGAATGGAAGCAGATTTCTCATAGGAAACAACATAAAAGAAGACAGTATAAAAACAACTTTAAAGTACTGAAATTCAAAAATCCGCATAGAACGGAACAGAACACCCAGGTCTCAAATCACTTATCTCAGCTTTCACCTTAGGAGACTAGAAAAAGAAAAGGAAATAAAACCTAAAATAAGTAGAAAGAAGTAATAAAATTGGAACAAAAAAAGAAAATAAATGGAACCGAAAACTCTGATTTTTTAAGATAAAATCTCTAATTAGACTTAACTGAAAAAAAGAAGACAATTGTAATTTGTACTAGTATCAAGAATGACAGGGCCAGATATCACTATAAATTCTACAGATGCTAAAAAGATAATAAGGGAATGTTATGAGCAACTTTATGCTAATAAAGTGGGCAAATTTCTTAAAAGATCTAAACTACCAAAGCTAGTGCAAGAAGAAATAAATAACTTGACTAGTTTGATATGTATTAAAGACTGAATTTGTAGTTAAAAACCTTCCCACAAAGACAACTCCAGGCCTAGATAGCTTTCACTGGTGAATTCTACCAAACAGAAAAAAAAATTGATACCAATTTTAACACAAACTCTTCCAGAAAATGAAGCAAGGATATTACAAGAAAACCACAGATGATAAATATCCTTCATTAAAATAGAAGCAAAAATTCCAAATAAAACTTTAGTATATCAAACCCAAAAACATAAAAAGTATAAAACATCATACCAGAGTGAGATTTATCCTAGCAATTCAGGGTTAGTTTAATGTTGGAAAACCAAAGTACTTCAACATTAACAAGCTAAAAAAGAAAAAGCAATGGTCATCTCATTTGAAAAAAAAAATATGACAAAACTCAAATTCTAATCCTAATAAAAACCCTCAGCAATCTAGGAATAGAAGGAAACTTCCTCATCCTGATAAAGGCATCTATGAAAAAGCTACAATATACTTAATTGCCGAAGAACTGATTGTTTTCCCCAAAGAGCAAGAAAAGGGCAAGAATGTCTACTCTCAACACTCCTGTTCAACACTGTATTGGAGATTCTGCCCAATGTAATAAAGCAAGGAAAAAAATACAGATTGGAAAGGAAAAAGTAAAACTCATTTTATTTGTAAATGACAACTATCTATTTAGGAACTCCAATGCAATCTACAAAAAAATATACTAGAACTAATAAGTGAGCTTCACAAGCATGCAGGATACAAAGTCAATAAAAAAAAAAATCAACTGTATTTCTATATATTGGTAACTAACAATTAGAATTGAATTTTTAAAAATATCACTTACAATAGCATCAAACAATATGAAATGCTTAAGAATAAATCTGAAAAAGGATGTGTAACACCTATACACAGAAAACTACAAAACTTGGCTTAAAGAAATTAAAGACCTAAATAAATATACCATTGCTCACAGGTCCAAAGACTCTATTATGTCAATTCTCCCTAAAAAGACAGATTCTAGACAATCCAAATGAAAATTCTAACAGGCTTTTCTATTTTAATTGACAAATACTCAAATTCATGTAGAAATACAAAGCATCTGCACCGTCAAAAGAAAACAACTTGGGGAAGAACAACATTAGAAGATTGTCACTATCTGATCAAGTCACTATAAAGTCACTATCAAAATTTACTTTAAGGCAACAACAATTAAGACATTGTGGTATTGGCACCAAGATCAACACATATAAAAAAGGTGCAAAAGCAATCAGTGGACAAACAATAGCTTTAAAAAAAATGAGGTGGGAACTATTATATCTCCATACACAAAATAATAAACTTTTGATCTACACCTTTGATCTATACCTCATAGTATATGCAAAAAATTCAAAATAGATATTTGAATCCAAGAATATCTTCCCTTAATAATCTTTTATCTAAAATTAACTACAGTATATTAGCATCTCCAGTTAAACATTCTTGCTTTTGTGTTTTCAGATATACTTACTGAGCTAATACAAATTTTTAGGTATCTTCCTATTCTAATTTCTTTTTAAAAGTTATTTCATTGCTTTATCTCATACAAGATTCCATCATCCTTCAACAATACTATAATCTGATGTGGATCAAAGATGATTCTAAAAGTAATTATGCAAATATTTTTTATTTTTTTACCTATTGCAGTTTCTGGCATTGCAAAAACAGTCTTTTCTGTAGCTACTCGGAATTGTCCGTGAACTGAGAGACCAGCTCCCTAAGGAAATAAGATAAAAAAAAAAATGTTTTTAAATACTGTAATAAATAAAAATTCACACACTCACAAAAGTTACAACCAAGTAAATTATCTTTATGTTCCATAGGAATATCTTTCAGAGGATAGACTGGAGGGAAACCCTCAACAACATAATTTCAGAAGAACTTACTGGGCAAAAGATACACGGGTATCCCTGATAACTAGAATAGATTTGTTTTAGCTGAGATGTTTTCAATCTATTTTGTTATGTTTCATGTCCTCTTCCCCAGTTCCTTCTCATTTCAAACTAGATGCAGCATTATAGAATACCGACTCTTCCTAGAACCATTGAGTGTTGTTAGTGTAACCAATCATCGAAATAGCACAACCAAGCTATTCTAGCAAATTTCAGTAGCATTAAATAGAATATTAACAAATTTATCTATTTCATCAAATAAAATTAGCAACATCATTTTTCTCACATTTAATGGGGCCAACCATATCTCTTAAAAATTGGTTACTAAACACAAGTTTTAGAAAATAAAAAGGTTGGCTGAAAGTCTCTCTCATTTGTTGAATGTCACTGAAAAGGGTAAACAGTCATCTTTGAATAAACAATGTGAATAAACACACATCTGAACAAAAAAAAAAATAAGAGGTATATATGTGCACACATGTAAAATGTGTAGCTATGTACATATACTGAGTATATCTGTTTCACGTTACTGAAAGAAGTTATGTTCAAATTTTCTCTTAAAATGGTGGTTTTCTCTATTTCTCCTTATAGGGCTTCCACTTTTTTGCAAGATCAAACTTTTTTTTAGTATTATTCAGTTTATTGAGGTAACACCGGTTAATACAATTATGTAATTTTCAGGCGTACATTATAATTTGACATCTATATATTCTATTGTTTTTACCACCCAAAGTCCAGTTTCCTTCAGCTACCGTATGTTTGACCCCTTTTACCCCATCCACCTCACCCCTCATCCCTCACCCTCTATCCTCTGATAACCACTATGTTGCTTTTAGGTTTATATCCTGCATATAGGTGATATAATGTGATTTTTTACTTTTTCTGTCTGGCTTATTTTGCTTAGCATGATTATCTCAAGATCCATCCATGTTGTCGCAAATGGCAGTATTTCATCTCTTCTTATGGCTGAGTAATATTCCATTGTATATACGTACCACTGTTTCTTTAGCCAATCATCTATCATAGGATATTCCAGTTGCTTCCACGTCCTGGCCACTGTGAATAATGCTGCTATGAACATCACTGTGCAAATACCTTTTCGGATATGGGTTTTAAAGTCTTTGGGGTAAATACCCAATAAAGGGATTGCTGGATCATATGGTAGATCAATTCTTGAGGAACCTCCATACTGTTTTCCATAGTGGCTGTACCAATTTGCAGTCTCACCAGCAGTGTATGAAGGTTCCTATTTCTCCGCATCCTCTCTAGCATTTATTACTTGTCCTGTTGATTACAGCTATTCTAACGGGTGTGAGATGGTAGCTCATTGTGGTTTTGATTTGCATTTCCCTAATAGCTAGCAGTGTTGAGCATCTTTTCAAATATTTGTTGGCCATTTGTATGTCCTCTAGGGAGAAGTGTCTGTTTAGCTCCTCTGCCCATTTTTTGACTGGATTGTTTTTTTGTTGTTATTGAGTCAGATGAGTTCTTTGTATGTTTTAGATATTAGGTCCTTATCGGAGGCGTTGCTTGCAAATATGTTTTCCCATTCGGACGGTTGTCTCTTTCCCTTGTTGATGGATTCTTTTGTTGAGCAGAAGCTTTTTAGTTTGATGTAGTCTCATTCATTCATTTATTTTTTATTTTAATTCCGTTGCCTTTGAGGTCAAATTCATAAAATCCTCTTTAAGTCCAAGGTCCATGAATTTAGTTCCTCTGTTCTCTTCTATGCATTTTAGTGTTTCAGGTCTTATATTCAGATCCTTAATCCATTTTGAGTTAATTTTGGTGTGTGGTGATAGACAACAGTGTAGTTTCACTCTTTTGCAGGTGGCTTTCCAGTTTTCCCAGCACCATTTATTGAAGAGGCATTCCTTTCTCCACTGAATGTTTTTGGCTTGTCAAAAATTATTTGCCCATATAAATATGAGTTTACTTCTGGATTCTGTTCCACCGGTCTATGTGTGTTTTGCTGCCAATACTATGCCGTTTTGATTACCGTGAATTTGTAGTATAATTTGAAGTTGGGCAGAGTGATGCCTCCAGCCTTGCTTTTTTTTTTTTCAGGATGGCTTTGGCAATTTGGGGTCTTTTGTGCTGATAATTTTTTGTTCTACTTCTTTAAAAAATGCCAATGGAATTTTGATAGAGATTGCATTAAATCTGTATAATGCTTTAGGTAACATGGTCATTTGAACTATATTCAAGAACACGGAATATCTTTCCATTTCTTTGTATCTTCTTCGAGTTATTTTAACAGGGTCTTGCAGTTTTCATTATATAGGTCCTTCATATGTTTCGTTAGATTTATTCCTAGGTATGTTATTTTTTTTGTTGCAATTGCAAAAGGAATTATTTTTTTCCACTTCTTTTTCTGACACTTCATTATTAGAGTATAGGAATGCTTTGGAGTTTTGAACATTGATTTTGTATCCAGAAACTTTACTGTATTTGCCTATTGTTTCTAGCAGTGTTCTTGTGGAGTCTTTAGGGTTTTCAATATAGAGAATCATGTCATCCGCAAATAGTGACAGTTTGAATTCTTTGTTTCCTATGTAGATGCCTTTTATATCTTTCTCTTGTCTGACTGCACTTGCTAGGACCTCCAATGTTATACTGAATAACAGTGGCAATAGTGGACAGCCTTGCCTTGTTCTTGATCTTAGAGAGGTTTTTAGTTTTTCACCATTAAGTATAATGTTGGCTGAGGGTTTGTCATAGATGGCCTTTATTATGTTAAGGTATTTTCCTTCTATACCGGTTTTGTTCAGTGTTTTGATCATAAATGGATACTGTATCTTGTCAAAGGCTTTTCCTGCATCTATTGATAGGATCATATAATTGTTATTTTTTAATTTGTTTATGTGGTGTATCACATTAATCAATTTGCATATGGTGAAAACCATCCCTGTACCCCTGGGATGAAGCCCACTCGATCGTGGTGTATAATCTTTTTAATATGTTGCTGTATTCAGTTTGCTGGTATCTTATTTAAGATTTTTGCATCTTTGTTCATGAGAGATCTTGGTCTGTAGTTTTCTTTTTTTATGTTATCCTTACCAGGTTTTGGTATCAGGGTAACATTGGCCTCATAAAATGTGTTGAGAAGTATTGCCTCTTCTTCGATTTTTTGGAAGAGTTTGAGGAGAAGAGATATTAAATCTTCTTCTAATGTTTGGTAGAATGCACTGGTGAAGCCATCTGGTCCTGGACTTTTACTTTTTGGTAGGTTTTTGATGACTGTTTCGATTTCCATACTGCTGATTGGTCTATTCAGATTTTCCAGTTCTTCTTGATTCAGTCTAGGAAGACTGTATTTTTCTAAATACTGGTCCATTTCTTCTATATTATTAAATTTGGTGTTATATAATTTTTCATAGTATTCTTGCATGATCCTTCATATTTCTGCGATGTCAGTCATAATTTTCTCTTTCATCCCTGATTTTGTTTGTGTCCTTTCTCTTTTTACTTTAGTGAGTCTAGCCAAGGGTTTGTCAATTTTATTAACCTTCTTAAAGAACCAGCTCTTTGTTGTATTTATTTTTTCTATTGTTTTTTTCATTTTCAATTTCATTTATTTCTGTTCTAATTTTGATTATTTCTTACCTTTTGCTGACTTTAGGTCTCCTTTGTTCTTCCTTTTCTAGTTTTTTAAGATGAAGTGTTAGGTTGTTTATTTGGGCTCATTCTTGACCTGTAATGATATGAACTTTCCTCTTATGACTGCCTTTGCCGTGTCCCAAAAGTTTTGATATGTTGTACTATCATTATCATTTGTTTCTATGTATCTCTTGATCTCTCTTTTTATTTCTTCCCCGAGTCAGTTATTCTTCAGTAGCATGTTGTTTTAATCTCCATGTATTTGTGGTTCTTCCTGATTTCTTTTTGCAAGATCAAACATTTTTAAATGTTTGAAAATATCACATCGGTAGAGTTATTTTAAATAGGCAGAGGTTTCTTCCCAGTTTCTCAGTTTTAGTACTAGTGTCATATTGTGTGCTATGAAACTCATTAAGTAATCTCAGCTCAGCTCATATTAAGTTATAAACTGAGAATTTTAGACAAATATTTATAAAATATCTTTCTACAGCTGATGATAGTCAATAAAATTATTTTCAGAATCTAACCTTGGTGATCTTAAGACAGTGAAAAACTGAAGAGAGTTTTCAACAGATTGAGCTAAACCCTATCCGCTAAGGAAACAAAAATTGGAATTTAGAGCTTACCAAATTGGGCCCCTAAATGCTACACCCTAGAAATTACAGTAACTTGAATTCAGACCAGCCCTCAATTGGAGTGAAGTGCGGCTTCAAATTCTCCTATTACTGACTAGATCGTGATGATCTGGGATTACTATGGCCCTTACCCTAGATACCTACTAGAAACAAAAATACATCTTCCTTAGAGGAAAAAATAATTAAAACTAATTAAACTAATTAACACTTAAAACTAATACAATGTTATATGTCAGGAAAAAAAAGGCAGAGGGGACAGGAAATAGAAATATGAATTCTATTGCCCAGCCTAGAAACCTAAAAGCAAACCTTTCCTCTTTCCCCCTGTTATCCCTCATGTTCAATCAATCATCATATCCCACCAAGTCTTTTCCTAAACATCTCTCTTAAATCTGTCTAAATTTCTGCACCTTCATTATCTCTAACCCAATATGGTGGAGATGGAATGGGGCAGGGTAAGAATAGCACAGGGCAGAGAAGCCTGCCACTTGACCAAAAACCTAGGGTGCTTTTACAGTTAAAAACAAAATGAACCAAAATCCTGACTATATGACTACAGGAAATGGCCAAAGAAAAAGGAAAAGAACTCCCTGTAGATCTGAAAATCTGCAAGTCTCTAAAAGTGGCCAAGAACACCCATTCTCCTAGAAAGTCAAAGTTCTATTTCCCAGAATTCAATACCTTATATGGGGGGAAAGGGGAGACAATAAAGCCAAGTTCCTGTTAAGGAAATGGAAGCACTTCCCCATTCTGTACTTACATATCCCTAGGCTAAAAGTCAGTGGGAAAAAAAGTAGAGGAAAATGAAGAATAAAGGACTCTATCCAGTAAGACATAGAAGGGGTGAGATGGAGTTAAACACCGCAGGAACATCTGTTAGAGGATAATTCATTGCATCTTGAAAAATATAACAATACTTACCCATGAAAAAGGCTCACTGAGAAACTAAATGACTCTAAAAATTTACTATGAGAAATTCTGCAACTAAAAGCAACCCTAATGCTCCCTTAGTAAGGTAGAATGAGATCTAAGTAGAGAAAAATCCATGGTTAAAGAAGGAACCTACTCCCTCTATGAAGAAAAAGAAGATATCCATCCACCCTTAAAAAAAGTTCAACAGTGAACAAAGATAAAAATGAATGCATTTAAGTTATTCTCTATGCACTTAGAAATCCAAGGGAAATTTCCTCTCTATTTTATCTTTTTTCATTATTTTAGAGAGTATTTTTACTTATAAAAAAATAGATGAAAAACAGTATGCTGTGTACCTCTGGCATCAGCCTGATACATCTCGTGTTTACTGCATCTCTTGATTGTATCATTTTCTCTTGTGCTTGATTTAATCTCATGGTTTTGTGCAGTAGTACACTCACTATACAGGATTGTAGCCTAGGAGCAATAGGCTATACCATCTAGGTTTATTCAAGTACATGCTATGATGTTCACACAATGACAGAATTACCTAGCATATTTCTCAGAAAATATTCCTTTAAGTGCCTTATGATTACAGATGGAATGTACCTCAACATAACAAAGGCCATATACTACAAGCCCACAGCTGGCATCACACTCATCAGGGAAAAGCTGAAAGCTTTTCCTCTAAGATCAGGAACAAGACAAAGATGTCCACTCCTGCCAATTTTATTTAGCGTAGTACTACAAGTCCTAGTCCAAGCAGTTAGGTAAGAAAAAAAGAAATAAAAGGAATCCAAATCATAAGGGAAAAAGTAAACTGTCTCTGTTTAAAAATGACATAATATTATATATAGAAAACTCTAAAGACTGTTAGGATGAATAAATTCAGTAAAATTGCAGGATACAAAATCAATAAACGAAAATCAGTTGCGCATCTATATAATAATAATGAATCTTCTAAAAGAAAAATTAAGAAAATAATTCCATTTATAATTGCATCAAAAAGAATACAATGCCAGGAACAAATTTAACCAAGGAGGTAAAACCTCTATACACTGAAATAAATAAGACATTGATGAAAGAGCTGAGAAAGACAAATAAATGAAAAGATATTCTGTGCTCATGGATTGGAATATTGTTAAAATGGCCATACTGTCCAAAGCAATGTACAGAGTCAATGCAATACCTATCAAAACTCCAGTGGCATTTTTCACAGAAATAGAACAATCTTAAAATTTGTATGGAACCACAAAAGATCCCAAATAGCCAAAGCAATATTGAGAAAAAACAAAGCTGGAAGTATCACATTTCCTGATTTCAAACTACATTACAAAGCTATAGTAATCAAAACACTACAATATTGACATAAAAACAGATACAAAGATCTATGGAACAGAAAAGAGAGCCCAGAAATAAAGCCACACACATATATGGTTAATTAATTTTCAACAAAGGAGCAGATCCTTATTTTACACCATACATAAAAATCAACTCAAAATAGATTAAAGACTTGAATGTAAAACCTAAAACCATAAAAATCCTAGAAGAAAACAAGGGTAAGTTCCCTGATGTTGGTACTGGTAATGATTTTTTAGATGTCACAGAAAATGCAAAGTCGACAAAAATCAAAACAAAAACTGAATTACCTAAAACTAAAAGGTTCTGCAAAGCAAAGGAAACCATCAGCAAAATGAAAAGGCAACCTATAGAATGGGAGAAAATATGTGCAACCATATATCCGATAAGGAGTTAATATTCAAAATATACAAGGTACTCATACAACTCAATAACAAAAAAACAAACGACGTCCGATTAAAAAGTGGACAACGTATCTGAATAGGCATTTTCCAAAGAGGACATACAAAATGGTCAAGAGGTACATGAAAAGACATTCGACATAGGTAACTACCAGGGAAATGCAAATCAATACCACAATGAGATACCACCTCATAGGATGCCTATTATCAAGAAAAGAGATAATAAATCCTGGCAACGATGTGGAGAAGAGGAAAACCTTGCACGCTGGTGGTAGGAATGCAAACTAGTACAGAGACTATAGAAAACAGAATGGCGGTTCCTCAAGAAACTAAAACAGAACTATTATATCCAATGTCAAAGTACAGCTGAACTCAAAAGTTTCTTTAAAAATCTTAACTTAGCTAATAAAATTATTTCATCTGTTCTTTCATAAGTTCTCAGGTTCTATTAAATAACTAAATGTTAAGAAAAACCCAGAATTTTATACTAAAAAATGGTTTCTTAAAATGTCACCTATTCAATTGTCACTCACAGCAGCAAAAATAGAACACCTTTTAAAACTGAGCAAAGATGTACTTCTTATGTCATACAGACAGACCCTTGTGATACATTAACATAATTCAATCTTGAGGACCTTAATTTTTTTCATAAGAAAAGGACATGTCTCAATCAGTGACTAATCTTAATCTGATTCAGTAGCTACCATTTATTTGATTGAGCACTAGTAAATTTTCCATGTGGTTGGTTTGTATCCCAAGAAAGGCTTTTGGGTATTATATATGTTCATTATTTCTATGCCAATTCCCACTTCTTTAATCATTAGAACATACCCCTTCTAAATATGCCTTAAAACTTTTAATTTTCCATTATGTAAGAATTGATCACAAAACCCTTTTATTAGTAGCATCTTAAAGACACTTTGAGAAACACAGAAATACCATATTGCATCTGTATTTTGAATTGGCTTGGGGGAGCTAACTTTGTTTCTATTATAAAATGCGATGGACAGAGAGAAAAGAAAAGGAAGGAGGGAGAAAGAAACTTAAAAGTTCTTTAAATTCAATTCAGTTAGAAGGGAAATGTGGGTGGTACTAAAGGTACGGAATAAAAATTTAAGGATTTTTCTCTTTTCTATACACATTTATAATTAATTTTAATTTTTAAGCAAATTTGCTTGTTATATATTAACTTGAGAAAACAGAACTTCAGATATCTAAAGGGTAAAGGAAATTAAAAATCTGTCTTCCTAGGAAACAGAATCAACTACTCTTTCAAATTGCTATTCATAAAAAAATTTGTTTCTCTCTTTTGGAAACACTGGAATAATATATTCTTACATAATTTTGATCAACCAACTGGAGAAGCACTCAGAAACATTCATTTTTATCCTACTGTATACCAAAATCTTAAGTAAATGTTCGAATTTCTGAAATCTGAAACATAATAGAATTAACCATCCCCTCTACAAAGTGTTACGCTACTCTTCATGGGGAATAACGAGACAGTAAAAAACTGTCCTTTTCCTTGCTGGAAAAAAATATTTTCTATAGTGAAAAGAAAAGAAAAATCAAGCTCTATGGTGCCATCTTTTGGAATGTTCATGTTTTAACAAAATTCTTTCTTAAATTATAAATTGTTTCATTTACTGAGGAGGGAGGTGATAAAGACAGAGACAATTATTATTTGTATACATTTTCTTAAACTGTATTTGCCTTATCTTATTCTCATATTAGGGTTTAAAAACAATTATTAAAATATAATTAAAATAATATATATTAAAATATAGTATATATTAAATATTCTAAAATAATTATTACATAATTAAGCATAAAACTAAAATTCTACTAAAAATCTGAAAATAAAGGACTTTTGAATAACAAACTCCGTGTTTTCAACACCTTATGGTAGTGGTTCCTAAAGTGAGGTAACTCCACTATCATCAGCATCTTCTGGGAATTGGTACAAATGCAAATTCTCAGGCCACACTTCAAAATGACTAAACTGCAAATTGGAGTAGGAAGAGGCATCTGTTTTAACAATCATCTGGAGATGATTCTGATAGAAGCTAAACTGCAAGAACCACTATCTTAGGAAAGTTCTGAAAAAGATCCACAGGTAACACTGAATCATACACTGGTTAAGAACTGCTAGTAGATCAGCACTTCATAACCCTAACTTCACAATAGGATCACCAGGGAGCTTTAATAATGCCAGGGTCCCACTCCAATATCTGATTAAATGGTTCTGGGAGGTGAGTAAAGTCTGGGCACTAGGATTTTTAAAAGACTCTCAAGTGATTCTAAAATACAACGAAGGTTGAGAGCTGCTGATCTGGCAGATTACATTCAAAAGCTGGAGTTCACTGAACGTCCCAGATTAAGCAAAGTTTGCAAATGAGACATGAAAAATTAGCCTTTGAAGCCAACATACATATAAAATCTCATTACGAAAATAAAGAGCCAGTTCACCTCCCATCAGTAAATTTTTCTCTTTCTAGGCTACACAAGATGTTGATTATTATGTAGAGTAGGACTGTTTTAATAATTTATTAAGTATGTACTGTGCATTCCTAGTTATGGTAAGGTCCTTGCCATACAGACCACAGAATATACTTGGGCATATTTCATAATAACAATCAAGTATGAATGCCAAATTTGGAGTACAGATTGAATGCACTGAGTCAGCAGAAGGAAGAAATCATATCTCATCATAGTAGTATTTAAGATTGTCAAAAAATAGGGTAGAACTTTTGCCTTTAAGGATGAATTACATATAGAGTATATATGGAGCACGTATATGGGCAGATCCAATTGGAGAAAAAAAAATTTAGGTTTTATTAGGGGAGCTGACAATAAAAGAACCTTTCTCTTTGAGGAGTTCCTCATTTGAACCACATATTACTGCAAATGAAATGACTATTTTCTCAATTTTCTCAAGGATGGTATAAAACTGGTACCATTGTTGAAGCATAGGACAGAAATAGGAAAAAAGTTAATTCATTACATATAATAGATATCTTGGGTCACTGGTTCTCACACTTAACATGACTCAAAATCACTAGAAAGGTTGGTTAAAACAGACTACTGGGCTCCACCTCTACAATGTGACTCTGGAGTAGGGCCCAAGAATGTGTATTTCTAACAAAATCCCAAGTGCAGCTGAAACTGTTTGTACAGGAATAACACCTTGAAAACCACTGCCTTAGGACACTAAGATTAATTCCCTGGTAGTATTCTGGTTAAGAAAGGATGACAGAAAGTATATTTTCATTTTCATTTTGAAAGTCATTCATACTCTTTAAAGTCAATACAGAAAACGCAGACCAATAAGGAGAAGCAGCATCACCCTTACTCCTTCCATTCATGCTAATATTATCTTGTTCTGTTTTACTGCAGTCTTTAGAAATAAATGGAGCATTCTTAGCTGTAACATACATAGGAATGTATGCAAACACTGTACGGACCTATATGGGTCATGAAAGCCAAAAGGCATGGCCAATTCATTCAGATGTGGAATGCTACAGCAATAATTCTTCTTCTCAGGCTCCTATAAAAAGAAGTTCTGTCCACTGACAGTACCAAAGGGAGGTTCACCAATACTTTCTTATCAAAACTAGTCTCTGTTACTAAATTTGAGTGATCCCTGGGTCAACTAGATCAAATGTTTAATAAAATATTTTACAAAATGGTAAGTCAACAATATATTTTTCAAGCCCTTTCATTTCTGAGAATATTTTTTCTTTTACATTTATACTAAATGACAACTTGATTGAGTAGGAAACTCTTGGGTCTGAATTACTTTATTTCATAACTTCCTCAATCCATTATACATAACCTGTATTCCCTAACCACCCTTTCACCCCTACTCCCTGGCCTGAACACTTGCAGTTTTTTTTTTTTTCCCCAAAGTTGTAAAGAAACTTAACTGAGCTTTTAACTAGGTATGGATCTCTTTTCACTGATTTTATCTGGAATACTGTGCGTCCTCTAATATTATATACCTCAGGTTAGAGAGTTTTTTTGTTTTTAATTGTCATCTTTATATCTGACAATCATTTCTGTTCCAAGAGTTTGATTTACTTTCTATGTAGTATTTATGATTCCTTTGTTGGGTTCCCAGTTTTTCACATTCACTGCCTGAAAATGTTCATTCTCATCATTTTATCTTTGTCCTTTTTTGATGAGAGCTCTTCCTAAGTTTGTCTTCCACACACACAAATTCAGTATTTATAATATTACATTTGACTCCTTGTAATATATTGCTTTCAAAGTGGAATGTCAGTTCTGCTATAGCATTTTAGTTTCCAGTCATCTTTCTTCATGTTACCTGGCTCCCCTTTTCAACGTGGTAACCTTTCATCTTGTCTCCTTATGGGTTGTTTTTCCTATTTTGCTGGGGCGACATCTTTTTACATGTTATTAAGTATGCCCATGTTTTTTGTTTTCAGTTTCTTCCTGGTTCCTTTCTCATTCAGTTCTTCTCTCATTCACAGAGCAGTTCTTCCTTCAATGCTCCAGACTATTTTCCTTCCCCTTGATGTGCAGTATTTTTTCAGGGAGCTCTTATTTTCCCCATTTTAACACTTCCTTGGCAAAGAAAGAACAATCAAATCATGCTCAGTATCTGTTAACAGTGAGCAGAGAGGTATAGACTGCCCTTGATCCTACTTTCTAACCACAGCTGCTTGTGGAATCCCCTCCCAAAATGATGTGTAAGATCTAAGCAATTCTCAGTGCCCAACAGGCTTCATCTGCTGTGGATCTACTAGAAAAAAGAGGACTTCTATTCCCAATGATTAAATAGCTGAAACATTAGAACAGGTGAAATGTTTAAAATTCTATCCTTTGGCTTCCTACTACCTACCTAAATCCTACCTTTCCCTGCCATGAAGACTCAGTTTGACCTCTCTTCTTTAAAGGTTTGTCTTTGTTTTAGTCAGTGCCATACAATTTACCACTTGTCTGTAATTATTTCATGTTTTCTCCAACTCCATTATCAAGTTATTCAAGGCCAATGACATTTAAAAATTTATTGTAATAGTACAAACTCAAAATAAATTTTGTCAACTGACAAATGCAGTTTCAGAGAACTTCACAAAATATCCAATTACTTTCACTAAGGTGAGATTTCGTGCAACAGATATAATTTAGGCAGCCACATCCCCACTATTCAGTCTAAAAAAAATTCAACATTTCGGTTTCTCTTCTGAAGCTGTTTGAAGTAATCAGTTTATATTTAAGCAGAAAAAAAGGTTATACATTAAAAAAATTCAATGAGTTCTGTTGGTTAAAAAAAGCTTGCTATTTCAAGAAACTAAAATAGCATATAACATAATTAAGAACATATTCTTTAGGGTAGAGAGAGTTTAAAAGTGCAATAAGTAAATATTATATCCCAAACCGGAAAGGTTCCAAAATCCAAACATGATTTTGTTTCAAAAAGTTCTACTGTACTATATTCATCATGTCAATTCCACTTAATAATTAACTTATTTTTAATACAGCTCACATATTAATGATGAGAGTAAAATCATCTACTTACCGCACCCATTGTAATTCCATGAATAAGTGCAACATATGGTTTCTGGAAAGAACCTAAAAGAAATAGAACTGTAATTAGTTGCAATGTTTAAAATACATTCATATTTTCCAAAAATCATATTACGTGAACTCTGAGTATTTTCTCAAGAAAATTCTTGCAAGAAACATCAAGGGAGACTAAATGTATAGCTTGAAAAATATCTTCATTTTCAAATGTCAATCCATAAATAATCCTGTTTATTATCATTTAATTCAACATTTCAATTTGAAACACATGAAAGTCTTAACTAATTCAGCTACTGATAAATATAATCAACCACTGCCTTATAAGCCACTGATGTTTATGTACACAGTTGTATTTTAAAGACCATAATTTGTTTTCTACACATCTATAATATCTGAATACAAAGAGAAGTATAGCATAAAGGAAAAAGCATGGACTGAACTTAGAAGACCCAGATTGTAGCCTCAGCTTTGTCATTAATTGGCAATTTACCAATATTCAATATGTATACTGACATTAGGCATATACAAATTTATGTGTATGCATACAACACATACAATATGGATATCATATATATGTATATCATATATATGATACATAGGTAAGTTTCCTCATCTCTTACATGACAAGACTTAATTTTAATATACGGCCTCGAAGTTCCTTCCAGCTCAAAAATTTTGTCAACTTTTACTGTTCCTGTTTTTCCTGAGTAGGGGAACTGCCCACAACATAAAATGTAAAGTAATGAGTTTCTGTTACAGCTTGTTGCCAATATTACTTTCTTATCAAAGACCAACATAAGACTACAGTTTTGATCCATCTAACAACTCTATAAATATTCCCAATTTTCCAAATGAGCCACCAAAGCACAGACCTAATTTCGCATCCACAAAGACTTCCACAGCCCTCAGTTTTGAACTATAACTCCCTAGAATCTATGGGAAGAAATTTATCGATTGAAAAGCGTGTGCGCGCACACACACACAAACCCCACTTCAGCTACAGATAACATATATATCAGATATGGAATATTAGAAACTAATTGGTACAGGACATAAAGCCAGAATCTGTGAAATTCCTTACTGACTAAAATATGTCATTACAACACAGAGACCAAAATATGTCATTACAATGTATAGAAATTATATCTTGAAAGCTTCCTTTCTGTATATTAACATTTTACCAAACTTTCTTTTCAAACTTCTTAGAGGTTTTTTCCATCTTTTATTTAATATAGAACTACACTAATATAGTAGCCTCTAGCCAAATGTAGTTATTTAAATTAAAATTAATTACAATTAAATAAAATTTAAAATTCAGTTTCTTGATCCACTAGCTTCATTCCAAGTGCTCTTAGCCATATGTGGCTAATGGCTATGAGAATGGATTGCTCAGATACAGAATATTTTCACTCACTGCAGAAAGTCCTAATGGACAATGCTGATATAAATTTTTAGAACATTCTAAATAAATTTGATATATTGGAATTTTAGAGTCAAACGAGTGAGAGATGTCCATTAGATTTGGCTCACTGAGCTAAAGTGGGAAACAGCCTCTTTCTCCCACTCCTACTTCAAAGACATAGACATTATAGAGAAAATAAAATTTAAATGTTATCCAAGCCAAACAAGGGAAATTCCTATGTGCCAGAAACAAATAAGAAACCCAAAGTCAATAGCTGAGTGTAAGCTACAGCCAAAGATTATTACTGAGTGTGTGTGGTGTGCCTCTGTTTTCAGTTGGGAATAAATTCTGGAACCCACATTTTATGCAATGAGCTACCTGCACAAAGCCTCTTATTAGGACAAGCTATTCAACTTGTAAAACATGACTAGAAAAACTCCCTGTTGATCCAGGAACTCAATTAAGTTCCCGCCTAACAGAGGAAAGACAGAGATAGTAGATGTTCAAGTACTGGCTAATAACCACCGCCACTAAAACTGAATAAAATATCCCTAACAAATTTGAAATAGAAGTAACATCCATAACTTGGTAAAAATTGTCTACAAAAAGCTTACACTAAAGAATGAAATTTTTAAAACTTTGCGATGGACATCAAAAATGAGACAAAACTATAATCATACAATATTATAATAGAAGTCCTAGTCAAAATATAACAAGAAAAATCATAAATATAAGAATTGGGAAAAAGATGAAAAAATTATGTGCAGATAATACAACTGCCTAGTAGAAAAGCCAAGAGAAACTGTAGAAATCACACTAGAATTAAAAAATTTCAGCAGAGTATAGGAACAAAATATTAAAATCAAAAGCATTTCTATATGCCAGAAATAGTCGATTAGAAAATGTAACAGGAAAAAATATCATTAAATGTAGTAACAAAAAACAGAAGCTATCTAAGAATGAAATTTTTTAAAAAAAGGAAGCTATGGAGAAAATTACAAAACATTATGAAAGGACATGAAAGTCAATTCAATGAAAATGTTCTAAAATTGGTTTATGGTGATGGTTATTGCACAAGTTTACAAAAATTATTGAATTGTATATTTGACATGGGTGAATTTTATAGTATATAAATTATAATTCCATAAGTTTTTTAAAGTCTATGTGAATAAACAGAGATATGCCACATTAATCAGTGGACTCAACATCAGACATATTAACTGCCCCAAAATTAACCTAAAATTCATTATCATGCCATTCAAACTTTCAACAGAATCTTTTGTGGAATCAGACAAACTAATTCTAAAATTCATATGGAAGATCAAAAGTCCAAGAGCAACCAAGACAATCTAAAAAAAAAACAAGGGCAAGTTTTCCTACCATATAGAGACATATCTTAAAGTTGTAATAATTTTGACACTGTAGTTTCTTCAATATAAGTACAAATAGATCAATGAACAAAGTAGCCCAGAAACGGACATGGTCATATATAAGAACAGAGGAATCATTAAAATCAATGAGAAAGGCATACACTTTTTAAAAATAAAAGGTATGGCAATGTCTCACTTTCTGGCTAGAATATGAGTTAGATGTCACATGCAAAAAAATTTCCAAGTATATTAAATACTTAGAGTACAAAGAAATAAAATATTCCAACTATTAAAAGAAAATATGAGACAATATCTTAATAACCTCAGGGTTAAGTGGAGAGGTTTTTTTTAATACAAAAAAAGCAAAAATCACAAAGGAAAAGAATGAATACATTTTATCTCATCAAATAAAAACATGCATATACCAAAGGATAAAGTAACAGACTGAGAGAAGTGTACTTGTAATATGTGTAATCTACAAAAGGGAAGAATCCAGAATATATAAAGTCCAAAAATATCAGTAAAAAGACAAAAAAAAAATCCCACAGAAAGATGAACAAAGGATAAGACTGGAAAGAAAATCGAAATGATTAACATAAGAAAACACCTTCTACCTCACCGGTGTTCAATGAAATTCAAATTAAAACCACAAACAATACTCAACATGCAAAGATTAACAACAAAAAAAAATGATGCAAAAAACAAGTAGAAAATAAAGTCTTGGACTTAGAGAAGAATTTGGAAACAAAGATGTATAAACTCTATGATCCATTCATTCTGATTTCTAGAGAAACTCTGCACATGGGCATTAACGGGGTATATATAAAGGTGCAACAATCTGTATTAGTAAAAATTCGAAATAACCTAAACTATCCACTAAAGCAGAATAATAAATAATGTGGGATATATTCATAATATTGAGTACTATAGAAGTTTCGTTCCATGCTGTTAAAACAACTTAAAGAATTACACAGTAACATAGTATTTATGTAAATTTCGAATACACAAAGTAATACTATTTTTGTTCATAAACGTGTAGTAAAAATATAGAGTATGGTCTAGAGCGATACACTATAAAGTAATGACAATGGTTGCTTCTCGGGAGAGAAAGAAATGGCACTAAGAAACAAAGTAGGCTGAACTGTAATTTTAAAACTTGTATATTTCTTTGATGCAAATTTTAAAACATCAAGAAAAATAAAACACCGATGTCTGTTCATTCTGGGCTGGTGAGTATACAAGTATTTATTAAATTATTCCCTGTAATTTAATATCAGGAACACATTTCTCGATGAAAGTACTGCTTTACTTCAGTGAAATCTGAAACACTGACCATAAAGAAATTTTCATCCCAAGGTTCAAGAATTAGAGAAAACTAGGACCTAAGTTTGTTTTCCAAGAAAGCCATCAATATGATCAGAATCTATGTTTTCATACCAATTGTAAGATAAATAGTAGTTAAGTATAGCCTACTAATACTAAAGTGTGAATTGTTTTGGAATAAGCAGTCAGAATAGTTTAATCAAATTTAATTAGGCATGGCATGTTGTATATAAAAGATTGAATAAGTGTGTCTATTACATTTTTAATAACTCATACTGTGCCGCTTTTCTTGATTCCATTTTCAAACTCTCAGCAGAGCACACATACCAATGGCATTGTTTAGTATATATTCTCTTCTGAAGAAATCGTGAGCCTTCTTCGGGGCTGACTTTACAGCTTCTATGACAGCTCCAAAAAAAAAAATGACAAAAGAAAGATTGCAAATTAAAATAAGCGTTTTTCAGTAAATATAGTCAAATAAAATAAATCAGAAATATTGTGATATTAAGCAGCACGGGAAAACTCTAGAAGGGTTTGTTAAAGTTTTGAAGTTGCCCATGCCACAAAGTTAGCCCTAGGTCCACAGTCCAACATCAAAACTTCAAGGCAAAAATTCTTAAGAACTTCTATACAAAGAGAGTTACACATAAATTAGAAGTTATTTATTGCTACAAAATGCATTTTCTTTTGACTTTTCTATAGCATCTGAATAAACATTTGCTGGATATACATTTCCTTTGGTAATATATCTTAACACAAAGTATATTATTTATACACACACATGCACACACAGACACAGAGAAATATATATATTCCATCTAGTTAAATATTTCTGCCATATTCGTTTCACCATGGAAAATTTATTGAGCATCTACTAGGCATCAAGCATTGTTTTAGGTGCTATAGATCAGTGGTCCCCAACCTTTTTGTCACCAGGGACCAGTGCTCCTATGAGAATTTAATGCCTGAAGATCTGAGGTGGAGCTGAGACAGTGATGCTAGCTAGCACTGGAGAGCAGCTGCAAATACAGATGAATCTTCGCTCTCTTGCCCACTGCTCGCTCACATCCAGCTGTGCATCCCAGTTCCTAACAGGCCACAGACTGGTACTGGTCCACGGCCTCGAGACTGGGGACTCCTGCTGTAGATACAAAACAGCAATATAGGATGGCTACTCTGAAGTTCTTGTGCTATGCTCACTTAGGTTGGGGTGCTGTGGGAATAGGAGCAGTAATTAAAAGAAAGCTTCAAAGAAGACATAAGTCCGAACCAAGTTTGAAGAATAGATAGGAATTTCCTAGAAAGTGATGGGGAGAAAGCTTTAAAAGAATACCTACAAAGGCTGATAGGCAAAAAAAGAATAAAAACAAGAAATAAGGCAATTTTAAAAGACTGAAGAATGGTAAAAGGTATGGCTAGAGCGGTAAATGGGATAGTAATATCCTTATTAATAATATAAATGGAAATACAACTTCTCAAAGATGTTGCTACATCATATCACTGCCAGGCTTAATAAACAGGTGCTCAATAAATATCTGAATGATAAATACTATCAAATGGTTTCATTTCTACTGTGACTTCCTATTATCCAAAGTTCACATCTACTATATTCTTACTCCAGTCAATGTCAAGACTTTCACTTCCATATGCTGCAAGATCATATGCCTTTTCCTATCTTTAAGTCCTATGAGAATTATCTACTAAATACGCAAATGTATTATATATACATGTTTCTTCTTTTATGGGAGTTACATAAAAATTGAGTATAGACTTTTAGACTAACTCTAGCACTCTAATACATCTTCCTTTAAAATGTTGCAAATGTCAACTTCTTTTTCTGGTTTTTAAAAAATTTAGTATCTAGTTTTGTCATTCTGGGGCTTTCACGAATATATGCCCTCCCCAAACCCCTCATCTACACTCTTTTATTCGGTCCTTATCACTGCTTACCAATTTTGAAAGGAAAGTAGTATAAATTGTATTGCCTTTTGAATGAAACTCTTTTACCTCAAAAATATTTTGATTTTCTTCTAGTCTTACTCTAATCAATTAGTTCCACATAAAGTAAAATTAAATAATGTTTACAATATCATTTAAAAAATTTTTTTGAGTGCCCACTTATTATCTTAAATTATGATCTTTAAAGAAACTTAATTTCCTGGAACTGAAATCCACTGCTTTATACATGTAAACTAGAATAATTCTAGAATCTGTAACTGTATTTCCAATCATCAATATAAAGTTAGGCCTATAAGCAAAAACAGCTCACAGTAAGAAGCTAAAAGCCAATACATAAGGCTCTGCCCATCTGTAAATTGACAAGATCATAGGCCTAACTCCAGAGGAAAGGTTAATACCCGGATGAAAAAACAATGTTTTAAAAATATTCATGTTGTGGGCAAAATAATAAATTCAAAAATAATTCAGTTAAAAAATCAGTCTATCAAAAAATTTAAACTGCGATTTTAAGACTTACTTTAAATTTACTAGGAATGTGAAATTACGTCTTGAATCAAACTTGTTTCTTCCTATTCCAAATGTAATATTTTACATAAACTTGTAAATTTAGTAAACAGATCAACCCAAACATTATTAACACAATACAAAAAAATAAATAAATATACAAAATTAAAAAAAGAAAAAAGGAAAAACCATCTCTGGACTCTACCAACTCTGTAAAAAACAAAATGTAAAAAGTTTTCAGTAGATATAAAATACTGACGACCAGTAGTGATAACGATAAATACGTAATTTTGATCTTGAGAACATTTCTTCTGTCTTTAAAAGTCAAATGTTTAAGACAGACTGACCTGAACAATTAGAAAGATGAGAATTAATCTTATTATCTCAGCACGTTTATTTAAACACATACAAACAAATATTGACAATAGATCAAATGCTATAGTAAGTACATTCTGGCTTTGGGATCATGAACAATAGGAAAGCACAGGCAAAATCATGGAAATATGTGAGAACATGTCATATTTGGAGAATGGGAAGTTACTCAATGTGACCAAATTGTCAGATTATGCAACAAACTAAACTGCTTAATATCAGCTATTCTAAAATAGAAAGTGGACTCACATGTCCATACCATAATGGGACATTTTGCTTGAGATAATTCATGGAGAGAGACAAGATATCTGAAGGGCATATATGCAGTTTAAAAAAAAAAATCACTATTCTCATTTTTTCAATATTAACTACAAAAGTCTTTAAATTTTTCCTTTTTCTAAGTTAACTATATAAGAATATATTAACTTTAAAAAAAATTCTAAAAAGTAAAGCAAATTATGAAGTACTACAAAACTTTGCTAATACTTTATCAGTTCCACTGGGGGAAAAAAACATTTAGGTGAGAGGGAAGTTTTTACCTCTGATATCACCCCCAGCACAGAAAGCCTTTTCACCAGCTCCCTTTATAATGATCAGGAAAATTTCAGGATCTTGCTCCCACTTCTAAAAAGACAGTATAAGCATATTATCAATACAAACTCATTAAAAATATATCTACATGCACATACACGTATGTACATACATATATGTGTATAGATGAATACAGTATATGGATATCCATAAAGCATAAGCTTTATAATGCATATCCAGAAAAATGGATCACAACTTCATTTTATTTTTTGACATAAATTAGAGCTATTCCAACAAAGTTGCTAGGCGAATACATTTTGTGATCCAAATTTCATGATGGCATCTGAAATCTTTGCCATGACAAGTTTTATACCAAGGTAAAAAATATGGGCTTAATAATACATGTTACATAAGCTTATAAACCTGGTGAATGAATTAATCCAAAGATTACTGTTAGAGCAATAACCTTTACACTATGGTGACAGAGTTCTGTCCTATTGACAAATTTATAAGTAACAGAGTGAAAACACTTATATAGGTCAAATCTGGAATTGATTAGGGGTTGATAAGAATAGCAAATAATTAAGTAGGATGAAAGAATCAAGAGCCACTGTAAATTCAAAAGACTAGAACGATGAACCAAATAAAAAATTAGTTGACTAGAGACAGAAAAATTAACAAGGGCTCTATAAAGTCTACACTTGAGGATAAAAATATAAATGCGCAAGGAAAAAATGTAGCTGGACAGATGTGGTTCTCCAGAAGGTTAATGCAATACTGGACTACGTTAAGAGAAACATGGCATTCTAACATGGAAGTTTCTACTTTCTTCTACTCTGGTCCAACTCTAATCTCAAACACTTGGCTTATTTCTCTATATCACATTTAACAACACATTTATAAGGTGTTCTAAACAGCAGAATGGAAAAGAGACCCATCAAATAAAAAATTAAGGAACGGGTGACCAAGGGAGAACTAATATTTGTTTAATGCCTATGTGGCTGACCATATTAGGTACACTATTTCACTTCATCTTCACAACAATCCTATGAAATATTATCATTTCACAGCTGATGAAAATAAGACACCAAGAGATTAGCATTCCCAACCTACAGTTAATAAATAGAAATCCAAGTTTCAAACACAAGCAGTCTGACTGTAAATTATGCTTTTCCATTGTACCATGCAGTTCACTTAAAATAGATCTTATAACCTTCTCTAAGAAAAGGCTAGCCAAGCAGTTAAAATACAGTTGTCTTCAAACCAAAAAGCTGTCATGTGGAAGTAGATTAGATTTGTACACCCATACCCCAAGAGGTAGAATCAGTATTATTGGTTAAAAGGCCAGAGAAATAAAGAATGACAGAACACAAGAAGAAACTTAGAGCTATGTAAAAGTGGAAGGGGCTGTCTTATGAGGCAATGAACACCCTGTCACTAGGGGTGCTTCAGGATAACCACATAGGAAAAGCAATGAAACTGAAAAAGCGATGGGGCTTGGGCACTGATCCAGAGACCAATGACCCTATGGGAGAGAATGCCAGAAATGTACTATTAAGATATATTTTTAAAAGACATTGCTTTAAGAAATTACCAACCTTTAGCTGTGGATAAATGTCCTCAACCATATTAAAATTCAATGCATTTAGGAACCTTGGTCTGTTTAGTGTTATCACTCCTGCACAACCTTTTCTTTCCAATAGTACTTCTGCTGCAGCTGTATGGTTGGACATCCTCTGTGTAAATAATTTTAGAATAAAATTCATTAAGATTTTGTCACAAGGCAACATCAAAACATCTACATCAAACACAAATCTTTCACGCAATGTTGATGGTAACTAATTGAATGGATAATTAAGTACACCTGACAAAGTTATTTAGATTTCATACATGGACAATTTCAAAACAAACCATGTATCTCTTAACCTTTTTAATTCTTATTTCTAAGTGAACTGAGTCAGCTGGTTTAGAACAGAACCCAGTCCTAGGACTACTTGAACTATGAAATACTCTTAAATCATTTAATTTATTACTGTATACCAAGCAATATATTAGGTGCTTATAAAGCAGAGATGAATATAGAGGGCAAATAATTCTGACTATAGTAGCTACCAACAACTTGAAAAAAAGGTGATATTTGAGCTAGGCCTTCACGTATGCCAAGAAAAAGGGGCATGAGAATACTGAAAATAGTACAAGCTAAAGTGCAGCAATGAATATTTGAAAATATTAAGATGTTAAACATGAGCAGAATAAAGGCTGATTAAAGAAATGATGAGGCAGTAGGAAGAACAAGCAGTTTGAGGCCAGATTATAAAATGACAGATTTATATGTCATACAGTTGTGAAAAACTTGCACATATACTTAAGGCTTCACATGTCATAACTTAATCAAGTCTCATTGCTCATGTAATATATTACTGATTAATATAACACCTGGAGGGAACATATTTTAAACTACAGTGTAATATCCCAGGTCTCTTATACACGACTATCAGGGCTAATGGCACCACCATACTTAATACATTCCTTTAAGGACAACACTTTAAACCTCACATGGGAACAATGCTTTTTTTTACAATTCAATTTAAAACTTAAAACTATAACAAGATTTTTTTTTTTAACCAAATTGACAAATATCAAGAAGTCTGATATCCTGTCACATCTAGAGTGTGAGGAAAAGCCATACTGTGGGAGAATGAACTACTACAGAGCCTAGGAAAAACAATCTGATAACACATTTTTAAAAGCATACATGCTGACACAGTAATTCTTGTTTCAGAAATATTTACATACAAGCAAAATGAAATACAGAGGAGAGTCACTGCAGTGTCATTTGTAATGGCAAGAGACTGGAAATGATCAGTGGAAGACTAGTTAAATAAATTATAGTCATTCATACAAATGCATGCTATGGAGCCTTTAAAAAGAATTAGGCAGCTACCTCTCCATACAGTTACAGAGCAATCTCAAGTGCAGACTGTGTGTTTACTATGCTACCCACCTACTGTGTACATGTATACATACAAATTTATATAAAGACTACATATCTCTGGACAGATACATAAGACAATACTAAAATGGTTGCTTCCAAGAAAGAGAACTGGGCATATAAGAGACTGGGATGGGGAGATTTTTTAATGTGAATTATACTGAATTTGAAATATACTGTATATATTTACTACTTATTCAAAACAATACTTTAAATAATTCTTTTAAAGTACTTTATTAGGTTTAAAAGATACTAACCTATGTGACGGAAAAATATACTTTTCATTTTCTTACCTTATTGGTACTAAAGAGAAATTTGTGGCAAAAGAAAACTATACACAAAAATCATAGAACACAGACTTCCAATTTTTGTTTCATTTTTTGTAACGTCGAAGATATACATGAGCCAAGTTTACTGACCAGCTAAAGGAGAGCTAAATAGAGATATAATCTAGGATATAAGAAACTATAATTTATGTCAACAAATTTGACTGCAGTGGCCACACAACAAATAACATATAACTTTTCAAAGTAAAAGCATTTTACAGGGTATAAATTTATAAAAGTATAAATGAAAGCAACTTAGCAATGTGTATGAAGAGTCTTTTAAATGTTCTTACATTGAAGAAATAATTCTACTTAGAAATTTATACTCAAGAAATAAGCAAAAATTTAGTAGAATATTTATATTATAGTATACTATGTGTTAAAATATACACACATACAAAGAAAAAAAAGGATTGGCTATATATACATCAAATTTAAACAATGACTGGAGGTTACCATCTTATTTTCTATATTTTTCAAATTTTCTACCATAAGCATCACAAATATTTGGTTTACTCAAAGAACAAAAAGGAAAACAAGGATATTTGCTGCAATTGTTTTGTAGTACCAAAAATACACAATACTTATGATATTCATATGATTTAATTTATGATACTCATAATACTGTGCAATTATTAGTAAACATGTGTTTGATATTTAATGGTATATATAAAAGCTACATAATATGATGCTATTTGAAAAAGGATCAAAAACAGTTATGCACATAAGATAAAAATCAGAAAAAAATATACCAAAATGTTTAGTAATTAGGCTTGTGTAGGATTACTGGTTATTTTAATTTTCTCCATAGTACTATGCTTTATTTCTACATTTTCAGA
This sequence comes from Pteropus medius, assembly GCF_902729225.1. Classification (NCBI taxonomy): domain Eukaryota; kingdom Metazoa; phylum Chordata; class Mammalia; order Chiroptera; family Pteropodidae; genus Pteropus; species Pteropus medius. Next base: position 1,882,595 of record NW_024351729.1, read on the forward strand.
ATTTTAAAATAATTTTAATGTTTTTAGAAAATAGTCTATAGCCTTGGTCATTATACGATTTTTCAAAATAAGTTCTGGAATATTGATAGATTAGGTTTAAAATGAGTATTGCAAATTATAACGTTTAACTGACTTAGGAAAAGGCTTCAGAATTAACATTGTTCAGAATTAACACTGTTAAGAAAATTAAGTTAAAAGTGAACACCCGCTAGTTAGTTGTGGATGTTTCTAGTCCCTGTTAAGCTGGACAGTGAAAATATTATGAAAATTTCTCATTTCATATTAGTTAACAGGAAAATTCTACTTCAATTAAAGGAAACTGCTATACATGGGTAGTATCAGTCATGACTTTTTTATAGTTATATAAATACGGCAAACGTTTGAAAGACTGCAGAAATTATGTTATCCTAATATCACTCAAACTCATTCCAGATCTATAGGACCAAACCAAAGATCCTCATGCCCCACAGGGACGGGTGCAGTGACAGCCTAGATAGTGTCATAAACTACAACCGAAATGAAGCCTACAAATAAGTGGTGTATCAACAAAAAAAAGTATAGCAAAAAGCCAGCTGGAGCCAGAATGTGAGCTATGATTGTATTGTACTGTAAACACCTCGGAACGTTGAAGCTATATTTCCTGGAATCCCCTTCTCTGGTTATGAGTTTGTTGTTCAAAAAAGAAATTTAAGTGAACTTTGGAAATGGAAGTAGAACAGCAGCCATTACTCAAAGTGTTGGCGAGTTCCAGCTTGTCCCTCCTCCTGCTCTGCTGTCCAGTTCTTTTTGCCCGCCCACCAGCAGACACAGCCTTCCAGACTTCACCCACCATCACCTCTCCTTCACTGTCCCACTCCAGCAGCTGGAAGTGCCAGGCTTCCCACATTTTCTTCCAAGTTCCTACTGGCCTGCCTGTGCCAATAGGTGAGTAGGAAGGACTGTTCATTTTTCTGATCCTCCAATTCCTACTCTAGACCCTTGTACAGCTTTTGTCAGTACTGTGGAAGGTCTTATTCTCATAATCCTTTATTCCACAATACTGTTAGGAAGAAAAATAAATTTCCCTCTACCCTTCTATGTCCTTGGGTAAGACCCCTTGTAATAAAAGGACAGATTAACAGGAGAAAAACAAAGTTAATCTTGTATGTACAAGGGCCACACAAAGATATGACACCTAAAGGCAGTCAGGCAACTGAAGTTTATATACCATCTTTAGAGAAAGAAAAGAATAGGGCTCTGGGACTCCAAAACAGAGGAAAGCAATTCACAAGGTGAGAAGAGCAAACGTTTGGTAAACAAATGCAAGCCCTGTCATGCAGATAAGTTGCACAAATAGAAAAGGTTATCCCTGATAACAGCTCTATTCCTAGTACAGACCCCCTTTCTAATTTTTTAGGCACTTAAGGGAGAGGTAAAAAGCTTTTCCTGAGTCTACTGGGTCTTAATTGCCTTCAGCTGAAAAAAATCCACATGCCATGGAGTGGTATATTCTGCTCCCCTTCAATAGTCAAAGTGGTTCTACTTCCCCTGATTAAACCCTAACTCATACAGGAAGACAGATGATAGGCTAAAAACGATGAATTTTTCAGATATTGACATCATTTTAAATTTCAAAATATACAAAGTTTTCATGTTACAAAAACATGTTACATACAAGTACAGGCATATCTTGGAGATATTGTTGGTTCTACTCCAGACCACAACAAGGTAAATATCACAATAAAGCAAGTCATGTGAATTTTTTGGTTTCCCAGTGCATATAAAAGTTATATTTACACTATACAGTAGTCATTAAATGTGCGATGTCATTATGTCTTAAGACTCATACCTTAATTTTAAAAGACTTTATTGCTAAAGTATGGTAACCATCATCTGAGCCTTCAGTGAGTAGTTATCCTTTTGCCAGTGGAGGGTCTTGCCTCAATGTTGATGGCTGCTGACTGATCAGGGGGTGGTTGCTGAAGGCTGGGATAGCTGTGGCAATTTCTTAAAATAAGACATGCCAGATTGATCGACTCTTCCTTTCATGAATGATCTCTCTGTAGCATGTGATACTGTTTGATAGCATTTTACCCATAGTAGAAATTGTTTCAAATTGGAGTCAATCCTCTCAAACTCTGCTGCTGCTTTATCAATTAAGTTTATGTAATACTCTAAATCCTTTGTTGTCATTTCAACAATCTTCATAGCATCCCTATCAGGAGCAGATTCCATCTCAAGAAACCACTTTCTTTGCTCATCTATAAGAAGCAACTTCTCATCTGTTAAAATTTTATGAGATTGAAGCAAGTCAGTCACATCTTCAGGCTCCATGTCTAATTCTAGTTCTCTTGCTATTTCCACCACATCTGCAATTACTTCCTCCACTAAAGTCTTTAACCACTCAGTCATCCATGAGGGATGGAATCAACTTCTTCCAAATTTCTGTTAATGTTGCTATTTTGACCTCTCCTCATGAATCCCAAGTGTTAACAGCATCTAGAATGGTGAATCCTTTCCAGAAGGTTTTCAATTTACTTATCCAAGATCCTTCAGAGGAATCACTGTTTGGCAACGATAGCTCTAACAAAATGTATTTCTTAAACAATAAGACTTAAAAGCCCAAATTACTCCTTGATCCATGGCCTACAGAATGATGCTGTGTTAGCAGGCTGGAAAACATCCCCATCAGAGCCCTTGGGTGATCAGGTAGGTGCACTGTCAATGAGCAGTAATATTTTGAAAGGAATCTTTTTTTCTGAGGTCTCAATAGTTGGCTTAAGATATTCAGTAAAACATGTTGTAAACAGAGGTGCTGTCATCCAGGCTTTGTAGTTCCATTTATGGAGCTCAGACAGAATAGATTTAGTATAATTCTTTATAGTCCTCGGATTTTTGGAATGGTAAATGAACACTGGCTTTAACTTAAAGTCACCAGCTACATTAGCTCCTTACAAGAGAATCAGCCTGTCCTTTGAGGATTTAAAGCCAGACACTGACTTCTCTCTAGCTGTAAAAGTCTTAGATGGTATCTTCTCCCAATACAGTATAAGGCTGTTTCGTCTACACTGAAAATCTGTTACTGTAACCGCCTTCATTATCTTAACTAGATCTTCTCTATAACTTGCTGCAGCTTCTGCATCAGCACTTGCTGCTTCACCTTACACTTTTACATTATGAAGACAGCTTCTTTCCTTAAATCTCATGAACCAACCTCTGCTAGCTTCAAATTTTTCCTCTGCAGCTTCCTCACCTCTCAGCCTATACAGAATTGAAGAGAGAGCATGCTCTGGATTAGGCTCTGGCATAAGGGAATGTTGTAGCTGGTTTCATCTTCTATCCAAACTACTAAAACTTTCTCCACATCAGTGATAATAATGTAGGGAAAAAGCAAGACAATTGAAATGTTAAATCAAGCTACATTCAGAGACTGCAATATGCTGATCAGCTATGCAGCCAGGCCAGGAGAATTGCGGAACAAAGAAAGATTTCTGCTGGGATTGCTAACAACTCATTTCCCACATCTGTGAAGAGGAAACAGGAAAAACAGCCTTTAAGTGGCTGCCTTATACAAAATAAAATCATTCATTCCCTATGGCTAAAACCACATGGAACCTATGAATTAAAGGCTGGGAACTGCCCTTCATGCTACATATTCTTCCCCTTGCCCTTTCTCACTCACTGTATGTACATATCAAAGGAAATGAGTAAATAAAGTCTTTATATTTAACTCACAGGAACTAAAGAATGATATATAAACTGAATTCCCCAAACATTTGAGGTCCCTTTGTGTCTCTCTCTGGTCTCTCTCATCGCCTTTACTCTCACTGTCCCTCTTACTGTTTTTTTCTCAGTACTCTTTATTTTCTCACTGTCCACGTCTCTCAGGCTCTCTCACTCTCCGCTTCCGAGAAGAGACATACTGTCTGTGGAGAACTTCCCTTTTAACTCTAGCTTTGGCATATATGTTGAATTCTTTCTACACTTTCCGCCAAGGACCCTCTTCTTCTCTCAGTGCAGGGCTTGGTCTCCCACCATTCAGGGAAATTTGCTGCCTTGCGTCATCAAGGCGGTTTCACTTTCTTAACACTCCTGTTCACTGGAGTAGCACTTTTCATTTCTTTCAAGAACTTTCCCTTTGCATTCACAACTTGGGCTGTTAAGCACAAGAAGCATAGCTTTCGGCTTGTTTCGGCTTTCGACATGCCTTCCTCAAGAATTCTTTCACTGTTGGTAGGAATGCAAAATGGTACAGACACTTTGGAAGGCAATTTGGCAAACTCTTGTAAAGTCACACAGACTTACCATACAACCCAGCGATCGCACCCCTAGGTGTTTACTCAAGTGAATGAAAAACGTAATCACGCAAAAACCTGTACACAAATGTTTAGTAACGTGGACCCCCAGAAGGAATTATCTGTTGAGACAGACTCACCATGGTCAATCAAGGGCCCAAGTTTCATGAATAACTACAGTCTAGGGGCCATTTGCTGAAAGTGTTTTCTCAAGTATTCTGTATACTAGGAAGTGCCTCAGACTGAACTCTCGGCTTCCTGCACTATGCCCAGTTTACACCGTCTGAGTCAGGGAAACCCTGGTTTTGTCTTCCATCGAACTGAGATCTGCCTTGTCCAATCAGCAATGCACAATTTGGATACCCTATTCACATATGAGAACCTGGGTGGGAACTTTTCCTATAAAAGGCGGCCTCTTCTTTGTCTGGGGGGAACACAATTTAAATTGCTACCTAAATCTGTGTCTTCCAGGCTGCAGCTCCTTTTGTTCAAATAAATGTTTATTATTCTTTATTATAGTCTGAAATTAATTTTGGTTTATAGTTTTATTCATAATCTCTAAAAACTGAAAGCAATAGCAAGATGCTCTTCAACAGGGAAATGGATAAACTCAGGTACATTCATAGAATGGAATATTATTCATCTCTTCTCAGCCTTCTGGCTAAGATCAAGTGTGGAACACGACTCAGTGATAAAAAGGACCAAGTAATTCATCTAAGAACATAGATAAATCTTAAATGCATTTTGTCAAGTGAAAGAATCCAGTTCCAAAAGCCTATATATTGTATGATTCCAATCATATTAAATTCTATAAGGAACAAAACTAGGGGCATAACACAGATCAGTGGCTGGGGGTAAGAGAAGTAGTTGACTACAAAGGGGAAGTTTTAAGATGATAGAACATCTACTCTGCTGGAACATGGAACTATTCTGGCAAAATCGATAGCAGCAACATTTCTCAAAGTGTGCAAAAGGATGTTTATTGCAGCTTATGTGGAAGGAGAAAATGGCCCGTGGTCAAATCTGTTTGGGAAAATTTAAACCAATAAAAACAAGCTTCATTTCTATAAGACTTTTCTGTCTTTAATATGCAAATCACAATGTAAACTTTTAAAATATAATAAGCAGTATATTTCTTGATTAAAGAGCTTTTATTTCATGGACTACCTCTCTTAAGGTTTATTTTGCAGGCTACATTTTGAAAAACATTTTAGTCTTCATAAACATTCTGACAAATGAACTTTTCCTTTGAGGAAAATCCAGTGCCTAACAGCAAGTATCTCAAAAATGTTTAATAAGTTGAATGAATAATCCATTAGTCTACTGATGCAGTCTGCTGTAACATCAGCCTAGGACAAGCTTCACATGTGAATAACCAAGTCCCAACCTTAAGCATACACCTTTCACTATTTGTAACATACACTGCTACTGAAGAGGGTTGCAACTCAAAAGACATACCAAGGGAAATAGTCTACCTTTAGCAAAACACGACTCTTTTGATATACCTTACTGACTTTCCTCCTTATCCAGTGTCACAATTTTCCCTCTCCTAAAATTTTCATCGATTTCCAGCCAACACTGAAGAATGCCATTAAATTTAAATTATAATGCAAATTTATAATTATTATAATTATAACATGACTCAAAGCACAAGTACAATTCTTAGCATCAAAAACATTTAATAAATGCTGATTACTGAAGCTTCATTTGAATAATTTCAAACTGGATCATTAAATTCCTCCACATGTCAATAATTTAGTCCTTCAAATTGTCTTTAACTGTGCTCTCTCTCTCAACTTTGTGATGATATCTATCTTCCATATACAATTATGACCTCTCAGCAGCTGGCTGAAACCTACATCTAAATCTTTAGCGCTCCAGGGGCCCAGACCCTATACCTAAATAAATGCCTTCTACACAGGATTTTCTTATACAAGAGTCAACTACATGGTACTCCAAATTCAACTTCTTAAAAACCAAATTTACCAACAAATCTCTCTCCAACAAACCTGTCTCTCCTGTCCTACTTCTTATAACTCTGCCTACAGTACTGCTATCAGTGGCATATTTCCATCACTCCAGTATGACATAATAAGCTTTCTCATTCTCTGTTGGCTCTCTTAGAAGGGCTGCTTGAGATACAGCCTATCTCTGAAGCACACATTAAAGCCAACATTGTGACCAAGAACCATTCAGCCCTCAGGCCTTGATGAGAGTCCAGTTTATCTTCCTTCTCAACGTGGTTTATGCCCCAAGTCACCATAGCCCCATGAATCTGGATTCTGTCATGTCTTTTTATTCCACCTGTGTACATATATCTAAATATGAGACACCGACATTGCTTTAAATTTTTTCCAGGAATCTCCTCCACTCCCATGTATATCAACTGACTAAAATAAGGGTAAAAAGGAATATTCCAGTCTTCATATGCCATCTCCACTTAGGCTTAAGTGAGAAACACTGCACCAGTTACTCTCCTAGAGGCTGTAGAGTCCAGTCAGTCAGTCTATGGAGCCAGATCGCCTGGACTCAAATCTCATCTATTTACTAGCTATGTGACATTAGGGCACATTACTTAGCCTCTCTGTCCCTCAACTTCTAATCCATTAAACAGGGATAAGACCATAATCTCTTAATCAAAAACCGTTTGTTCTAGATGCATTTTAGAATCCAGAAAATTTTCTAAGTTTTGTAAAGGTAACAAAGTACATATTACATGCTATATAAAACACCCCAAATGGAGTCTGGGTCAGTCAAATGCTTTAATACTTCCGTAGCAAACCATGAATATTTGCACTAGTTAGGATAAAGACAAAAAGAGCTTCAAGTACATTCAAGTCATATTTTGCCACCAAATGCATTTACCACCAACTAATCACAAACTTTTGGTTTTGAGGTTTCAGAACTGCAGATAAATTATCTGTAGTATCTACTCCACAGGACTATAAAGAGAATCTACTGAGCTAATACACACCAAGTACTTAAAATAGCACCTGGCATACAGAAGTAACTATATCAGAGTTACCTGTCATTTTTATATGCAAAGTACTTCTCAGGGTGTATGAGGGTGTCTTTGTCTGGGCTGCGTAACAAAAATATCACAGACTGGCTGGCTACACAACAAAACTTTTATTTCTCACAGTTTTAGAGGCTGGAAATTCTAAGAAAAAGGCACCTGCAGACTCAGTGTCTGGTGGGGTACTATTTCCTGGTTCATAGATGGCTGTCTTTGCACTGTGTCATCCTCCAAAAGGCACAAGAGGTGAAGAACCTCTCTAGAGTCTCTTTTGTAAGGGTACTGGTATCATTCATGAGCATTCCACCCTCTTGACATACTCACTTCCCAAAGGCCCCCCTCCATTTACCATCACACCAGGAATAAATTTCAACATAAATTTTAGGGTGACACATTCAGTCTACAGCAGAGAAATACCAAAATGAATTCAGAAAAATTATTTCTTCATCACAAGATGATAAACTAAGAACATCTAAGCTCTAGAAGGGAACTATTAGTATAATAGTAGCTAATGTGTATAAAATTAATATTATATGCCAAGAACTATGTCAGATTTTTAAATGAATTATCTTATGTATTATTCATAAGTACTCTAAGGTGGATATCATTATCTCCATTTTATATACGTCAAAAAGGAGACTGGGAGAACAAAGTAATGTGCCCAAAATTAAGCAGTGGATCCATTATTTAAACCCAGGCATTACAATCTGAAGATCCATGCTTTTATCTATAACCTTATGCCACCTCTTACAAGTTACATTTGTTAAGGCTTAACACTATAAAATTGGGAACCATGGTATATTAAGGTCAACGATACTTGCCAGTATTTCTCTACTTCCCTAATAACAACATTTTAAGTTACACATCATATTGTAATAAGGCCAGCAAAACGAAGTCCAAACTTACCAAATGTTGCAGTGTGATAGTCAACCTTTTGAATGAATTACACCTAAAACAAATGTAGAATACAATGAACACGGTATTGTGAGTAGTTATGTCAGTGTATAAATACTATATTCCCTTCTGCTTTAGCTTTTTCTAAAACATACTAGACACAATGCAATATATATATATATGCCTTACAGTTGAATTGTACACCTGAAACTTACTGGATTTTGTTAGCCAATGTCACCATAATAAAAATAAATTTAAAAAAATAAATAAAACTACTAGAACAAAAAGTTTTAAAAGAAAGGTTTAACTCTCATTCATTTCTAGTAGAAACAAATGGTACAGCCACTTTGTAAGAGTCTGGCAGTGTCTTACAAAATTAAATATACTTTTACCATATAATTCAGCAATTGCAGTCCTTCATGTTTACCTAAATGAGTTGAAAACTTATGTCCACAACAAAACCTGCACATGAATATTTATGGTAGCTTTATTCATAATAGCCAAAACACGGAGGTAACCAAGAGATCCTTCAATAGATGAATGGACAAACAAACTGTGGTATATCTGTATAATGGAATATTACTCAGCAATAAAAAGAAATCAGCTATCATTCCACAAAAAGACAAATGAAACTCAAATGCATACTGCTAAGCAAAAAAAAAAAAAAGCCAATCTGAAAAGCTATATACTGCATGATTCAACTACAGGACATTCTGGAAAAGGTAAAACTATGTAGACAGTAAAAAGATCAGTGGTTGCCAGAAAGAGGGAATAGGTAAAATACATAGGATGTTTAGGACAGTAAAACTAGTCTGTGTAATTGTAATGGTAGAGACACGTCATTATACATTTGTCAAAATTTTCTGCTCAATTTTTCTGTAAACGTAAAACTGCTCTAAAAAAAGTATATTGATTTTCTAAAAGATTGATAAGAATGCAATAGGTGTTATCAGACATAGCTGTCAGATATATAAATTGGTATTGCTGCCTTTCCAGTAGGCAATCTGGAAATATATATCTACAGCCTTTAAATGGATCATACCCTTAGACCTAGTAGTTCCACAAGCATTTGTATTAAGGAAATTTCAGATATGATGAAAGTTTCATTTATAAAGATGTTCATATCAATTACTTACATAAAGAAAAACTGAAGCAAAGTAAGTATATAACAATATAGTAATATTTTTAAAACTCAACTATATGAAAATATCAGACAGTAAAAATATTTTAAAATATTAAATAATACATGACATGGAAAAATAGTCATGACAGAAGTTACAGAAAGAATGCAGGCTACAAAACAGTAAGTATAATACACTTCTAAATTTGTTGTTCTAAAAGTGGTTGTTAGTTTAGGAATACAAAGCTTAAGGCACAACTTGGCAAAAGTGATTAGTAATAAGAGAAGTCAGGAAGGATGGTGGGGGAAGCTGGGAAGGGCATGAAGAAACAGTGAGTGTGGGAAATTGTCTCAGTCCAGATGACAGTTACAGGACTGTTTATGTAAGAGGTCACTGAGCTACAGACGTCAGAATAGCACATTTAAGAACTTTAAAATTAAATAAGAAAGTAAAAGCAACCTGGGAGAGGGAAGTGACTAGAAAGGAAATGAAATGAGGAAGGCTTCTGGGATGCTGGTACTAGCTTGTTTTTTGATCCAGGTGCCACTGAAATGGGTATGCTCAGTTTGTGAAAACTCATTAAATTGTATCTTTAAGTTTTGGGCCTTTTAAAAAAGTTCCCCTAAAGGCATCGCTCTTGCCTTTGAGAAACTCAGTACAGTAATGCATATAAAAATACTGTAGTTAGAATACACTGGGATGCATGCTAAACAAGAAGTGAAATTTAAGACACACGGTGAGGTCAAAGCTGGGATCAGTAGCAGCAGCACTTGATAACGACTGTGCACATGTGTAGATACATATACTATGACAGGAATACAAAATTCCAATTTATTAATTTTTCAAAGATACCTGAGATATTTTGAGGGGTGATAGTTTAGCTGAGGTACTCAAAAAACAAGGCAATATGGCCATTGTTACCACTTGTAACCACATCTTAAATGACTGAATTTACAAAAATATTCGTAATCCAACTTTTCAGAATTTATATTACTTTCCTTTTACATTATATTTAAATTGATCAACACTACAAAAAGGGGCAGGGAAATCACTAAATCAGTCACACTTCACATTCCTGGACTAGCATATTTTGAATGTGCCTTGCTACAAATATTTTTATCCTAGTCCAGTGATTCCACAACTTGTCTGCCCATCGCCTGGAGACTCTTGTAAACATTCCAAGGCCCAGATCACATCCAAGACCAATTAAATCATAAACTCTGGAGATGGGACACAGGCATTATGTTTGAAGCTCCTCCAAATGATTCCAAACTGCAGACAAGCTGTCATTAGAATTAATACTTTATAAAAATTAAACTGAAGAGACAGATGCTAGCTTGTTGAGGGATGTTTTCTAAATAGGATTTTCATACAGATTTTTGAAATCTGAACTATGCTTACTTACCCTGCAGCATTTTTAAAATTTTCATCTTAACTCAGCTTTATCTTTTTGGAAGGTTTGTTGTTCTTTTTTTTTTGAAGTTTCAAAAAATGTATGCATTATTTTCTTTAGATCAGAATAAATGAATTCTTGAGGCTAGGATCAAATGCCAGGTCAGGGTTAAAGACAGTGCTTCTAGATTGGCAAGTTTTACGTAATAATTTAAGTACTACCTGCAACATAGAGAGTAAACTGCGAGAAACACAGGACAAGGTTCAAGTCCCAGTTTTGAGAGACAGAATTTTATTTCAAAGAAAGTTAACAAATATCTAATAAAAATGCAGATGGAAAGCACTGAGCATGGCAGTCATAGGTCGCAAAAATCTCTGGACTAATTACCATAAAACAGAAAACAAACCTAAGTACAACTAAGTTCCTTGCCAGATTTTACATAATCATATTGTTTCTATTTGTTCTGATTCATACTCAGCTGTTATTTAAAATCTGATATTAACTTTTATATCTCAAAAATGTATTTGAGTATTCAGAGTCCCCAATTCTGAATTTATACTCTTCTCTTTCCTTCTTTTTGACTCCAAAACTGCCATCTGGTAGAGGGGAAGAGGGTATGCACATCCCAGCTACTGCTAGTTTACTAATTCACTTTATCAGGCTCATTCTTTCAAGTTGAGATCAAACTGGCTGCTTGAGGCAATTGTTCTCACATTGTAGCTCCTAAACCAGCATCATCAGCATCCCCTGGGAACTTGTTAGAAATGCAAATTATTGCTACTGAATCAGAAACTGTGGGGTGAGGCCCAGAAATCTGTTTAACAAACCTTCCAGGTGATTCTGATACATGCTAAAATTAAAAATAACTCTTAGAAGGATGAGAACCCTATCATAGGAGATTTTTACAATTACCCAACGAAACACACACGGGCTCAAAAAATTAAACAACTTTTCATGAAACTGTTTAAGAAAATGATATAATGAAGACAGTGCTTAATAAAGCTTACTGCAGAAGTAGGCAAGGTATAATAGAGCAGAAAATCAAGTACAAGGCCAACTAATTCAGGCATGAACTGATGAAGAGCAGCAGCTGCGGAAACAGAAAAAATGATTTGATTAAGAGCTATTATGAAGTAAAAACGCAATGGAAAAAGAATTATGCCAAAAACATCTCCCAGATTTCAAGCCAAGACAGCTTGGAGAATATAGGTACTGAAAAGGTTGGGGAAGAAACTGGCTGGTTTACAGGATGAAATATGAAATTTCGTTTTAAATTTCTTGAGGTTGTACTGACATAAGTAGAAATATTCAACATCAAGTGTAGAGAAGAGACTGGAGCTTGAAAGAAAGTTAGAATTAAGAGACATATTAAGAAGTCACATGCACAATTACTGAGACAGCCCTCTATTAGGAATAAGTGAGAAATAATCTATAGTTGAAACAAGTGGCCTGAAGTCGGCCGGGGTCTACAAATGCATTTTGTTTGGTCGGCAGGACTCAACTAATCAGTTTGCACTTTCAAATGTAGGGTGGAATGAAACCAACTGCAACTCTGGGAATGACAGATTCTTTTCCAGGTCAGTTAATTTTGTTAATAAATATCTTCCCCATTTGTTTCTTATTATTTAAGATTTGCTCACAATTTCAAAAAAAAGAGCAGCAATGATTACATGTACTGATTTTCTTAGTATTTACCAAGTCTCTGTGGGAGCTAGTTAGAGGCACAGGGACAACTAATTTCAAGGTTTTTTTTTTTTTTAGAAAAGGAAATTTTGAGAATCAGGCCTGTGGATACATTAAACAATTAGACACCTTCCCCTAAAACAATAACTATTCTCAATTCAAAGAGACACTCCTACCCCTTCCCCACCAGGCAAACTCAAAGGCTGAAGAACCCAGGGATTTAAGTTGCCCAAGAAATGGGATGGTTCTCCCTTCAAGTGGTCACAGCTGCTACCTGGTAATGTATAGGTGCAGGCGGTAGACTTCAAGACTGATTATGCTGCCTAACTTCCTAACGTGATAGCGCCCAGATTTCCTGAGCTGAGCTCAAGTTGCACTGAGTAGCACTTTCAATATTTGCATACATATTCCACCAAGCCCCGTTATGTATCCGCAACACTAGCCTAGAATTTTCAGAGACCTGTATTAATGCTGGAACCACATGACAGAGCTGAAAAATAAAAATCACACCACATGCACAGGTGCAACCACTGGCAAAGCACAGTACGAGCGTTAGTGAATAAAACATGCCACAAAATTCTTCCAAGTTGAAACCTTGCGTGTCCTCCAGACAATACTCAACTGTTTAAAAAGGAAAGAAACTGGGGTCAAAAGAAAAGCAAGTCATGCGGGGTCAAGGCTGATTAAGGCCTACAGTGGCAGAAAACGATGGTGATGCTTCAAAGAAGGTGCTAGGAGTAAGATGAGACACGCAGGAGGACCTGCGGTGCTACGGCCCCGCTGGGGCTCGCACCTGAGGGTTCCGCCTCCAAGGGCGACTCGAAACTTCCAGGCCAGGCTGTTTCCACTCTCGACCTTGTCTCACCTCGGCGAGCACAGCTAAAGAGCCTACCCTAGGCCGCTCCCTCGTTCACTCACTCACCTCGACATCATGCCGCGCATAACAAGGAGCCTCACTGACCGAAATACTATAAGCCAACGTAGCCAGGGCGCCGCCGGCCACAGAGAGCAAGTCCTCCAGAGAGCCAGAGCGGCCCATGGCGTTATATTACGCCACGCGGCGCTGAGGGGCGGGGCGACAGCTGCTTGAGAGTAAGGGTTGAGGGCGGGAGAAGGGGGCTGAGATGGGGCGGGACCTAGACGAGGGCAGGACGAAGGAGGAGGGGCAGGAGGAGGGGCAGGGGTGAAGCTGCAGGCACAGAGCAGACACCGCTGATTGAAGGGAAAGATTTTTCTTTAGAGGCTCTGTTGGGGAAAGCCCAAGTGGTCTAAGCTTGGCCTGCTTATTTTGACTAGCAAGAATTGACATGAAAGACTTTGCTGATTGTCACAAGCAGGTCCCACCAGCAGGAGTTCACAGTTCTTTCCTCACAAATGGTGTTTTAGAAATTTCCTAAGTTCACGCTTGCCTTCAATCCACTCTGGCATCTTCAGTTTGGAGTCAAGGTTAGAGTAGGCACTGCCCACCTTGCGAACACAGATCCAGTGTTGCCTTTTAAGAGGAAACTTTAGAGGACCCCAGCACAAGTTGGAGGGTAGATTCATGATAAGCCCACAACATTAGTGAGACCAATGGCACTGACATCCCTGAGCTTGTCCCACCAAACAGCTTCATAGCCTTTGGTTTAAAGTGCTGCCATAATCATGTTCACATTGTAGTTCATATTTCCTAGCATGCTCTTGTGGCAGCAGGAGGGGTCACCATGGTGTTTGGAGACAATCTGCGCGAAATCTCTTGCAGCATTTCCCAGATGAGTACACTGCTGTCCTGGAAGATGCTAGTGACGGCATGCAGGGCATGAAGCTCCCTGCGCTGTTCCTCATGGTTGATTTGTGGGGGTGCTGCCTAGGACAGCTTCAATGATTCAGTTTTGGTCATGTCTCCTTTCCAGGGCATGCAACTCATGTTTTTTGTTTTAGTTTCCAGAGAGGGCTAAAAACACCCCACTCTTTCCTCCAGAGGAAAAATGTAAGCTTCTCGGTTGTTTCAGGATTCCTGAAGTCCACCTGATTTCCTGGTATCCATCATTTATGCTTTGTCATGGGGAGAAAAGGTTAAAATCAAAAGGAAAAACAATCCATCTCTTCTCTCTTCTCAACAAAAAATAACTTTTGAACTAATGTATTTCACATTATGTGTTACACATAAAATGTAAGACCTTGTTCCTATCTCCCACCCTCCCTCTATTGCCCTCCTCCAAAAAAACACTATTTTCTTGCTGTTTTTTTCTCTCTACAAAAGCCAACCAGGCCTCAATGCAGGAGAACCAAACAGAATCATCACATCGCTCTTTTCTTCCTTTTCTTCCAAAACACAGCACCACTGACTCAGGAAACAAGGCCTAGGTCAGGAGTCCCCAACCCCCAGCCTGCTGACTGGTACCGTGGCCTGTTATGAGCTGGGCCACACAGCAGGAGGTGAGTGGCAGGCAAGCAAGCAAAGCTTCATCTGTATTTGCAGCTACTTCCCAGTGCTAACATCAACGCCTCAGCTCCACCTCAGATTATCAGGCATTAGATTCTCATAGAGGAGCACTGGTCCCTGGTGGCAAAAATGTTGGGGACCACTGGCCTGGGTGGTGAATAAACTGCAAAATTCAAGCAGATAGCAAGCGTTGGCCAGCTTGTGATCCTAGGCTATTGCTGAGGCAACAGAGGTAGAAAATGGCCATCCCCTCGGGTACAGTGGGGCCTCGTGAAAGGGGCAGTCCTCCCTCTGAAAGCACAGACTCTCACCTTGTTGCTATACCAGCCATAGGCTGTCATCTAGAGCTACAGGCCACTGCCTGAGTCCCGCTTTAGAGAGGCGAGCAAGCACTTGTAGAATTTTAACCTTTCTAAATAAAAACGTAAATTTAGTATTCTTTTCTTTGAGGATTCAAACATGAAATATACTTTATAAAAGGAGGACATTGGTGTAGTTTATTTCTAATCCAATGTAGCAGAACTTCTTTCACATTAGGATCGAGATATTTTTAGTTTGGGGGAAAAGTTATAGATCCCCCTCTTTCTCAATGACAGACAAGAATTGTTTCATTAAAAGGTAATATAGTATATGTCTTCACCAATTAAAACTAAAAGTTACTGTTATTGGTAATAGTATAATTATTCAGAAAGTAGTTTTTTGGCAATTTAATATTATTTATTTTCAATTACAGTTGATATACAATATTATATTAGTTTCAGGTGTACAACAGAGTGATTAAACATTTATGTAACTTATGAATTATCACCCAAATAAATCCAGTAACCATCTGACACCATATATAATTACAATACTACTGACTATATTCCCCATGCTATACTCTACATCCCCATGACTATTTTGTAACTGCCAATTTGTACCTCTTAATCCCCTCCCCACTTCACCTATCTCCCAACTCCACCCCCAACCCAATTTGGCAACCATCAGAATGCTCTCTGTATCAATGACTTGTTTCTGCTTTGTTTGTTCATTTATCCTGTTCTCCAGATTCCACATATAAGTGAAATTATGTGACATTTGTCTTTCTCTGTCTGACTCACTCCAGTCAGCACAATACTCTCTAGGTCTATCCATGTTGTTACAGATGGCAAAATTTCATCTTTTTTTTTTTTTGAGTAATATTCCACTGTATATATGTAACATCTTTTCTTTATCCATTTATCCATTAATAGACACCCAGGTTGCTTCCACAGCTTGGCTATTGTAAATATTGCAGCATTCTACAATGAATATATGGATTCATATGTTCCTTCAAAGTAGTATTTTGGGTTTCTTCAAGATAAATACCCAGAAGTGGGATTACTGGGTCCTTCCTTATCTCTTGTTAGCCTTTGTTTTAAAGTCTATTTTGTCTGGTATAAGTATTGCTACACCAGCTTTTTTTTCTTTTTGATTTTCATGAAATATCTTTCTCCATCCCTTTATTTTCAGTCTGTGTGTGTCTTTCAATCTGAAGTGAGTCTCTTGTAGGCAGCATATGTAAGGGTTTTGTTTTCTTATCCATTCAGCTACCCTATGTCATTTAATCTGTTTATATTTAAAGTAATTGTTGATAGATATGTAGTTATTACCATTTTATTATTCATATTTATTATCTTTCCTTCTTCTTCTTAAAGAACTCTAACATTTCTTGTCACACTGGTTTGGTGGTGATGAACTCCTTTAGCTTTTTCTTATCTGGGAAGCTCTTTATCTGTCCTTTGATTCTAAACAATAGCTTTGTTGGGTAATCTTGGTTGTCCGTCTTTGCTTTTCATCACTTTGAATATTTCATGCCAATACCTTCTGGCCTGTAAGTTTCTGTTGAAAAATCAGCTGACAGTCTTATGGAAACTCTCTTGTAGATAACTGCTTTTCTCCTGCCACCTTTAAGATTCTTTATCTTTAACCTTTGGTATTTAATTATGATGTGCCTTGGTATGGGCCTCTTTGGGTTCATCTTGTTTGGGACACTCTGCTCTTCTTTGGGCTTGCAAGTCTATTTTTTTTTGCCAGGTTGTGGAAGTTTTCCATTATTATTTCTTTAAATTGGTTTTCAATTCCTTGATCTCTCTTTTCCTTCTGGTACTCCTATTATGTGAATGTTGGTACACCCCATGTTGTCTCAGAGGCCCCTTAAACTTTCCTCATATTTTTGTATTCTTTTTTCTTTTTGCTATTCCGATTAGGTGTTTTCTGTGACCTTATATTCCAAATCACTGATTTGATCCTCTACTTCATCTAACTACTGTTGATATCTTCTAATGTAACTTTATTTCAGTTATTGTAGTTTTCATTCCTGACTGGTTCTTTTTCATGTTTGCTGTCTCCATTTTTGTTTCCTAGCTCTTTGTTGAAGTTCTCACTGAGATCATGGATACTTATAACCAGTATTTTGAACTCTGCCTCTGGTAGATTGCTTATCTCAATTTTGTTTAGTTCTTTTTCTGGAGCTTTGTTCTGTTCTTTTATGTGGGACATGTTTCTTTGTTTCCGCATTTTAGCTGCCTGTTTGTATGTTAGGTAGAGCTCCTAAGCCTCTCAGTCTTAGTAGAGTGGCCTTATATAGTAGGTGTCCTGTGGGGCCCAGTGGTGCAATCTCCCTTGTCACCTGAGCCAGGTGCTCCAGCTGTGTCCCTTGTATGGGTTGTGTATGCTCCTGTTGTAGTTGAGCCTTGGTTGCTGTTTGCACATCAGTGAGAGGGATTGTCCCTCAGACTGATTGGTTGTGAGAACTGGCTATGATTACAGTGGAGGAGCTGTTGTGCTGGGACTGACACTACGGAGCAGGATTCACTTTAGCAGGGTTCATTGTCACTTGTGCTGGGCTTGGAGGTGCTGGAAGAGGTTAAGCTCTGAACTGAGGATGTCTGCCACTAGTGCCAGCTTAGGGATGCTTAGTAAGAGGTACGGGACACACTGGGGCCAGATGCTGCTTGTTTGGGGTTTGTGAACCTTTGAGAGATTTAAGGAAAGTCCACAGCATGAGCCAAGACAGGCCATTTGTATAGAAAAGCCACTGAAAGCAGCTTGAGTGAGCCTGCAAGTTGGGAGGGGCAGGGTCTCAGGGAATTACTAGGGCAAGACAAATAGTGTTAACTAGACTGATGAAGATTCATATATGATGCCTGCCTGTGTCTTCACACTGGGTGAGGGGAGGGTTCAACACAGGAACAATGGCTTCTGCCAGCATTTCTGTCTGGGAGAAAGTTGCCCCTATAGCCCTTGCCCCGAAGCCAGACAATTTAGTTCCTTTCCATATGTCCCTGGCACCTTTTGCACTACTGTCCCAGAGTTGGAACTCAGAGTAGGTGAGTCCATCAGCGAGTAGGCCTGCGAGCAGCCCCTTTAAGAGGAAAGCCTGGGACTCCAGCAGCCCTCTGTCTCACTCAGCCATAATCTCCACTGGTTTTCACAGCTGTAAGTTGAGGGGACTTCTCTTCCTGGTGCTGAAACCCTGGGGAGCCTGGCATGGGGGGCTGCGACCCCTTGCTTCTCAGTAGGGACCTCTGCAGCCAAGATTTCCCTCCTGAGTTTTAATTGCCACATGTGAGTGTGGGACCAGCCTGTTTCACATCGCTGTCCCCCCCTACTAGCCTTGATGTGACTTCATCTGTATATCTTAGTTATAGGACTTCTGTTCAGCTAGACTTTAGGCGATTCTCAGTGATGGTTGTTCTGTAGTTTAATTGTAATTTTGATGTGGTCATGAGAGGAGGCAAGCACAGTGTTTATTTACACTGCCATCTTGACTGGAACTCTTAAAAGTAGCTTACTTTTAGATGAAACCAAGATTTAACTCATCCACTGTTAAATTGATTCAGAAAAATATTCCTCTGCATTCAGATACACACAGATGTCCAGCAGCAAACATTTCATCACCACGAAAATACTGACATATTCATCAGAAAGAATTCAGTGAAGAATTTCAGAGAAAGGGAAGTTAAAAGAGTCTTAGCTCCTTGACATTTAAGAAGATACTGTCGTCTTTGATAAAAAATTACTTTTCTAACTTAGATCAAATATAATTCTCGAATACACATTGAACAGAGGACAAACAACAAGCATCGCAGAAGGAACTCCTAACCTGCAATTCAGTTTTGTTTTTTTGTAACTTATGCTAGGAACTATGAGGGGCTAGAAATATCAGAAGGAACAAAAAGTAAATGATGCTACCTTTTTGAACTTTATATTCCACAATAACATCCTATCTTTATCTCTATCTGATATTGAAAAGAGGTAGCATGGAAATGACTGGGAATGCTACCTTAGATAGGATGGTCAGGAAATGCCCTTCTGGGACACATTTATGAGTGATAACTTGAATAAAGTGAATGTGATGATTGAGATAGTCCTAGCCTATGGTCTGGTAGAAAAGATAGGCATGCATAATGATAAATCACTCTCTCTGAAATAATTACTGTGACAGGATGTTAAATTTAAGGTTTTGACTGAGCATCCAAGATATGATAAATATCAGCTATTAAATGAGTTGGAAGATGGACTACAATGCAATTTTCAAGGAAAATATATACTAAGAAGTTTGATAAGTCCTTAAACTTCTGACTCATTTCAAAGATGAGAAATTTAAAAAATGTTATAAGGATGATTTTAGGAAGAGGAATTTCATGGAATAAACTCAGCTAAGAACTTTGGATAAAGTATCACCAACTGGGCTTCGAAGGATAAATAATTGTTTTTATTTGCAATTCAGTTTTTAAACAGCTATGGAACATCACTATTTGACATCACCATCTGACATTGCCAGGATATCTCATTCAGTGTGCACAATAAACAAGTGAGTCATCTGGCCCAGCATGTTTTACTGGAAATAGCTTGGCCCAAGATTCAAATTGTCCCTATCTCCCTAACATTATGTGTGTGCAACCTGTGTCACATAAGGCCCCATGCTCAGAAGGGCCTTGTGTTTGATTTAATGGTCTGCTCTTAATAATTTTTGAACAAGTGGCCCCACATTTTCATTTTGCAGTAGGCCCTGCAAATTATGTAGTTGGTTCTGTTGTGCCCCTAACACACTAATAGTTTAGTGACTTTGGGCAAACAATGTAACTCAAGACCTTTATCAAAAATGTTTGTACTACTTTGAACTAAGATTTCTAGTTACAGATGACCCACAGAATGGAAAACATTTCTGCAATGACATATATGATAAGGAGCTTGTATCTAATATATGTAAAGAACTATCACAATAATAAAAGAAATGAATTTCTCATCTGAATAGACAGCTCTCTGAAGACATGCAAATGATCAATAATCACATGAAAAGACGCTCAACATGATTAGCCATCAAGGAAATACAAATAAAAACCATAATAAAATCTGACTTCATACCCAGTAGGATGGCTGTAATCAAAAAGATAGATAATAAGGGTTGGTGAAGAAGTGGAGAAATTGGAATCTTCATACACTGCTGGTAGGAGTGTAAAGAGGTGTGGCCATTTCAGGAAAAAAACCTGGTAGTGTCTCAAATGGTTAAACATAAAATTACCATGAGACCTAGCAATTCCACTTCTGGATACATACCCGGGAAAAAATGAAAACATAATCTATACAAATGTTTATAGTAGCATTATTCTTAATAGCTAAAAAATGGAAATAACCCAAATGTCTATTGAATGTTGATTTTTTAAAAGTGATATGTTCATACAATGAAGTATTATTTGGCAAAAAAAAAGAAATGAAATACTGATTCATGCTAGATGAACCTTGGATGAACCTTGAAATTCATGGATAAACCTTGAAAATGCTATGCTAAGCAAAAGAAGCCAGTCACAAAACATCACATATTGTATTATTTCATTAATATGAGTATCTAGAATAAGCAAATGTATAGAGATGGAAAGTAGACTAGTGGTGACCTTGCATTTGGGAGGAGTGGTGGGACAATTGGAGGGTGACAGTTAAGGGGTATAGGGCTTCTTTTTGGAGTAATAAAGATATTCTAAAATGTATTGGGGTGATGGTTGCACTATACTAAAATCCATTTAATTATGTACTGTAAATGGGTGAAGTGTATGGCATGTGAATTGTATCTCAATTTTTTTAAAAAAAGAAATCTTATTGCTCTACATTTTCACCAACATTTTGTGTTGTCAGTCTTTTTCATTTTAGCCTCCTGGTTTGTATTTTAATTTGCATTTCCCCAGTGTCTAATGATTTGGAGTACTTTTTCATGTGCTTATTACCTTCTTTTGTAAGATTATTCAACTCTCTTGCTCATAAATTGGGTTAGCATTTTATTATTGCTTGATGCAGTCATTATCAATTGCTGTTACAAATTAACCCCAGAATTTAGCATCTTAAAACAACAAAACACTTATTATCTCTCACAGATCCTGAGGCTCAGGAATCAGGGTGATGCTTAGCTGATCTTTTGGCTCAGAGTCTGTCCTGAGGTTGTAAGACATCACTCGCTATTATTAACAAGAAGTCTAGAAAACATATCTTGCTCCAGGGACTCCAGACGACAATGACGATCTCAACTCACAGATTCCCAAAGGATATCAACACATTTTCTTATATGAAACAAGGTGGGCAGAATGGGATACTATGGGCCTGTGACAAAGCAGCATTTCTTTTAAGGCATTTACCATTTTCTCCCTTATACTATAGGCATGGACCTTAAGGTTTGGAGATGCCAAAGTTTGGGTGATAAAATTTGGATACTTTCCCTTCTCTTTTGTTCAATACCCACAGCAAGTTACATAAGCCCTTCTGCAATCTGAATAAGCATCAGTATGGCCTTATGATTAAGGCATTGAAAAATTAATTTAATAAACACTCACTGCCCACTGTCAGTCAACCCAGTTACTCTAGCCCTATGCAGCCCCACATAGGCACTGCTGAGGAAACCAGCTTGGTACCTCTATCCAGCTGGCTACAGCATCTACACTAGTCCACATCTCCATGTGTTCCTAGGAGGCCAGATCCCTTCAGGGGAGTTGGTACTAGAGTCATCCATCCGGTGCCCATTAGGCTGCTCCTCCTTTGGCTGAGACTGCCTGCTGCAGGCTGGCATGCCCCAGAGTTGCCCTACAGCACTGTGGTATACCATAGCTATTGAATATTTTGAATATCACCCTTGCCCTTTTGTTTGCTTTGTGCTAATCACTGTGTGCAACTGAATGAACAATACTGGATCATATGCATTATAGTGGAGTTATTGAAAGGATCACATTGAACCAAATTGGATCTGAAAAACCTTAGAAGTTAAGCTATATCTGGATGTCCTTTCTTCTCAATCTCCCTCTTTCCTTGGCCATGTGGAATCTCATGCAGACTAGTGGAATGCCTGCTTTTTTCTAGTTTAATCATCTGTTTGGATACTGGAGGTGTTAATGGGTTCCAAGATTATGTGGGTTTGACAGGTAATGATGGCTTATTTTTCGGATCATCAACCACTATCCACGCCCAGTGTACTGACTCAAATAGCAGCTGATAGAGATAGGAACATTAATAAAATAGAATAATTTAAAAACAAATATAGTTTCTTTTAGAAAAAAACGTTTGTATATATGTACAGAAACATTCTGGAAGAATAATACTCAAAATATTATCAGTGGTTATCCTTGGGCGATGGTGGAAATACTGGTAACTCAGTACTTCTCTATAAGTATTTATATATTCTATTGTTGTTCTTGAGAAAAGTTGCTTTATAACAAAAATAAAAGTGGTTTTAAGGGAATAGAAAACATTAAGCAAGACATACTATATTTTTCTTTAAAAGTAATTCATAAAATGCCTTTTAGACGAGTTTTTTCTTTATTACATGCACTGGGTTTCTAGTGAGTTGCCAGGTAGTGAATATACCACATCAAAGAAGATTGAAACACTTATGTTTTTCCATAAGGTGGTCCCTCCAAATCAGATTTCTTAGAATAAAGCTTTAATACATTTCATGATTTTGATATATTGCATGCTAAATTATGTCCCTAATAATTATAATACAGACATAATAATAATTAAAATACAGACATAACACATACATGACATAAAATATAACACTGACATTATAAAAACTTTGCACTGTATTTTCAATAACATAAACCCTGGGACATAGTAATAGTATAACGTCTGTTTGTATATTTTAATAATTGGTATTTCTAATATGCAATGTAAAATTATCTTCATTATTAAGAATATGCATATTATATAGATACAGTCTTGAGGGCCTCAGTGTAGCAGTTAAAATTACCCCTAAAACATCCCAAAATGAGTGAATGAGTAAATTGCCTGCCCTATCAAGTTTGGTAAGTCAGGTTACAAATTTTGTGATGCGTTAGCAAGTCCTACAGGGAACTATGTAATCAGGAAGATCTTTTGTAATGATTATTACCTTTAAACTCTTCTGGTTTCCCTAGAATTGTTTGTATGTATGTACACATAGGATAATAATATATAATTAGATCAAAACTTTTTTAAAAGTGTACATATATTCCCCTTGATGAACATTAGGTTCCTTAATATTTGATATTGCTTTTGGGGAGAAAAAAAATCAAATGAGTGTCAAAATAGTATATACTTTTACTCATGTGGGAAAACTTTGAGTTCTTTCGAGAGTCACTTTTACATGGTTCTATTGTTTGGTTGGTGAGGCTTTCTACTATTCTTAATGCTATATTTGCTTTCCCTATAATAAGAAAGTGGTAAGGAAAGAAAAAATTGTAAATATCAGTATTCTGTGTGGCTATTATGCTCAGAAACTCTACTTTGAGATTCTTGCCTCCAAATCCTAAATTAGAAAAGAAAAATGACTCATCCCATGATATTATTGGTAAACTCAGTTGAAATTTATATAACTTCTGCTTATATTTAGGAGCAAAAGATAGTAGAAGACAAGAAATCAATGTTTGTTATATATCTTTAAGACTCAGCTTGGATGAGGTAGGTAATAATTTGCAGTTGATAAAAGATTTATGGTAAAATCAAAATTTCTTTAACTTTGATTTCAACAACAAGTTAGCGACTGCTACTGCTATATGCTGATCTTCTAGATTCTGGTGTATGTTGAGGACAAACTCACCCAGAAGATAAGACCATATTAAGA
This sequence comes from Pteropus medius, assembly GCF_902729225.1. Lineage (NCBI taxonomy): Eukaryota > Metazoa > Chordata > Mammalia > Chiroptera > Pteropodidae > Pteropus > Pteropus medius. The sequence goes on from NW_024351729.1 coordinate 1,906,507, forward strand.
GATGGAAAGCGGGAGACCAGAAATGGCAGTGGAAAAGTGAATAGAATGGTGATTGGGAATTAGCTTCCTTTCCCTCATCTTCATGTCAAGCAATAGTCTGCGACTTTTATTTAACTTATTGGTCCTTAACAGCAGTATCTGCTGAACTGCATTTGGTGCTATTTCCAAGATAAAATTTAACTGTGTATGTCAGGTAATATATTTAACTTTTCCTGTGGAAAAATAAGGGGAGATATGTGTGTCAAGAAGAAACTGTGAAGGACCAAAAAACAAAAACAGGAGACAAGTGTATGTTCTTTCTAATTTTCCAATGTTTTTTCATTTATTACTTTTCATTGGTGGAAACATGATTAATCACAATAAGCAAACATTTCAGTGTCAGTACATTCTATTAAAAAAACTTGTGAAAAGCATTTAGGATCAAAGATAAAATATGTGTGAAGGCATTTTGAAAGCTAAAATCTGTAAGTTTTAAGGTAGTAGTAGTAATAGTACAGTCCCATGTGCCCAATATATTTACTATGTCTCCAAATATTACCAAAATAATGAGGTACTTTATATATCACAGAAAGATGTTAACAAATTAAAAGCATAGCATAATCAGCATATGAGACATCTACTTATCTCCTCTTGCCTTTCCATTCTCTTGTTGGCTTAAGTTTTCACCAGAATGATTTGGTAATAAGAGGTGTGGAAGAGATACAATGGATGTGGTTTTAGAAAGGAATTTGATTTTGTGTATTAGATATTTTAAAGAAGCCTCTTAAAGTTCCATTTTTGAATGCTTAAAAAATTAAAAGACTTTTAATACACTATTCTCTATGAAATTAATTTCATTTTCATATTTGCCATGTAATATCTGAAAGATAGATTATGAAATTGTTAACAGTTCTAAAAATAAAGCTAGGCAAATGTATTCCAAAGCAAAATACACAAAAAGAATAAGCAATCGGGATGTATTATTCAAGATAACAATTATGCAAAAAAAGTGATTTTACAAACTAAAGAGTATCAGGGAGGGTCCAATAATAAGTTGATTTTAGGGTCTTCCACTGATAAAGAAAACAAGAATATACTCAGGAAAGTTTAAGAATTGAAGGAAATGTCTCATTGATAATAAGCTTGCTCTAGAGGATAACCTTTGTACTGAACAGAAGAACAGAGTTCTACACCTAATCAGTAGGTGCTAGGCTAGGCAGTTTTCTTAGGACTATTCAGATGAAGCACAGGGGAAGGCAATACCATGTCCCTTCCCTGAACTTTTTTCTCTCAGATTCCAGCCTTTAATTCTCACGAGTCAGAGGGGAACTCAGATCCCAAGGATCCATACACTTCCAGGCTTTTATTACATCTTACATCTGGGAATTCAGTAAGCAACACTTCATGGAAAGATAAGTGGGAAAAAAAGATAATTCACATTTAATGAAGCTTAACATATATACTGTGTGTGTGTGTATTGTATTGTGTATTGTGTGTGTGGACTGTGATAGAATAAAATTACTAAGGCTTAGTGAAACCTTGGTAGAGAGAAGCCTATATTCCCATGCATGTGAAGTGACTATAAATATATCTGTATGACTTGTTCTAGAAATTTAACCTTTGCTTTAGATATCTTAGCTACTTGTAGACCTCAATATCACACTTAACTCCCCCTAGTTTATAGTTTAGTTAACTTGCACTGTAACAAAAGTCAAAGACTTCTAAATATTTTATTACAAATATTAAGAATTCCTTCCCAAAATCTTTTTAAAAATCATAGATTGCTTTATTTTCATGAGAGTTACTTAATCTCTTCTAAGTCAAGTATAAATGATTTACATTAGTTAATGATTTAAAATGAACACAAAAATAAAATTGTGCAATATTGTACTAGGAATCTCTTAGCACCATATTGTGCGGGTGACCTATATTTCCCCCTATTTGTTAACTATCTAATATCCTTTGGTCAAGTCATTTTTACATATGCCTAACAAAAGAGATGTAGGTGGCAAATGTTGCAAAACTCATTTTAATCCAGTGAACTATAATCAAAACCAATTTCAAGTTTCCAACAGCTGATGTCAGTGGCAGCCATGCAATATTGATCTTCGTGACAACTGGTGACTTCAATTCTAGTTTGATATAACAGTTAAGGATATGACTTTTGTCTTGAGTCTAAAAAGACTGTGAGAGCTGCCTGCTGACATTACTACTATTGATCCTTGTAGAGGCCTTGGCTAATGTGTCATTAAAAATCATATTTCAAATGAATATTTAATAACATGGTGAAATGTTCACATATGATTAAACAACTGTTTACAAAACAATATACTTAGTAATATATGTAAAAACAATACATATGTACACAGACAGAGAAGATGGAAATTTATACTAAAAAATGTTAACAGCTATAGTATTTGGAGTGAGTTTCCTTTTTTATGTTTTCTCACATTTTTTTCAAAATTTCCACAAACTTTTTCTTCATAATGTATTACTTTTGTAACTAGAAAAAATCAGTTAAAAATAAATAAATTTCTGAAATCATAAGTGAATTTTGGGAAAGAGTTATCCCATTGCTATTAAAAAGCTATTCCATTGGCACAATAATGCAAAGAAGGATGAAAGAAGAAAAGAGAGGACCTAGAAATACAGCCTACTGCATAAATGAACTTAATACATGTTATGTTGGTCATTAAGAATTAGTAGAAAAAGGATTTTGTTCAATAATGATGTCAAAAAAACCTGACTCAATATCTGAGGGAGAAATCAATTTAGAGCTTCTCAAAATAACTTCCAGATTATTAAAGACTTAAATCTTAAAAATCAAATAGTAAAAATATTAGGAGAAATATAAGTGAATATTGATCTGATATTTGGTTTAAAAAGGATCTAGGTGTAAAAACAAAGATCTATAGATTTGACTATAAAAACATTTTAATTTTGTTAATAATCTTTCAGTAAAATTAAAAGAAAATGAAGAAAATTATTCAAAACAAATTGACAAAGGGTTGCCACACTTACTATATTGTTAATTGAATTAAACAAGGTAAATAATAATTATAGTACTGCTAGTCTATGAGCTCTGTGAAGGCAGAGGCATAATTGTATTGTTTACCATTTACATCCATTAGCATAATGTCCAGATACAATTTAAGGAATTAATACGTATGAATAGAGAAATGGTCAAACATGAAAAAGCAGCTAGGGGGGAAAGAGAAGGAGAAAAGGAAATACGAGTATCAAATAGACGTGATAAAAATTATTTTACTACTAATAAAAATACAATTAAAACTATAATGAGAAATTAGAAAGAGTTTTGTGTTGTGTGTATATTTATAGTAGATGCAATAAAGGGATAGGCAACATCAGAGTGTGGAGTGTTTTGAAGGGCAATTGGCAAAATCATGTTGTTGACCATGTAATTCTAGAATCTAACCTAAAGAAACACAACAAACACTTGATATTTATGAAGGATAAATCTTCTAGACTCCTGGACTCTCCAAATCTGTTTTCAAACTGTTTCAAGGAGCCCTGGAGTTCTGTCAGGGTGTCCCAAACTTTCATGTGACTTTTATCTCATTTATAGACTCGATATAGGAATATTTTCTTAGATTCCACTGAAAACATCAAAATTTGAACACACTGTACTATAGTATATAATTTCTTCAATAAAATGCAATGGAGTGTTACTTCTCAAAAACTACCAGAGAGTGGAGAATATGGTATTACATTCCCAAACATTAGCCTCGCGGTAATTCAAATTCCTGCTGCAAGAAACTTGTAGTCACTCTACATTTATCTTGCAAATAGACAGAAGCCCAGATGTAAAAATAAGAGAATATCCAGGGCCTGTTGAATAATAAATAAAATATTTGTGTTCTACGATGTTCACCAGTGTTTCTTAATATATTAGTCAGTCCTAACAGGAACCACCTCCCCCGCAGATGTTTCAACAGAAGAGATTTTATTGAAGGAACTATTTACGGAAATTTCAGTTAGGTTTAGAGTTAGAGTTGGGTGAAGGGAAATAACACCGCATGGAGATGACAAGAGACATGGAGGTACTCAAGCTCTTCAAACAATAGTAAGAAGCTGTTACCACCACTATGACTGAAGAGATAAAGGGAGGAGATCAAATGAGAGCAGTGGAGAGGACTGCTTTGCAGGAGCCTTAGAGGCCCAAAGCCATGAAAAGAGGTGGGAAGAAATATTTCCAACCTTTCTCCTCTTCCACCCGCTAATCTATTATTGGTGTTACCCATTGGCGAATCCTACCTGAAAGCTAGCTGGCAAGAAAGCCCAGAAAAAAGTCTATGAAAGTTCTGCTTTCAGAGGCACAGTCTAGCAGAGAAGGATGGAAAATGGATCTGACGGAGAGCAAATAGAAAATAGCAAACATAGAGTAGTGGAATATTGGGAACCCAGATGCCCAATAATAGAGAAACGCTTAACTAAATGATGATATTAACCATTCTCCAATTAGGTAAATAATGGTACTCAAAGAACGTTATGTGTGTTCAGAGAGCACAGAAGAGAGCGTGACCAACTAGATTGGGGGCTGTAGATTCAGAGAAGATTTTCTTAAATTGAAAACTAAGGTGCATTGTTGTCATCCAAGCACAGTTTCTTGTATTTTTGTTTAATATAAAAACAATACATATTCACTCTAAGAAACACACAACAAAAAAACACCCCCGTCCCAAGACCACTATCTACATCTCAGTGTGTTTACAGTTTTGGATCTTTTTCTATGCATATATACACATATGATTATGTTGTATTTGGGAAGATTACACAGTTATTCTTTTGTAAACTGTATTTTTCCACTTGATAAATCACAAATACTTTCTCGTGCAATAAATAGCATTATGAAACTTTTAAAAACACTTAAAACTTCTTTAAAAACTTGTTTCCTCCTCTCTTGTAACTAATTTCTATCCTCTGACATTTAGTTTGCTTTCTTTTTTGGCAATTACCAAATGCACTGCGTGATGAGCTGTCTTATAGTCTATTCTTTGTACACATTACTGCCCTTAGGCCAATTTCAGGCCACAGCTTGTTTTTCTACAGCCTTCAAGCGAATAGCTTTCATATTTTTTAAGGGTAAAAAAAAAAAAAAGGACACACACAAAGAAGAAAAGCAACATAGACATATGTGGCCTGCAAAGCCTAAAGTATTTACTATCTGGACTTTTATAGAAAACATTTGTCAATCCCTGTATTATGAATTCCAAGAAATGTTATTTTTGAGTCAAAGGGTGTGAACATTTTTGAAGCTTTTACTGCATGCAGTCTGCCAAACTGCCCACCAGAAACATTGAAGCAATTTATGTCCTTCTCAGTACTGAGCTTGGTTATTTGCCATTCATCCTGCCTCAAAGGTCACTGTCCCAAATTGTTAGTTATGAGTATTCTTTTAGTCCCAGTAAACTTGATGGTGCATTATCAAGTTTTCACTTTCCTTAAAAATAGGTGGGGCCATTTAATTTTTCTTACATGACTTAACTAAATTACATTTTTGCCCATTAAAAAGAACAGGATATTTATATATCTTTGTAAGAACTCTTTATTAAATAAGGCTTTACTCTCTTATCTTTCATATATATTATAAACATTTTGATAATTTTTACTTGTGTTTCAATTTTAGTCTAGGTATTTTTGATGAAAGTTAAAAATTCTTTAGTCAAATTTGTCACTTTTGTAATTTTAAACTTTAATCCATGTTTATTTTGAGATTAAAAGCAAGTCACTTGTGAGTTCTGATGTCATATTGCTGGGTTCGAATTTGGCCTTATCACATACCATATACTTGTCTAAATTACTTGGCCTCCTAAAGTCACAGTTTTATTCTTTATTAAATAGAGATAATTGTAATACCACAGGGTTGATGTAAGAATGAACAGCTATAAAACACAAAAAGCATTTAGCATAGAGCCATTAGCTATTATAGTAGCAACGGAACACTCCAGGCAAAAGAAATAACATGTATAACGGTACAGAGATATAAAAACAAGTTTGTGCATTTAGAAAATTAGATGCGATGTCATAAAATGGGGTGTCAAGTGTGAGGGGCAAGGTTGTCAGATGGAAGGGGGAGGTGGGCCTTCAAAGCCATGCCCAGGATCTTGCTCTTAATATTACCAGAGTTTGAGAGCCAAGGAAGGCTTTTAAGCAATCAAGAAACCCATTGAGGTATGTGATGTACGATGATCGGTAGTAGCAAAGTGAGAAATGGACTAGATTCACAAAAACAGCAGTGTCCTGCTCCACCCTGCCCTCCCCAAATTCCTGATATCTAGAGGCAAATTCTTTCACCTTGTAACTATTCTGGTATTTGCCTCTTCTAAATATTGTTTAAACTATTTCTTTTTTAACTTTTAAACTATTTCTATTTTGTCAACATAGATATAATTATGAGACTAATAAATAAACAATACCAGTGGGGATATACCTAAGGAGTCCTAAAAGTGGATGGAACTAAAATATGAATCTGAGAGAGAAGAGAGAATCAACTTGACTCACTAGTGAGTGAAAGGGGAACAAGATAGCAGAGAGGGAAAGAACAGGAGGCATTGTATGAAGTTAGAGGCCACGGAAGCAGGCTGGGAGAAAAAAGATGCGTTCAGTTTGGGAGATGTAAAGTTTTAAGCACCATTTTCTGGAGTATGAATAAATTGAGTATTGCCCCAGGCTTCTGTCTTGGTAGTTTCTCACTGCTCTGAGGACCAAGTATTGATAATTCAAGAGGCAGTCTTGGGCGGTTTGGGAAAATGTAGGTAAGAAAATCTGCCACCTAGAACTTTAAACCAAAGCTGACCAATTTCATGCCATGGAATGAGTACAGGTATGTAGATATATACTAACTTCTTCCAGGTGTAAGTTAATCCTGCATGAGCAGCTGCTTCTTCTGTTTGCATCACTTTGGGCCTTGCAGACATTACCATTTCCTGGGTGTGCCGGTGAAGTAAGTGTATGAAGCACTGCTCTTTTAGAAAGCCTAAAGCACTCACAATCAGCCTGCTGGATCGGCTGCCAGGCCCCTTTTGTGCTGCCTTTTAAAAACTTTCTACTCCCCCTCCATCATCACCCATTCCTGTCCCCACCCACCATTCAAAACCATCTTTAAGGTACACTGAGTATCAGCTAAAAGGGTTTGAGAGAGGAGTTCCCTCCCCGTGAAGTGCTTCCTGTCAAGGTGATACTAGGCCCACACTTTATAAGGCAAGCACACAGGAGACACTGCTGTGGTTTGAAGAACATCCAGCACACTTGACATTTCTCTTAAACCCATAACCCCCAAAATAGAGTACAGAAGAATGGAGGAGGATTTTAAAAGCGAATTTGTGAGCAGCTACAAGAACAAAACCAGTGGATTAGGTGACCCTGGAGCCCTTTTCTTCCTGGCACTCCCCTTTGAATCATCAAACTCCACTTGTGACGTCGCAGACGCCTCGCTCCTGCAGGCGTGGGATACCCTCGCCCGCCCTGGGAGCCTCGAGGCGTCACCGCACGGTTCCGCGCCTCGGTCCCTGGAAGAACCGAGGGGTGGCGGCCTGGCGAATGCAGAGGTCGGAGCCAGGGCGGAGCGAGGCAGCCCGCAGCCCAGCTTCGCCTTCGCCTCCGGTGACTCCGCTGTGCTCCCCGCCCCTCGCCCTCTGAGCTTGTGGCCAGACGCCTGGCGCCCCTCTGCTAGCCTCCCGCGCCGGGCCACCTCCTCCTGCTCCGCATTTTCCTCCTCCCCCTCCCCCGCCTCTTCCGTTTCTGAAGGGAAAGGCAGTAGCCTCCTTTAGAGCTCCGCATCCCGGGCTTAGGTAATACGGGTTCCTCCTTACGCCCCCCTAGCCCCGGCGCCACAACTCCCTCCTCCTGGGATCTGGTCCCCGGTCTGGGCGAACAGCACGTCCCGGATCGCCCCTCCCGACGCCAGGTGAGTAAATCTGGGCCGGGAGGGCTCCTCGCCTCTCTGCCCGGCCTGTGATGACCTCGGTCTGCTGTAGCGAGGCTGCCGCCCGGCCCGGCCCGGCCCACCCCGCACCATTGCTGGAACCAACCGGGCGGAGGAGCTCGAGGGTCGTGCGGCTCCCTTGGCTCTGCGGCAGCGACCAGAAAGAAGTAGAGGGTGGGAAGAAAGATTAGCAAACAACTTCAAAAAAAAAAAAATCAATCATTAGCATTTCTAAGTCTTAGAAGCTGATCTGACAGTTGAGGGCAGTGGCCCAGGTTCAACAGGTAGATGGTATAGCTGTCAAGCGCCCCTGGGTTTTGCTTTGGGAGATGCTTCTAACTGTCCATAGCTGCTGGCTGCTGCTATTGACCTACTAGATGAGTGTAAAATAAACATTATGGGACTATATTTAGAAAAATCTTTACCTCCTTGCTTTTAATTCTCTGCATTTTGAAAGGTGGTTTTGTGAGATGTGCATAGTTGGTGTGGCCAGAGTAGTAGGTGAGAGAAAATATTTAACATGGATTTGGCTGACGCAAAAAGCACGAAAGTCCCTAGATTATTTAGTACACCCATAAAGAATACAAATAAACAATCAAGGTGTATATCTTGTGGATTTCCAGTTTAAAGCTAATTTTAAGGCACTGAATAACAAGACAGTTTGCACACTGTTTGAATGGCGTTCACTTCAAAAGAGCAGTGGTTAAGGCCGTATGAACATTTCACTTACATGCATCCTGAACATGTTGAATAAAACTTTTTTTTTTTTTTGGTACCTTTTCCTGTGATGCCTAACTTTGAAACCAAAGAAATCGATAAGGATCAGTCCTGCTCAGCGTGACAATAGTCTAATGATGAAAACAATCCACTGAACTACCATTGAATGATGAATTAGCTAGGTGACCTCATTTTTTCATTTTTAAATTAGGACTATAAGGGGAAAAGGCAATGGAATAGTTCATTTTTTCATTTTTGCAAGTATTTGCATTCTTATTTAGAACCTACTTTTAAGTTTTTGTCGATTTTTATACTACTCTTGAAGTTAGTTCTTACTCATGAAGAGGATTATGTAAAATACTTAACACTTCTTGCATAGAATAAGCTACCATTTCTTTTCAAGCTTTTGGACTAAAATACCACTTGCTTGGAAATTGCAGCTTGGACTCATGCCATTTAATGTGAACTATCTTATTACAGATTTAAATTAGAGCCATACTTGGGGTAGTTCTGGAAAAAAAAGAAACTATGTTTTATTTGACATATAAGGCCTTTGAAAAGTTATAAACTTGTTTATTATATATGTATTTCCCTTTATTTGTCTCTAAGTACAATTAGAAAATGTCCTATTCTATTTCATGTTGTAGATAAATTGCGTAAAAGGTAATTATGTTTATATAAAGTGATTAATAAAAACAAGTGTCTTCTTATTAAAGGTAAGGATGGTATATGTGAGAACATTTTCTGGATGTGTGTCTTTATAAATGTCCTTGTTAAAATATTTTGAATCTTGTAATAAAACTCTCTCCATTGATTTATTTTTTGGTTTAGAGTTTAGAAATAAAAGAGTTGACAGCGTTTTGCCTCCCATCTCTCTCTCATGATTAATGTAGTGTTTCCCAAACTTGTCTAATTTTATAATTTACCGGGTGGTGGATAATAGTTGCTTAAAAAGACTCCCAGGTTGCAACTTGAGACTTCAGAATTAGAATTCTAAGGGAAAAAGGCCCAAACGATAAAATTTTTTAATTTTAAAATACGCCCAAATGATAAAATTTTAAAAGGGTAAAGAAAATAAAAAAGGCAAGACTGCAAAACACTGGTGGGGAAAACTGTTTCTGGAATGAATTACTGACGTAACCTATTACCATTCTTATACACAAAATGTTCTTACATGGAAGCTAAGGTTTTACTAATATGATGATGTCATCGGTTTAGGAAATCCGAAACTTTTATATCCTTTTGTTGTCAGGACTGCTGGTGATTGAATTTAGCAAACATTTTTGCATGTTTAGTCTCTTTTGTGGTATCCAATGTTAATTCAAGTTCTTTAATATTATGAGAGCATTTTATTAATGGATTTTTAATGTAGATTACTGTGACTAGTAATCCATACCACAATATTGTGCCTGATCATTTTTGTTTCATACAGCACATTTATTTGTTACCTCTTCTTTGTTCTTAATTAGGGAAGACAAACATGCATATAGCTTATTTATAGCTTCTATTAAAATGATCTGACTCCATCCAAAAAAGAAAAAAACTTTTTGGGCATAAAACATGGTTATTTTTTATAAAAACAAATTAACAAAATGGAGTACTAAACATCTATAAAGGAATTCATTAAGATAAATTACCACAATGAAGTGTCCGTTTCCTTCTCTTTCCATTCCTTCTCCTTTTTTTTTTGAGGGGATGGAGAAGGGTTGTTTGCTTGCTTGTTTTGACTCTTAATCAAGTTAATATTTAAAATTTAAACTACCCAAGTTTAAGTTAATGTAAATATTTGCTAACTTTATCCACAGATACTAAACTTGTCTTTCTGTACAGATTGATGGTGGTAGGTTTCTCTCAATGCTAATAAGAGTTACAATTGATATATAGGAGTTAAATTCAAATGACCAAAGGAAACTGTTCTTTTACTATTGCTTAAGGAAAACCTAATTTAATTAAAGTGATGCCATAATTTTTCATTATCAATAGTTTTTAAGTAGGATCTGATCTTCCAACTCCTGGAAAACCCCTCTAGTTAATTCCTGGGAATGTGCAAGAATCAAATATACTCCCAGGTTGATCTGGGAATAATGAAAGGTGTGATTTACAAATATGGCTGATTATAAGCTTCATGAATAGCAAAGAATGAGGGAAACAAATAAGAATCAGATCAAGAAGATAAAAATTAACCAGCGTAGACATTTATCTATGGTTGCAGAATCAGCAAGAATACAAGAGCGTTTAGTACATTTATATGCTGGTGTGGCTTTAATGAGCCATTTATATCATTTTAGTACTTTGACTTTTTCAAGCAGAAGGTATTACAAATATTATTTTATCAGTTTGTGTTCCTTTAAAGTTAAATGTTACATTCAATATTCTGTATTGTTCTACTCAACACTTGTAAATATCTGTTAAAAATAATGATTTGCCTCTACAAAGTAGGAGTAAGAAATATGCTGCCCACGTGATACATAATGTGATCTATGATCTGCTTTCTCACTATATTTGGGGAATATATTTTAGATCATGTAATTTATCACTGCAGAAATAAATAGTAATAACCACTTTTATAAAGCTCTGTAAAGAACTCCTTTGAATCATATTTTCTAACAGTTATAATCCTAAAATTTACATAATAAATAAATCCCTTACAGATTAATTTTGGTACAAGAAAATCCTTTTAAACATGTTTATCTCTAATGGAATGAAAATCAATCAATTTACATAACTCCCACTGTGTGTCATAAGGAGATTGAAAAATATGTATCTTTCTCTCAAGGAACTTAGAGCCTATTAGAGAAAACCATGGTACCCCAAGGAGTGGCTTGGGTGGGGGGCTTTAGGCAATCCTCATAATGTCCACGAATCCCTCTACCTATACCCTAACACTGCATATAAACATACAATCTAAGTAATAAAACCCAGTGCGACTGCTGTGCAAATCAACTTTAAGATAAATCTCCTAGTACCTTCTTTCAACCTAATTTTCATGCCCCTACCCTAATCTCTTTTTTTTTTCATTTAATCAACAAATATTTATTATGCCCAAATTAGGACGATAAATATCAACAGCCCTTAAAATGTACAATTTTTGAACGTATACTTTTGTTTTTTACTCTTGAAAAATTATAGTAAAATTTATATAACATAAAATTTACCATTTAAACCATTTTCATGTGTACAATTCACTGGCATTAAGTACATTTCCATTGTTATGCAAGCATCACGATTATCCATCTCCGGAACTTTTTCTTCATCCCAAACTGAAACTCTGTACACATTAAGCCCTAACTCCCTAGTACCCCCTCTGCTTAGTCCCAGTAACCACCATTCTTCTTTCTGTCTCTATGAATTTGACTATTTTGGGTACCTCACATAAGTGGAATCATACAATATTTGTTCGAGTCTGACTTAAGTTCGAGTCTTAGCAGAAAGTTTTCGAGATTTATCCATGTTGTAGCATGTGTCAGACTTATATTCTTTTTTTTAAGGCTGAATGATATACTCTAACCTCTTTTATATGGAAAGTAGATACCAAAAACAGGAAAGTTTTGAACCGGAACAGACCATAGAAAAACCATTCGACCTCTATGCCTCCTCTTTATTTTCCTTTTCTATGTTTATAAAAATGAAGAAAACAAGTCTCTGATAGTTTAAGCCACGTGGCCAAGGTTTCACACCTGGTTGGCTAATGGCAAAGCAGAGCCTAAGGACCAGCTCTCCTATGGCCCAAACAGGGGCTCTTTCTACCACACATCCACGTGGCCCGTGTAGACAAGGGAAGGCAAGTGTTACATGAGTTGCTGTCAAAAGTAAGTGTTGCAAGACCAGAAGGAAAGATAATTTGATCTGGGAATCTTCCTGAATGACTGAAAAATGTTCCATTAAAAAAAAATTCAAAATGGACTTGAGGATTAATAAGACTACATCTTGATTAACAGTGATCAAAACTATAAATAATATTCTACTGAAAAAGATCCTTGCTGCAAGCTATACATTTGTGTCTTTTCTTTCTACCTGGAATTGTGCATTAAATTTGTATTTTAAAAAATATGTATTATTTCCTACAATTAAGATAGTTACAGTGAATCTGCATTTTTAAAAAAATTCTATGTGGTTTCATTTGTGACACCACAGTTTTTCTAAAAACATCTAGCATACAAATGTTTAAACATAGTTGGAACCTAGCAGATAGACAACTTATCAAAATGAATACAGTTCATATTTAGTGAAAATGTTACTAACTATGGAGAAGAGAGCAAAAAAAAGTCACTATCAAATTTTAAAGTATTTCTAAATGGAAAAGTTCTTCATAGTTTTCAGATGAGTTCTGAGAAGTCTCTGATAAGCATACTTTATACAAGTATTATGCCAGTGTGGAATACTTCTTATGTAGATCAGCTTACCTTTTTCCAGAATTTTTGTTACAAAAAAACAACACTATAAGTTGATCTTTAGATGACCACAGCCATCATTCTTAGTTGCAGTAGCTATAGGGTTCCCTGTTCTGCTCCTAAGTAACCAATGAGAGACAGAGCTGACTGTTGCACCTGTCGGCTTATATTTCCTTAAAATTTTATATAAAAATCAGCTGAGTGACATTCCCTGTATATTTACCCAGATCTACTAATTCAATATCTCCAGGACAAAAGTCCAAAAATCTATATTTTTAACAAGTGCGCCAAATAATTTTTGATCTTACTAATTTGGAAAACATTGCTTTAGCCCAAGCTCTCATTTACAACCTACCAGAAGAGCATTGATAACAGAAGACATCTTTGTGGTCTATTGCTTTGAGCTGAATTAGTGAGCAAAAATGCAGGCTAATGTGGCCTTTAAAGAGCTAGGGTCGGGTAGACCAATCAGCTTAGAAATGGTGTGTATGTCAACATTATTTGAAGGTTAGGAAGGAGGGAGGGAGAAATGTTGAGGTAAAATAGATAGATTTACATATTCCATATTTAATGTCTTTTCTAACAAATCAAATTAAACTTACTATTTTAATCAACTAAATTAATCTTGCCAACATAGCTCACCTCTAGATGACAGAGCATAATTTCAGATTCTGACTTGGTGCTTTAAAAATGTGCTTCAGTAGCTAGTCATCTACAGAATGTATAGAGACTTTTATGTAAATAAATATAGTCCCACATGCCTAATGCCACCTGGATAATGCTGATAAGATCCATGTGCAATAAACAATATGACTAGGATGAATTCTGTATTTACGAAGAGGAAATTTATCAGCCAAGATTTATTGAACACCTCTGAGGTATGTGCTAAGAGTCCTATGAAACCACGCACATTTAAATCTGTCAGACAGAGCATAGATAAGCAATCTGATGTACATTGTGTTAGAAAGCTGCCTCATTCTCCCACGGCCCAGGTGCCCAAGTTGAAGGAAGGTCAGCAATGGCTTCTGGAGGAGCCAACTGTTGAACTGACTCTCTACGCATGCAAGCATGTGTACGCACATGTGTGTGTGCGCACACACATACTTTTTATCGAATTAGAAATACATACAGAAAATATGCAAGTCCTAAGTGTATGGCTTGATGCATTTTCAGTCAACCCATTCATTAACAATCACTCATATCCAGAACATTATCAGTGTCTAAAAACCCCTTCATATTCTCCAATAACTCCTCGTCCTTCTCCAAGGATAACCACCACTGTGACTTCTAATACCTTAACGTTAGTTTTGCCTGTTTTTGAACATCATATTAAATTGTACAGCACATGTCTTTTATCTGACTTCTTTCACTTAGCAGTATGTTTTTTGAGAGATGCATCTATGTTGTTGCCTATAGCAGCAATTCTTTCATTTTCATGGCTGCATAGTGTTTTCTTATGTGAATCTCACAATTTGTTTATTTTATTATTGATAGTTATTTGGGTTATTTCTAGTGTTAGGTTATTGAAAAGTTTGCTGCTCATATCCTTGTACTTTTAATGCATATGTGTATCAGTTTCTTTCAAGTATATGTCTATAAGAGAAATTGCTAGATCAGAGGTTATGCTTATAGTCAACAAATTCCAAATAGTTTTCCAAACTGGTGTACCAATTTCATTCACACCAGAACTACATAATGAGTTCTCATTGCTCCATATCCTCACCAAAACTTGAAAATTTCAGTCTTTAATTTTAGCTATTTCATTGGATATGCAGTGGTGTACTGTTGTGATTTTAAGTTGCATTTTCCTGATTACTAATGAGGTAGATTATCTTTCCATATGTTTATTGGTCATTTGAATATCCTCCTTTATGAATTATCTGGTTGAGTTTCTTGCCCTTGAACTGATTCTAAGAGGGTGAGTAGATATTAGGTATAGAAGGCAGAAGGCATGTCAACCACACAGAACAATATGTGCAAATAAATGGTTTGTCCAGAGCATAGGAGTAAATGGACAGATGGTGGAAAATCGGCTACTAAATGCTAAACTTAAATGAGAGCCTATGAAATGATGATAGCAATATCAAGCAGATTAAAGTAAAATAACAATGAAAAAGTACAGGCAGTGCCATACTGTACTACTTAATGGATTCTGAGAAATGTCTGATAGTCAAATATCTGAAAGCTGAAAAAGGCTTATACATTGGAAGAAAAATTTTGGTTCCAATGAGCTACATGGTAGCATTTGTAAATCCCTAGGAATACTTGTGGTACAGTTTCCCTCTGGCCTAGGTAACCAGATGGGCAGGTGAGCATCTCATATGGATATCAGGGGAAGCTACTGTTAGCAAGTTGCACTTCATGCATCCCTGGTTGCTCCAGAGTTGAGCAAATTGAGCTTCCCGACATACTTTGCATGTGCCCACTTATGTTTCCCCTTCCCTTCTGCCAGGGCAGCAGCCTCCATTCTTTAAACTACTCCCTAAAGCAGCCCCGAGTATGGAGCAAAAACAAGAAGAATGAGGTCTTTGTTTCCCCTACAACAGCAATGTGAGCTAAATACAGCTTTGGGCCAGCCCTTCAGCATGTGCCCACTTAGGGAGACTCTTGGACAACTGCACTCCTTTGAGAGAGGTCTCCACAAATACCTTCTTGTAAAACACCCAGGTACTTAATGGAAATCTGGCATTTTCCCCCAACAGCAATAGCTGTTAGTCAGGGCTACCATACATCAGCTTCAAATTGCCACTCCTTAGATGATGAGTGAAAGACTGAATTCAGAATATGAATGGCGGGGGTGGGGTGGAGTCACTGTAAAACAGGCAAAAATGTGGGCTCTGTAGAAGTAGTGGATTATCTTTAGGAAGAGGGGAATGTCAACGGAAATGCTTTGACCCACTTGCCTATTCATTAGAGAGCAGCTCTGTTTTGTTGCGGGGGCTTATCTACATGGTCACACTCTGCCACTGTGAACAACAAAAGGGTATGGCCAGCTCCTGCTACAACTAGGCTCTTCACATAAGAATAGACTCCCTTGGCCCTAGAATCCTCATAAAATATCCTGACAGAATATTCCCTTAACAGAATAATGACTCTTGGAAGCCATCCATAGATGGTCCACCATGAAGCTGGAGCAGTCTTGCAGCCTCCAGGAGCCAAAGTTTCCACCCAGACGCCCAGAAACTGAAGTAATCAGATCTGGCCTGCATAAAGAAACTTTATTCTAGGTCATTCACAGAATCAGAAGTAGTTTCCAGCCGTTTGGATTTAATGGACTAGTAAATATTCAGAAAAGATTTCAGTGACCCATATAAAGTTGCCAACCTCTTCTTTTCTTAAGTAAGGACATGTGACTGTGGTTTCTGTGAAGTTCTGTTTAATAGTCATAGCTATCATTTGTTGACTACTATATGCAAGGCTCTGTGTTAGGTCCTTTTCCAGAAATATCTCATTTGATCTCCACAATGCCCATGCAAGGTAAATGTCTTCATGTTACAGATAAGGAGAGAGGCTCAGAGAGGGGAAGTAAATTACCTGATGCTACACAGCTAAAGTTAATGGCAGAGCTAGGTTTGAGCCTAAGTTTGATCCCAAAGCCTATGTCTTTCCCATTATATTATTTATCACATCTGAAATATGTAAATTATTCAGATATGACTTTTAAACTTCTGGTGTTCTGATGAGATGATAGAATGGTGAGAAATTAAAATTGAGTTTTGTCTTTGTAGAGAGATTTGGGCTTCCAGGAAAAGTCTTAAGAGCTCTTTTTTTTTTTTATCTGACCCACTTCAATGTAGTCAATATTTCTCCAATGGGATATGAAAATCACACAAAAGCTAAAGGGACTATTTCTGTCTGACATTGTGGTATAGTCTTATGTTAACATAGAGATAATAAGGAATATAATTTTTTAAAACCTGTTCTGCTCAAATGTATTTTGAAATAGGTTGTCACAAAGTAAGACTTATGAGGTTATTATTTCATTGTTCACTGCATCATTAATGATTTGGCTGTTAAAATGACTGGTTCCATGTAGGAAAGATTGCTTCACATTAAACTTTTGACCACATAAGGGAGAAAGAGAACCCTACCCAGTTTTGTTTTACCAGGAAATGAAAGACGAATGGACTGTGTTGCATTTGCTAAGGTTTATCAAGATCCCTCTTTCAAGAGATGTGGGCTGAGTTGTAGTCCCCTAAAATTTATATGTTGAAACCCTAACCCCCAGTACTTAAGAATGTGACTATATTTTGACAGAGGGCCTTTAAGGAGGTAATTAAGGTCAAATGGGGTCGTATGGGTGAGCCCTAATCCAACCTGACTAGTGTCTTTATAAGAGGGAGACACACCAGGAATGCCCCCACACAGAGGAAAGGCCATACAAGGTCACAGCAAGCAAGTGGCTATCCGCAAGCTAAGGAGAGAGAGGCTTCAGGAGAAACCAAACCTGCCATCACCTTGGTCCTAGACTTCTGGCATCTGGAACTGTGAGATTTAAATTTCTGTTATTTAAGCCATCCAGTTGGTGGTATTTTGTCATGACAGCCCTAGGAACTAAAGTAAGAGGAATTAAGTATTCTGCATGAGCTGAGCCACTCCCCCTACTGATGACTTGACAGCCAGTAAGAGAGATATCAATAGAACAGGACAGATGAGTTTTTACTATCCGGCACAGGTGGTTTGCAGTGAGACTGATAATCAGTTGGGGAAAATGTTTTCCTGAGGATAGAAGGGAGTCAGGTGTCAATTAAATAGTGATTTATAATAGTTAAACTAGCAACAGCTATTAGGTGTGTGTTTCTCTACGCTGCTATATAACTTATAACAGTAACATGCTTATGATTATTTATCCAATAATTACTCATTTCTTTCCTTAGTTAACTGCTAACAATTCATGAAAGATTTTATTGGCCAGAATACTGCCAATAAAAAGCTTCTGCTTTTTCTTGTCCTAAACACTTCCTAGCTATGTGATTTTGGGCAAATTACATAACCTCCTGTGCCTTGGTTTATCTGTAAAATGGAAAGAAAGTACCTTCTTCATAGGGTTATGTGAGAATTAAATGAGTTAATATAGGTAGAGTGCTTAGGAAGATATAGTAAGCACCTAATTAATGTTAGCTATTATTATTTTAATTTGGTCCTGTCTCTGCACACAGATAAGTGATAGCAGAACTATTGGACTTACATGGTTCTACCAAGATATATGCCACTAGCTGCCAGCCCCCCACCTCCCACTGAAATTGCCAGCATAGTGTTAAATTAGAATAAGCAACATGAAGAACAGTAGCTATTAAATCTCAGTATCTAGCATCATTAGGAGGCTGACAAAAATACAGATTTCTGGGCCCTGTGTTCAGAGATTCTGATTCACTATGTTGGGATGGAGCCCAGGAATCTTTATAGTAGGTGCCTTGGGTAATTCTGATACAGGTGGTTCTCAGAACACCCACTAAGAAATACTAATCAAAAGGAATTCCTTCTATATTTAAAACTACTAAATTACAGTAAATGTCATAATTTACTACTTGTGAGTTGGTAATTTTCATTTAAGGTATTTGAAATGTTTAACTAAAACTAATTTAGGTCAACAATGAGTGTATAAACTTGCCTTTAAAAATCATCTAAAAGATCATTTCCACTAGTATTAATAAGATCTATTGATAAACCTGAAGAAATTCTGTATTGGATGTAGCCCTCAGTTTCTCTGCAGATAATTAATCTCAAGTTGAGTCATTCAAGGTGAGGATGAACTATCCAATACTCCTCTCAGAGTTGTGGCCTGCCTGAGTGAACCGAGTTGAGGAAAGATGGAGAGATATAGAGTATAAGGAGCAGCTTACAGAGAAGCACAGAATGGTGGTTCAATTCGTTTTGGGAAAATGATCCATTCAGCCAGAAGGTAGCAGGCTAGTTATGCAAATTAATTAGAAAGTCTTACATGTAGATAATGCTATGAGAGAGTTTTTTTTAGGGAGCTGGGACCCTGGAGAAAGGTAAATAGCTGAAAAAGTGCTGGGTTCTTATAGGATAAAATTCTTTTAGGACGGCTAGAGAAAGCTTAGTCCCAAGCTGACACTGGGCGTTCAAGCTGGAGCTTAACAAAATATGATAGTGTTGTGGAGGGTCGGAATAAAGAGTGATTAAGTTTGAGCTCTGTGATAACTTTGGAACTGAAAAACTTGATTATTGTTACAACAAATTCCTAAAATCTGTGTACCTATTACTTATGGGACTGCAGTTTAAAGCTGGTATTTCTTTCCCAGTGGTCAAATTGCTGTGCTGAAGTGGGGTAAGAATGGTTATTTTTGAGGAAATCAAAGAGGAGAAACTCCAAACCCGTGGGGCAGCTATGTAGAAACTTACCAGGGCTAAGGCATGGAGCTTTCTGTGTGAGGGAAGAGGTGGGGTGGTTCCTGCGCCTTGCAGCCTGGGTCAGCAGCTCACCTGCGTGTTCTCAGGGCACCACAGGGAGTTTCTTGGTGATCCAATGGTATTTCTTGGTAATCCAACGGTGCTTCTTTTAGAAAAAGGAAATTGGTTTTAACAAAGTTGAGTAAACTAGACAATACTGATATTGTTTACATAGAAAGCTTTCAAATTAAACTCCTTAAAATCTTCATGCTGCTTTTAAGATAAAGAGCTATTTAGATAATTATTAGCTCATTCTTTTTCCTTTATACTAACCTCAGAACATTTACTAAGAAATCAACATTAATCAAGTTGAATTCTTACTCTTGGGATTTGTGTATTCTACTAATATATGTAGCTCTGTGTATGTATATATTTTATATAACTTATAATTTATAGCATACAGATAATCATAAATTATTTCTAAATCAAAGTGCTTCAGCCATATTAAGGTAATTGTTTTTCTTAAGTAAACCAAAGTAAATCTTTGAACAAATCACTGATTCCTGAAAGAAAAATGCATTTAGTAGGCAGGTGTTTTTATTTAATTTTTAACTCCATCCTCTCTACCATCTGAAAGGTTTTGTGGGTATTAACATAGCACCACTTTGGACAATTGTCTCCAGGAGTTGAGGAAGTCTTATGTTTCATGCTTAAATGTCCCAAGATATTTTAAAATGCCATTTCTTATAATAGAAGCATGTATTTATTGTACAATATTTGAAAATTATAGGAAAGCATAATGGAAAAAAAAGTCATCCACAGTTCCAGTACTCAATTGATAATTACCATTAAATATCTATGTAACTACCATTAAAACATCACCTATGAGTCTTTCAATCTTTTTCTCTATGTATGAATGTATTATATATATGTGTATTACTTGTATTACATATATATGTGTATGTTTACATATAAGCACAAATTAGTAACATATAGCCATAGGTTGTTTTTCCACTTAACATTATAGCATTAATATATTCTCATATTAAATATTCTTCAAAACATGATTTTAAGTATCAGATAGTAGTCCCTTACATTTTACCAATGTTTAAGATTATTTTCAATTTTTTTCTACTCTAATATTAATCTTTCTTGCACAGAAATATTTTAACTTTTAACACAAATTAAAGTAGGACTGGAATTACTGGTTAAAAGGGTAGTGACATCGCTAGAGAACTTGATGCTTCTCAATCCCCCTGTGGAAGCCCACTTGTTTGCATGCCCTTTAGTGGAATATCAGCACTCGTTAACCATACCCTCTTCAAGAATGAATGTTAACTTGAAAAACAGCTTTGTCTAATAGTGAAGAAGAATGTCTCATTTTGATTCATTTTCCTTTTATTGCTATTGAGATTGGACATATTTTTCATATTTCCCATAATCTTAATAGCATTTTTTTTTATTAGCAAACTTGTTTAATTCAAACCAGCTATGACAATTCACAATTGACCTCATTGCATTGACAGCTTCATTGTGGTACTAATTCTGTCTCCTAGAGTCCATTAAGGGAAATTTTTTTTAAAGTGTTTATTATGATAATAAAGAACATAGACTTATGTGTAAGACTGCTGCCGATCCCTGCCATTTAGTCTTGTGTAATCTTGAAGTTACTTATCCTCTCTAAGCTCCAGTTTCCTTAAGACAGAACTGATAATTTTCACAATGAGACAGCGATTAGTAAAGCTTTCAACAAAATGTAGCTACTACTGCAAAATGAGAAATGTTTTTCTCCTAATTACCCAATAGGTATATCAAGGTGTGATAGCATAGTTCTAGAAGCAAGAACTTTTCAAGTCCCAACAAGTTGCATGTTTTACTTCATTTTATTATTTAAACTTCTTCTTGCTATAAGAACAGCACAAATAGTGGGACTTTTTTATGGGAAAAAAAAAAAAAAGGTCACCAGGAGATCACTTGGGTTGCTAGCCCAAGAGCAGCCCCAGTCTTGCAGGATACAACAGTTCCTGCTGGTGTGGTGCTTAGTATTTTAGGAATTTGCCCCAGATCTGACAAGATAAATCCTCTCACTTCTCCCTTCTCCTATAGGATGGAAGAGAGGACACTACTTCAACATAGCCACTAAGCCTGTATGATCATTCTAAGGTCATTGTAAGAATCTGGCTTTCCTTTCAACATCATGCTTCAACATCTATCTTTCTAGGGATTTATAATATAATGTAGATTCTCATTCTCAATTCTTTGTCTAATGGATTTTTTAGACTATAAATATTTTTAAATGATTTAAAAAAATAAGTTTCAAATTTTGGATGATATCTAGACTTCCACACTGAGGATGTGACTATGATACATACTAGCTGTTGAGCTCTGCTGACCAGCTTGACTGCCAGACAGGTTGTTACTAGTGCCAGAGGCACCCTGACATCACTCTCTGAACTGCTTTCTCTTTCACATTCTTGTACTTTTCCAGTTGACAGCTGAGGGTGGGTGCCGATTCCATTCACAGCTGCAACTGAAAAGCAAGGTTCAGAAATGTCAGATATCCTCCGAGAGCTACTCTGTGTTTCTGAGAAAGCTGCCAGCATCGCCCGGGCATGCAGGCAGCAGGAAGCTCTCTTCCAGCTGCTCATAGAAGAAAAGAAAGAAGGAGAAAAGAACAAGAAGTTTGCAGTTGATTTCAAGACCCTGGCTGATGTACTGGTACAGGAAGTTATAAAACAAAATATGGAAAACAAGGTAAGAAAGGTCATATCCAAGGTAACTGCAAAATATTTGCCCTTGTGGCTGTGTCCCCTGTTAGAATAGCATGCCTTTTTTTTTTTTATCGCCCACTCAGAATGAGAGCACTTTGGATTCAAATAAACAACTTAGTTTTTTTTACCCCCTTGTTTTCACTACAATGTATTCATTACAGAAAAAAATTTAAATACAGAACAGCAAATAAGGAAATACAAATCACTCACAATACTAACAGCTAGAGAGAAACATTTAGGTACAGAACTTTTCATTTATTAATGTGTATGTGTGTGTGAGGCATTTATAATTTATTCCAACAGAAATAAAAACATTGTTTTATAGCTTTTTTTTACTTGATAATATATTTTAAGTCCCACCTTCTTGATGTAATCATTTATCTAATGGTTGCCTTGGTTATAGGCTTGTAGAATCCTGGAGACTTAAAGTCTCCCTTATTCTAGTAGAAAAACATAGTTTATAACTAACAATGATTGGGTTTCTAGGTATATTAAGCTGCTTGGGTGGAAAAACTATTTATAAATAGTAATAATAAACAGTTAACACTAACAGACTTATAAATGCTTACTGTGTGTCAGGCACTGTTCTAAAGGCTTATTTAACTTTTTAAATCATAACAATTTTATAAAGAACTATTATTCCTATGTAATAGATGAGAAAAGATTGGCACAGATAGGTTAAATGATTTGCTTGAGGTTACACAGCAAATGAATGGTAGGGCCAGTTTTTTAACATAGGCCACCCGGCTCCAGAGTCTGTGCTCTTTGCAATACAATATTGGCTTTTATATAATAAACTAATAATTATATATATTTTTTTAAATCTGAGAAGATAGAACTTTATGACAGAAGGTACTATAAAACATTGGAATAGTTTTCTATGAAATTCTCTAAATAAGAATTATTTAAGTGAATTCTTGATCACAGGCAGGAAGAGAGAATAAACAACCGCTTGAAATCTCTATAAGCTATACTTTTTCATGCCCTATAAAATCTGGCTCCAATAAACTAAATGAAGTAAGTTTATGTTATTGATCAAGATAGTTGGGTACAAGAAGAGATGGTTGAGCAACTAACTGGATTAGAAATCAATATTAATTTTATGGGCTAATATTTGCTCCAAAGCATTATAACAAGTTCAGGCAATTGTTCATTGATGAAGTATATGCCAGGATTTATGAACAAATACATGATGATTATATCTTTGTTTCATGACTCTTAAATCCTGTAGCCTCAGAAACAGGTCTGTCTATAAGCAGGCTTGAGAACTGAACTTCAGCCCTTGATGAACTGGCTCATTGCCAGCCCCTGTTGACTTGCATTGTTCTTCAAAATTGAAAAAAGTAACAAGTGGTTGTGGGCACTATTAAAGCTATTAGCCATCTGTAAATGACTGAATTCAAATATCTGAAGCATTCTAGTGCTTTTGTTCCCTAAGAACATAACGTATATCATAATTTAGCACATATTTTGAGAAAAATTATCTTTACTGTAGAGAGGATCAGTGGCAAAATGTATCTGAAAGCTTCCTGGTCATACAAAGATGAGAGAAGATTCTTACTTAGCTACAAATTTTCCATTCTATATTGATGCATAAATTATCGGTCAATAAAATATCTCCGTTTTTCTTTTTGCTGTATCACCTTCCTAGCCTGAAGGTGAATGATACTTCCAACAGGTGCAGAAAATACACCTGAAAATGAAAACAAAATGTAACATCCGCTAATCCCTTCTATCTAGTCTCAAGTAACAATTTTAGGTATTTGATCAATAATAGTAACTTGTATAAGCTACTAGGGTGCTATTTAAGAGCAACAGTTTAAATATCCCCTTTGCAAATTTTCTAGTTCCGTGGCCCTTAAGTAGAAGAATAAAATTTCTAGAACTACTTCTGTAAACTCAACAGAGCATAAGGAAAACAGACTTCTACCATGATTTGGACTTTGTAGAAGGGCAAAGGAACAGGAAAATGTTAAAAACCTAAGTATTAAACTAAGCTGACTTCACTTTTTTATACTTAGATTTTTGGAACTGCAAATTTCTAAATTTCAGATCTAATTATGATACTTAATTTGAAATATAAAATGGAAATCTGTTCAGAACTGAACATGTATGTGGTTTTTATGTTTTATTGTTATTGTTTGGATTTGTTGTCACACTCTGAATCATTCAGTTTCCAGGCCTGGCAAAAAAAATTTTTGGAGAAGAATCCAATGAGTTTACTAATGAATTGGGTAAGTATACAAATCTTAATGTAAATGTGTAACTTATTATCATATTTTCTAATTTTCAATATACATTATAAAATAAATAAATGGAAGCTTTTTGTGTAAACAGCATATCTGAATTATAAGCTTCATTCAATACTTCAGAATATCATGCCATTTAAGTTAGGGAAATGGGCTTTCTTAGAATTATTTAGCAAATCCGTATGTGTTATTTTAGATATAAATCTGTAGCATTTAAATAATGTATGACAACCTTTCAGAAATTTGCATGGTCCTTTGGGAATCTAATGGAAGCTACTGATGCCCCAGCAAGATATGCATTATACAACTGTGCAGACGATTTCAGATCCAAGGTTTAAACCCACTTGTGGACTTCGTGGGATTCCATGGACCTTGGCTGAGAATGTTAAGAAAGCCCTGTGTCTGACTACTGTGTGATCTTGAGCAAATCACCTCCTCCCTTCTCTGGTTTCAGAACCTCTGTAAAGGGAGTTTGACTAACGAAAAACGTTCCTTTTAGTACCAAGTTTTAAGTCTCATTTAATTAGTTTTCTGTGTGCCAGTTTCTCCTTTGATGATGGACCTCCGTGTTCCCTGCCATATAGAGAATATCAAAATCTCCATCTAATTCTTTCCAGATAAATTATTTTTAGATTGAATTTTTTGTTTGCTTAATAGTAGAAGATTAAGAATGGTGAACTTTAAACACTGATCTTGTGACAAAATGTTAAACATCTAGAGGCACATTTTCAAAGGAAAAAACTGATGCCCCAGCAAGGTATGCATTGCACAACTGGATTAACTCTGGAAAAATTTTTGTCTCTTTCATGGGCTATGTATTAAGATACAGTTAGTTTTGTGATACACAATAAGAAAAATCTCATTTAAACTTCTTATGCTTATGCTTAAAAAATCCTGTGACTCATTCATAAGAAATTCTATGCTTAAAATCTTATTTGACTGCTTCACAAAGTTATTTTAATATTTCATTTATCTAGAATTATAGAGGCAGAAAGCCATTCCACATAGATTTCCTGAGAACTGAAGGAGATAATGGGCTTAGTATGTTGGACGGGCCGATATGTGGAAAAGTGGAAGGACTAGTAGATGAGGCCGGAACACATCATGGAAGTTTGTAGGAAAGAGTTTGGGTTTTCCTCTAAGTACAGTGGGAATTCACTGGAGAATATTAAGCAAAGGAAGTGATGTGATATGACTTGCTCCTTTGAATGGCCCCATGACTTTCACTGAGCCCAGAGTAGACCCTTAGTAAGTGGCAGTGATTAGCATTATTATTCCTCAACTTTAACAATCTAATGTAACTTGAATTTAACTTAAATTAACCAAATTTAAGTGAAAGTTTCTTGCTGATTCAGTCATCATTGTAATATTCATACTGTGCTTCCCAAATTTTAATGATTATGTGAATCACCTGGGGATTTTGTTAAAACTCAGTAAGTCTGGGATGGGGCCTGAAGTTCTGAGTTTCTAACAAGCTCCCAGGTGGTGCAGATGCTGCTAGTCCTTGGAATAGCTCAGGTAGTTAGATTTGTCTATGTATCTAAAAAGCCCCAAAGTGTCATGTTTTATTTCTGTTTAAAAGTTTATATCCTCCATTGTTGTCCCTTTTTGTTGCTATTAATTTCCCTATTTTTTGCCAGCCTCTTTCTTTACTTTGGTTGGGAGCTGGAAACTAAATTAACCAAGGGTCTAAGTAGAAGCATGTTTAAGGCGATGGCAAAGCACCTGGACTTGGTAATTATGGTTTCATTTGGAGAAGCAGCTTTGCTTACATACTAATTCCCAGAGAGTTTCACAGAGGAGAGTTATTCTTTGTATATCATTTAGTCGTATAGTTTTAATACATTAAAGATTAGTATACTTCATCTTACTTTACTGAGCATAAACAATTTTTAGTTAAAAGCAGCATCAGAGAAGAAGTAGATGTGCTTTGGAGTGCTGATAAAGCCTTCATTCTTTTCAATAACATCCAAACACAACAGGGTAACCTATGCATATTAAAAGTCAAAAGGCAAAAAACATGAATAAAAGATTATCAAAGGACTCAGGATTCAGGGGTTCTTAAACCCGTCCATGAGCTCCCTTAAACTGGATACAAAATTGTGTGCATGTGCCCATGTGGACATTTTTCTGGGGAGAAGGTTTGATTTCTGGACCCATCCCTTACTATTAAGTGCATGAGTGATCAGTTGGCGTCTGTGACTTTATGACAACCCTTCATGCCCCACCCCACCGGCTCCTGTGATTCTGGCAATGGGCCAGGCTAGGAACCACTGCTATGGATATATTGCCCTCGCCTAATCTAAGTGCATAGCTTTTGCTTCTCCCCAGCTCTCTGTTGTTCTTTCTGCACTGAGACTCTTGAAATGTAATGACTTTTAGTTTGTCTTTATTCTAGGAGAAAAGGTTATCTTGAGACTGTGTCCGACAGAGGAAGAAACTGTAGAGCTTCTTAGCAAAGTCCTTAACGGTAACAAGGTGGCATCTGAAGCATTAGCCAAGGTTGTTCATCAGGATGTCGCCTTTACTGACCCAACTCTGGATTCAATAGATATCACCATTCCACAGGACATTTTGGGAATCTGGGTGGATCCCATAGGTAAGTAGAAGATAGTGTGTTTGCTTTTGTTCATTTGTTCTTATTAGTAATCCTTTGGTGAGGGGAAGCTTAGAAAAATAAAAATTGAGTGTAGTTTAATTCTCCTGGAAGTTTTAAAATTTTTGAAGTTTTAAAATAATAAATGAAGAGTTTAGATGTGTGTTATGTATTGTGTTATAAATAAATATATATCACATATAACAGATATGCTTAAGTGTTTGTGTCTGTATGTGTGTATGTACACACAGGCACACTGATGATTGTGATAGAACCATAATCTGTAGCTCATTGTTTTAAAAGTATAGGCTTCACTTCAATGATGCTATTAATACAGTACCCTCGGTATTAATTGTCAGAAGTCCCTTTCTTTTCTTTCCCACCTGCCTGGTACATTCCACCCAACACAACTGGCACCGTTCATTATGCCGTGCAGCAAACTCCCCGACCCTTCACATCTGACAAGCACATTAACACCACGTTAGAGAAATGACTTCTGTCATCAAGGAATTATTGAATGTTTAGCCAATGGATTACATATGCAGACTAAGGCTCTTCCCCAAAATCTATTATCATTCGTAAGGGTAAACCAGCATTAATTAAGATTTCTGAGGCACAGAGATCTCCTGCTACTTGGTTCTATCCTGAATTGTTAGCTCTCTCCATCTTTTTGCCCAGCACATCCTTAACTGGGTGTTAACTCACTCGATGTTGGCAGTCAGCTACTGGCATGTACATCTCTTAAGGGGAAACCTAGCTCCTCAGTTTCTTTTGCACAGGAGCTCCATTCATTCTTTCCTTTTGTGTCACCATAATTGTCACTTTCTTCTTGATTTTAGCAATAACAACAACAAAAAGGTAATTGCCAAAGAATTGTAGACATGTCTTTTCCCTTCAAGAGTTCCTATACAGTCAGGAAAATGAAACACAAGCAGCTTAAAAATAAGATACAAGAGGTCAAATAACTATTCACTACAAGTGACATCCAAAGGTAAAACCTGATTGGTTACTGTCTGTGTCCATTCAGGCTGTTATAACGAAATGTTATGGACTGGGTAGCTTATAAAACAACAGAAATTTACATTTCAGAGTTCTGGGGCTTGGACGTCCAAGATCAAGGTGCCAACATAGTTAGGTGAGGGCCATCTTCTTGGTTCATCACCAGCACCTCATCTTGTCCTCACAGAGGAAGGGACTAGGGACCTGTCTGGAGCCTCTTTTATAAGGGCACTAATCCCATTCATGGGTTCCACCTTCATGACTTAAGTACCTCTCAAAGGCCCCATTTACTAATACCATCTTTTTTGGGAGTGGGGAGGGGTTAGGATTTTGGAGGGGAGACACAAACATTCAGGCCATAGCAGTAAATTAGTGGAAGAAATGGTATAGGACAGTTTATAGATGTGTTCATTATTTTCTAAATATTCATTACCTGAATCCAAACAAATTTGCTTCGTTTTTCAGATTCGACTTATCAGTATATAAAAGGTTCTGCTGATGTTAAATCCAACCAAGGAATCTTCCCCAGTGGACTTCAGTGTGTCACCATTTTAATTGGTGTCTATGACATACAGACAGGGGTGCCCCTGATGGGGGTCATCAACCAACCTTTTGTATCACAAGACCTAAACACTCTCAGGTAAAAGATGAATACTTGGTACATTATGTGTTTTAGTATTTACAACCTTAGCTTTGCTTATTGTCAAGATTATCACTCCATGTGACATTCCTATGATTTGACTGGGGTGTTCCTACTAAAATCTGCATGTTTGAATTAAAGTTCTATTTTTAAGCCTGGGTTTGGCATAATTTTATTTGGGGCATGCTGGTAGAAATTTTTAAAAGAAATAGTATCTTGGAGAAATCATAGTTTTGCATTTGAAATATAGCAATCCTGTTCCCTCTTCCTGGAATCCATTCAAAGCCAGATTAATAGAATAGCGGTAACACTTTTCTAATAATTTGGACCAAGATAGACGCTGTTGCCAGATACATAGCCAGTTAAACTTTTACACTATTTTAGAAGCAATTCAGAACAAAATGTGAAAATTATCCAATGAAAAGCTGAGCAGTTATGGCCAGGATTAGAACCTATGGGGTGCTCTCCCTGTAAGTGTGTCAGTATCACCTTTTCTGCCTCCTCCCTCTTCACCCTTCTGTGGACTCTTCTTACCTGGAGCATAGCCAGCTGCCAGTCAGTTCCCTCTGATCCATGGCCTGCGCTTTGGGGTTGACTCTAGGCAGAGTCCAAGGGGAAGCAAGCAGCTTTTCTCTTGTGGTCTGTTTTTTTATTGAAGTCAGTCATATTGTTCTATTCGTACTGAACTTTGAGTTGCTTCAAGCAACTAAAAATTGTATACTCTTTAATAATCATAAACTACACCACTGGAATTTTGACATTTTCCTCTACCCCTGCCTTCTTCCAAACGGAAAATGTGTTTGTTATCTTTAAAAGGTCACTGAGAAATTAAAAAGAATTGAGACTGGATGCAGACATAATCATGGCCTAGAAATGGTTGACAAAAGTAGTGGCACAGATTCTGGAGTGAGACTTCCCGGGTTTGAATGCAGATTCTACCACTGTCTTACATTCTTACACTTCTATTCCCTAAGCGTCAGTTTCCTCTTCTGTAAATAGAATAAGTTAAACATTGAGAAATGATAGGGCTATTATTTTTGTGGACAAAAATAATGAGTCCACCTCTCTTGATGCTAAAGCCAAAGTGGAGCTTATGAATAGGACAATGAAAAGGAGTTCACCAAATGAAGAGCAACTTATAAGGACTGCTTTGCAGATTGAAAAGATAGATGATTGTGTCTGTTCATCTTTTTCCCTATTAAACTATAAATGCCAAAAGTGGCAATGAAATTTAATGGTGTTTCTACAGGCCAGGATTTTAGTATCACCCTAGATTGATGTGATAACACTGAAAAATGGAAAATGTTTCTAATCTGCAAAACAGGCAAGCAGCTGCATGCAGAGGAGTAACTTCTAGAAATGCATTAGCTACTTGATCTCTATTTCTAGGCTTAAGGGCATTGAGACTCATTACATTATATTTTTTTCATATCGTTAAGTTGAAAAACAACATGAATGATAAAACAAATGTCATAACCTACCTCCACACACTGAAAGTTCTCTTTTGCAGGTGGAAAGGACAGTGCTATTGGGGCCTTTCTTACATGGAGACCAACATCTACTCACATCAGCCTTCCGTTTCTAAAAGAAATGGCAGTGAACCATGGAGCCAATTGACTAAAAACACCAGCTCTGAGGTAGAATTCTCTCACCAGTTTTCAGCTGTCATTAGTACAAGTGAAAAGGAGAATATCAAAGCTGCATTGTCACGTGTCTGTGGAGATCGTATATTCCGGGCAGCTGGGGCTGGTTACAAGAGCCTGTGTGTTGTCCAAGGCCTTGTTGATGTTTACATCTTTTCAGAAGATACCACATT
This sequence comes from Pteropus medius, assembly GCF_902729225.1. Classification (NCBI taxonomy): domain Eukaryota; kingdom Metazoa; phylum Chordata; class Mammalia; order Chiroptera; family Pteropodidae; genus Pteropus; species Pteropus medius. The sequence goes on from NW_024351729.1 coordinate 1,936,964, forward strand.
CAAGTGGGACTCTTGTGCTGCTCACGCCATACTCAGGGCCATGGGTGGGGGAATGGTAGACTTAAAAGAATGCTTAGAGAGAAATCCAGAAACAGGGCTTGATTTACCACAGTTGGTGTACCACGTGGAAAATGAAGGTGCTAGTGGAGTGGATCGGTGGGCCAACAAGGGAGGACTAATTGCATACAGATCAAGCAAGCAGCTGGAGACATTCCTGAGCCTCCTCATCCAAAACCTTGCACCTACAGATGCACCCAGATGAATATTTCTCCTGTGTACTTGTAAACCAAACTGTGAACCATCTCCTACATCTCTCTCATTTGAACATAGCTTAGTCCAACTGATGAGCAACATTCACCTTCCTATTCTGAAGAGCATTTTTTCACTATGTATTCATAATAATGTTAATTTCAATAAATAAATGACATTCATGCAGCAATTAAACAAATGTGAGAAATTCTTATAGTGAATTTTATGCTACCAGTGTTGCTTTGAAACACTTCAATAAAGTATTGAAAAAGAGGAAAACCTGCTCAATCAGAAAAACTCCTCTAAACATCTAAGTGATAAGTAAAATGCTACCGAGATTAGGGAGAGCACAAGAGAAGGTTGTGCTTGTGTGTTTTTTTTGTTTTTTGTTTTTTCCTGTCTTGAAGGGAAAGTCTGCAACTTAAGCCTTTGGCAGAATGTGTAGAACTGTGAATTGGACGCATAATTTAACCCTGTTCATGTACTTTTCAACAGTATTCTTGTATTTCTCATAAGTATTAAAGTCTGGAGCCTCCTATCCTCACATACTGCGTCTTTCTCTCTTACATGCACTCTCACGCCCTCTTTCACACAAACACATACTCTAATAAACACATACTCTAATCTCTCTAATACTCTTACATATACACACATACCTTCTTTCTAATTCTCTAATACTCTTCATACACACTCCATTTCAGTAGATTAGGCAGAAAGGAACAGAATAGAGGTTTCTGCAATTTTTGCATATGTACTACACTTTAAAACGAGATGTAGAGTTTAGTATATACAGTCCTTGTGTCTACTAGCATCCCATATTGAATGTCGTAGATCACTTTTCCTATTTAGCAACCCTGGTAAGGAGGTACTGCTGCCATCCGGAGGCATCAAACCTCAGCTCTGACTTCTTTCCATCCTGCGCCCTCTGGAGACCAAAAGTATATTTCTGCAGCATCCTCTCTTAAAATTACAAATGAAAATAACAATTGAACTCTAATAGTATTTTGTTGCGTACAGCAGATTCAACAATTTATTTAGCGTTAAAGTTATAGTTTTTAAAGCTTGCATTGTGTTTTGTGATTGATTGTGGGCCCTCAAGCTGTATATTTTTTCCACTTAATGTCTAATTTTAAAGGTTGATTTTTTAAGTCAATAAGTTCATTCTTTATGAAACACATAAAAAATAAAAACCCAGAATCTAGTACTGCTCCCTGACATGCACCCAAATGGAGAAATAGAATATGGTTCAAGAAAAAGCTTTTGTTGTCCATATGAACATTTTAGAATATGTAAATTATCAATAAACACAGTGCAAACAGTTATCTTCAATGTGATCGGAACAAGCAGTTTGTCAATTTATTGGGGGAAAAAGCTGGATAGAAAAGCTCATATATTCTGTGAACATATATTATACACACTCATTGTTGATCTTTGCAGGAAAGCCAAGGCCCACCTTTTAAGCATATATCTGCTGATAGGTCTGTACTTTCTTGCATAAACCACACCCATGTGAGTATGGTCTCTAATTTTCATTTCTTTAGAGGAAGAACTTAAAAATATTTGCAAAGTAATCTGAGGGCATAATCATTCTGGATTTAAATTTCCCTCTATTTTTACAATTGCCTCATACTCAGTGATTTTTTTAAGACTCGCCTTTATCAATCCTTTCCAAAGCCTTCAATTCTTTGTTTTCAAATCCATGTTCCATTATTTAATATTTAATTGATCTTTTAAATGTACAATCAGAATATACAGTTTTATTTTTTCATGAGAAATAATAGTTTATTAAAAGTATAATATGAGATAGAAGATGAGTCAAGCCTAAAACTGGCTAGCCACGTGGAAATGAGGTTACATACCCCTAAGTGGGGTATGGGTTACAGCCAGGGAGGATGGGGAGCTGTAACAGAATATACAGTTTTAGAAAGAACTCAACAACTAGTAAACATGCAACTCAACTGATGGGAACGGGAGTTGTGGGTAGTGATGGAGGAGTGTTCCTGGGAGTAGTCTGTTGAACATGAAGATCAGGTGTCCTGTGGATCAGCCAGTATGTTTTACAGGAGACTGTCACAGAGATGAATCCGCCAGGTCACTTAGATGGAGGTTAATAAAAAGAGAGTTTCCTCTGGACATCAATAAAAGCAGTCTCTGCAAAGCCAAGTCAACATTTGTTCCTCTCTTGTTTTTGCAACCACATCTAATCACTTAGGAAACCCTCTTCGCTTCAACTTCAAATTACAGCCAGAATTCAACTATTCCTCATCACCCTGCTATTTTCACCCTGTGTCAGGCCTCACCTGGATTATTGCAATAAACTCAAATTTGCCTCCATACCATCCATTTGCAACACAGAAGCCAGAATGATCCTTTTCAAACATCTATCAGATCATGTCTCTGCTCTGTTCAAAACCCTCCAATGGAAAAAAAAAAAAGCCCAGCAACGACAAAACAAAACAAACCTCCAGTGCAGAGTAGGAAGTCATCTGCTCTTACTCTCCCTCCTTGCTCATTTGTTTCAGCCACACTGCCATTCTTGCTGTGCCTTTAACTTGCCAAGCATGCTCCCTCCTCCTCAAGACCTTTGCACTTGTTGTTCTAACTAGAAATCTCTTCTCCAGGTATTGGCATGGTTCCCCCTTTCATCACCACTAAAACTTTTCTCCTGTGTCACAACATCAGTATGACCTTTACTTATCACTTTTGCAAACCACATCCCTACACCCATCCCACACTTCCTATCCCCTTCCCTGCTTTTCCCCTTCGCAGCATCTATTGCCTTCTAATACAAGATAGAATTCGTTTTGTCTGTCTCCCCATTCTAGAATGTTAGCTCCAAGGAGAAGGGATTTCATATCATGTATCTCCATTGCTTAGAAAAGTGCCTGAGCACATACTGAGTGTTAAATAAATGATGATTTAATACATGAATTGGGCTCAGAAACTGGACAAGAATTAATATGCATTATTGACTACAACTTTACTTATAGCCACGATTTCCAAAATACTTCAGAAAATTGTTATAATGCTGAGAATTATCTTATAGTTGGTTGGTTAAATTTTCAAACAATCACTTTAGTGCTTGAAGCACCCTATGGACTCCTGTTTTAGAAAATAAACATTGAAACATTTTCCAAGTTAATGTTCAAGTGCTGGATATTAACCCTATTAAGAGTTAGCGAGAAAATAAGGTCAAGTCCTCCACCCTAAGGTCCTATCGATGGTAGGACAGGAATGAGACAGTTTGTAATAGCTAGAATGTGAGGAAAACTGTCCACCTCTCTCTACAGCAAAAGCTAAGCCCTTTCAACTGTGTTTGAGAATCAGTAGCTTGAGATTCACACAGATAGTACCCTGTAAATGAATCTACTTTAGGTCAAGTATTTCTAAAAGCATGACACTCCATGCCAGGATGGCTTACCAAGCTCAATCTTTCAAACAAACCCACTATGTCCATGGTGTATTAGGACAGCTTGCTGTGGGGACAAACTTATCATATAGTTAAACTGGTATATTAAGGTTTAGAGTATAGAAGGAGGAAAAATAATGAAAAGCCAGAGAGAGTTAATATTATCTTATCCTTATGACATAGGCAGGAGTACTATTACAGTGGGAAATTTGTAGCTTTGATATTTTTTCCACAGGACAGATATTTTTATAAATGTATCATACTAATATATCATAAGCTAGGTCATGCATGTGACAGGTTGGTCTTTTGGTACTTTTTAAAAAACAAACTCCGAGGATTGTGATCTAATCATCCAGATTCCTCTGAGAATCATGATCGAACCAGTAGGTAATCTAGGTTGGCATGGGCAAATGGTATCCACTAGCCTCAGGTGGCTATTGAGCACTTGAAATGTCACTAGTCTGAATTGAGATGTGCTGTAAGTGGAAATACTTGATTTTATGAAAAATAAAATATTCATAATTCTTTATAGACATTTCTGTAACTCAATTTTTGAAATAGGATAATTTTAAATTTTTGAAAAAAAAAACCCATGACTTGCAATCTGAGGACAAAGCAATAGTTCACTAGTGTACAGTTCACTAAAACAATTAATAAATATTTAATAATAGTTTTATTTTCCAAGTTCTACATGTAAATTATTCATTTATATTTTGTTGTTTTGTTTCTCACATTTCCCATAACTACTAATTTATTACTTCTTTCATGTAGCCATATACTACTATATCTTTACTAACTGACAAAATCTGTTAAAAATAACATGACTGCAGGAAAATTCTTGTCCACCACTTTGTTTCAATAGGCCAAAGTAAACCACAAATGAAACCCGTCATATATACCTTGCTACCAAGGAAAGAGTAAGAATGTAAGAATTGGTATAAGGGAAAGAGTGTGGTTTTGGAATAAACAGACTTAGGTTCACTGCCACCTACTACGTGATCTTAAGTTAGATACTAAGCCATATAACTTCTTTGTATCCCAGTTTCTTCACCTGATAAAATAATTTATGCCATCTCTTAGGAATACTGTCAGAAACAAATCAAATGATGTACATAAAACATCTCTAACATAGTGGTTGCTCAATAAAACATAGTTACTAATACTTTTATTATTCATGTATAATGCAGTCAACCTGAAAGTTATCAGGAAATATAAACATGACAAAATAAGTTGAGACCTTAATTTATTCAGTCAGTAATTCAGACAATTTGTTAATAGGCTTAATTCTTTTATATTTACACAATATATCAACAGCAAACATATATTGAGCACTATAAGCGCTGTTAGATATTTACTTGCATTATATAAAATGAACAAAATTTGTGTATCCCCAGCCGCCATGGCATAATACTTTCTTTTCCTCCAGACTGTTTTTTGCTTGCATTTTAAAAAGTCTAGTCTAGAGCAATGCTACCCTGAACAAACATGATCCCATCTGATCTTGGAAGCTAAGCAGGGTCAGGCCTGGTTAGTACTTAGATGGGAGACCACCTAGGAAGACCAGGTGCTGTACGCGTAAAAAATAAAAAAATAAGAGATTGTAAGCTGGCAAGGTCCTTGCAATCTGTGAGGTCAAACAAGGGTTGCCTCGCCTAAAAAAATAAAAAAATTAAAAAAAAAATTTTTTTTAAATCTAAATTAAGTAACTAACGGAATAATTTTTCAAGACTTGCTTTTAAAAACATTTTCTATACCTGTTACTTTCACCTGTTACTCCACTTGCTTCCCCTTACCATCACCTCTAACTCAGTCCAACTGTTCTTAAAGATTGTCTCCCACCTCGAGTAGGGTCCTAAAGATCATCTCCATTTAATACATTTTGTATGTTGTGAATCTTCTGCCCTGACATCTGACCCCTTAGTTATAGGCTCCCCATATGAGCTTTGAATTGCCCAGGGACAAGAATTCTATAAAGGGCTTTCAGTTATGTTATAATAACAGTATAAAAAACAGTCCTTTGCATCTATGTGCAAAGTCTATAAGATAGCCCCTCTATGCAGAAGTCCAGTCAAGATAAGTCTGCAGTAATAATTTATGTCAGTAAGCAACAGATTTAACTATGAGTGGCAAAGTGGCAAAATAACAATGGCCTAAATAAGGGAAGCTGGAAAATGTAGTCTCTGTTTTGGACAGCCATGTACCCAGGCCCAAATTAGGAATTTTATCACCCTGGAAGAGGGGAAACAAGTATTGGAGGACAGCTAGCAATCTCATTCACCTGGTCCAATTGAGGTACCCAGGATTTGGCCTTGGTTTGATCTCTGATCACATAGCCCTCATTCTTATCACTAAGGTCTCTAATGGCTTTTATAGCTGCATTACTTCCACTGTTATCCCCCTTTATCCCCCAAAGAATTAAGTGTCGTAAATACATACATTCATCAAGATGATAAAGAAAGGGAAATTCCTATGAGTAAAAAGCACAAATGAAAATATAAGACAAACATAAGCTCAGTTTTTCCTCCCGTGAAACCTGTGAGAAGTCTCTGAGATTCAAGATCCTGGCAATTCTTCTAGACTAGAGGCCCACTGACCCCTCTTCTCAGACCACACCCTCCGTCTCTGTTGAGTGCTTAGCATGCGGATAAGCTTGTGTCAAGTCTCTGCTTCATATACCTTGCTTAGCCATTCCACTTAAAGAGTCTGCTCAGCCTATTCCATAGCAGCAGGTTACAACGCCTTGGCCTGCATCTACAGTCCAGAGCATGTTACTGTATACAGCCTTAAACACAGCTATTACCCACAAACAGCACTGCCCACTCCATGGCAGAAAAAGTCAAACATAGATGCAACACATTTGCTGTTTTCTCAAAAGGGGGAAAAAGCAAAAGTTTCCTATGGTTTCCTTCTTGTTCCCCAGCTTTATTTTCTTCTTTTTTTTTTCCCCCCACTAGGTGCTAAATAAATGCAGAGAGAGTAGGAACAGTAGGTAACCTTTCACATCCATAGTTAACACTTCTAATTGTATCTGGCTTGGTCCTTAGATTGAAACACATGTTCATAAAGCAAGTCTGAGTAACTGCAAATATTCCCTTTGAATGGCAGGAAACTCAATTAAAGCTTGTATGTGTACAAATAGATCCTTGAAACTGGTCCAGGGGACCAGGGGAAGTAGCTGTTTTGAGCATTGACATCTTTCTTAAAAGGTTTTATTTGTTTATTATTTCTGTCTGATAATCAAGTTAGCCAAAATTCTGGCTCTGTAACAAAAGGCCTATAATTCTGAATATGATTTTTTTTCTAGGCTGTATTTTCAGTGCTGCTGATCCTAAAGGAGCCATGATCATGCAGGATTAAGAGCTTTCTTTACCCATTAAAAAAGAAAAGAAAAGGAAAAAGGAAAAGAACCATACCTGGCTGGTTTCATAGACTTTACAGTTGCAGCAGGCTCCTCACTCAGAAAGGACACCAGGCATGCTTGGTTCTGCTACTGCCATGTCAAAATTCTTAAAACTTTTTGTCTTTGAACATCTAAGTTGGAAAGACAGTGGAGCATGTGAGTGAATGGAGGCAGATATACAAGTGTCCACTCCCTTTCCCTGCAGCCCCATTCTATTCACATAGCGTTCACAATGCCCAGTGAACACAAAATTCCTGCGGACCCCTGGGGTACAGGGTTCAGTGAGACTCAAAACCAGGACAAGGTAAGCGTATCACCTTTATGACTAAGTAAGGGCATTGACAGCCTCTGAGAACCAGAACCTGGTTCAAATGCAATAAGGAGGCCATGGCTTTCAAGAAACGTGATTGACCAAGGAAATCTATCATACCCTTTTTATTTGTTGTTTTCCTATATTAGCAAATCACATAAGCTGCGAATGATGGCATGGAAGGAAAAGGAAAGATAGGGCCACACATGGTTCCTTTTCTTTCTGGTACTTCCTTGCCAGTAAGCTGAAGGTAGAGAAGGTTGGCATATCAAGACTGTGTGCATATCAAAAAGCAAAATAGTTGAGTTCATTTTGTGCACTGTTTCTACTGTTCTGGTAAGAATAAAATATCTATCCATGCACAAAGTATGAAAAAGAATTGTGTAATTTTGGTGATTCCATATATGAGTTAAATGTTCTTGTATCTACACTTAAAACTGGCATTGCACATTGTAGAGATGAATGGTAAAATTCATGCTAGTAATTAAAAATTTTAAATATTCTTTACCTAGAATGACACGAAATAGCAAATAAACAATACCATGACAGGCTGAGAGATAGCAAAAGGAAAAATCTTTTTACTTTAGTCTTTAATGTTACCTTTTCTCCTGCTTTCTGAACAAGGAGCCCCACATTTCTATTTTGCCTGGGTACTGCAAATTATGTAGTCCTCCCCCGCCAAATTGGTCAAATCTCACTGTCTTTTGTTACATCTGAATTTTTGTCATATTTGTTGATCAGGTTCAAATCGGCCGGCCCACTGGTGAGCTAGGTCTACCCCAACTGAGAGTTGAAGGATTTTTTTAGTTATATGAAAACTAACATGATAAGTGTGTTTTACATACATTTCTCACCTGGTAAGTAAGCTGGCCCTTTATGCTGTAACCTCTCAAGCACATTACAGCATATTCAAACATTTCCTGTAATCTCTCAACACTCTCCACCAGGTGTCTCTAGCAGATTTGCACAGGTATATAGGTAACATTAAAGGCAAATTAGGACAGTTCTTGTCCTGGCTAACTTCTTCCAATGGGTTGCTTTTTAACTACGTCATCATGTTTTAAACACATTTGTGTTTAAAATTTTCTCTTCATTACATGCTGCTTAACTGGAAAATATGGAGAAGTAAAAAGGAGAAAAACTCCAACATCCAGACACAACCAACTACTGTTGACATTTTCCTCAGAGTTGTTTTCCTTCTAAGCGTAGAAGAATAAAAATTTGAGCCACATTGTAGGGAAAGATATTTGAAATATATATCTGGCAAAGGATCTGTATCCCAAAGATATAATGAACTCCTACAAATCAACAAGAAAAGGACAGAAAGCCCAATTTAAAAATGGCCACAAGACCTTTTACAAAAGAGAGCATTTAAATGACTAGTGCTCAATAGCACTAGTCATCAGGAAAATGCATTAAAACCACATAGAGATGCCACTACAAATACCAGAATCCCTTAAACTTAATCAATATCAAGTATTGGTGAGAATTTGGAACTAAAAGTATTTTACATTGCTAGTGGAAGTATAAATCTATATAAATACTTAAAAAATATTTGGCAGTATTTAATAAAGTTGAATATATGCTTATTCTACAACCTTTTTCTAGGTCTATACCTAACAGAAATGCATGTATCAAAAGACACGTACGAGAATATTCACAGCAACATTATTCATAATAGACAAAACCTGAAAACTATGCAAATGCCCAACTACAATAGAATGAGTAAATATACCATGGTATACTGAGATGAAATGAAACAATATGGATGAGTCTCACACATACAGTATTGATTAAAAGAAGCGACACACCAAAAGTATATACTCTACACCATTTACATGATGTTCAAAACCCATCAGAACTAATGGAATGCACCATCAAGGTTCCCCTTCAGAAATATTCTGCTTAGGAAGTGCCTCAGCTGAAGAGCGTTTCCTGGCCCAAGGTTATATCCCAAATCCTGGGGCTGGGTGTAAAGGCCCTCACCCCAAATTGGGATAAATCCAAAGGGCCATCCTAGCTTCAGCGCTCCCTGTAGAGTTAGGTAAAGACTTTGTTGAGGTTGCAAACAAACTTCTCCATCTGCCCAATCATGTTTCTTTATTCCCTCCTCTCCTCTCCTCTTCCCTCCCCTCTCCTCTGTTCCTCTTTTCATCCCTCCCACAAGTATCGGTCCCAGTTCCATGATAATCTCAAAGTCTGCTTCTCTGGGAACCTACTCTTTGAAGTGAGAGTAGTAGCTACGTTTTTGGAGGTAATGACTGGAAAAGGGCAGGAGAGAGCTTTTTAGGGACCAGTAAAGTTCTTCATGGCTGAGAGAGATACAGGCATGTTTTGTTTGTAAAAATTCATTGAGCTATACACTTAAGTTTTGTGCCTTTACTATTTATATGTTATATTTCAATGAAAACATTTACAATTAAAAAACAAGCTAATAAATATACTTGATGAACGTGCATATTTGAACACTTCTCTAATTAAGATACATTTCTTGAAGTGGAACTGCTAGATCAAAAATTGACATTCTATAGTGGTTACCAGAGAGAAAAGGGTAGGGGGAGGGGGGAGCTAGATAGGGTAAAGGGGGTCAAATATGTGGTGGCAGAAAGAAATCTAACTATGGGAGGTGAACACAAAGGGTAAATATATGCATGCCTTATTGTTAAAGTGTACAGCTGAAACTTATTGATTTCATTAATCAATGTCACCATAAAAAAAATTTACATTCTAAATTTGGGTGCCTATTGACAAAAGATGCTCTAGAACAGGTATACTAACTGATACTTTATCAACAGAAGGTGAGAACATTTATTCTCACATCCTTACCAACACTAGATAGCATCAATCTTTCAAATCTAATAAGTGAGAAAAGTAGATCAGGTTGTTTTAATATTCTATTGCTCTTCTTTAGAACTAATTATATGCTGATGATTAGTTGACCAATTTTAAGTAATTAGTGAGGCCTACTGTGTTTCTTGAATTATACCATTTTATTGTGAAAAATAAAGTTTAAATATTTATATTATAGAACCAATGAGCAAACATTATAGAGAAGCAAGTTTGAACTCAATATGAAGGATTTGAGATGTCCAGCCATGGAATGAATTGTATTTGTACTACGGTTAATCCTACAGATATTAGATGGGTTCAAGTAAAATCCAGATGACCCTTTTTTTGGGATTCGAACCATCATATCTAATTTTCATGATGAATCAGATTATATATAGTGGATTTTAAAAACAGTCAAATCAAATATACCATGCTTTAAAAAAATTCTTTATGCACTTTTTCACTTAAAGATCTCATCCATTTCTGCAACTTCAACTATATATTTGACTCCCAAATTTATAAAAGAAAAGATGGAAAAGAGGAAGGAATAAAGGAAGGTATGGATTGGAATAGAGAAAAGCCCTAATCTCTTTTAAATTCTGGATACATATTTCTAATTGCCTGCTGGCCATCTCCATCTCCATGTCTTGCCAGTCCATGAAACTCAAAAGCTCCCAAAATAATCATCTTTCCATTCTGCCTACCTTCTCCTTCAGGAGGAGCCATTTTAATTTTCTGCTTCTAGGTCTCCTCTTCCAAATCTTTCCCTCAGGGAGAACTCAGGGGTCCTGTTCTCATCCTCGAGCTCTTCCTCCCTGCTCTCTCCTCATTTTCTGGCCTCCAACAACATCCTTTCATCCTTCAAATTCCCAACTTACCACTTTTGGGCAGACCTCTCCTTGCCTCTGACTTACCTATGCACACACATGGCTTTGAGACAGCTGTAGGAACTTAAGAAAGCTAGACTAAGGGTCGTAGTCTTAGCTCTGCTGCTGTGGGTGATATTTGACTGTGAGTGGGGGCAAAACTCCCTGTGCTGCAGTCCCTTCACTGGCAAGACAGTCACAAGGTCTCTTCCAATGACAACATTTTATAACTGATTCCTGGTCAGGCCTTCATTTCCCTTAAAACCCTCTGATGACTTTCTACTGGCTATGCTTCAGCTTGGCATTCGAGGCCTTCTTCCTGCCTCTCCACTCCCCAAAGGAAATGAAGAAAAGCAGGTGAGACCATCAAAGTCTCATATTTTGAGGCTCTTAGTACCCAGCTACTTTTTACTGGGTTTCTCAGCCTTTTACCCTAAGCATGGACAACTTAGGAATTGGAAAAGCCTTGAAGTAAAATTGCATGCAGAGTACCAGGCTCACTGCTCTATATTCCTCTTTTATCTGGGATCTTAAGCACTCAGATATTGGCTGCCCAAAGTCTCTAATCTCCAATTTCTGTCTCTCCTCCCACTGTCCAGTCCAGCTACCAGCTGGAACTTTCTGTCTCTCTCTAGGTCCCAAAATGTGAATTTGGAATATCTTGGGCTAAGCAAAGATTTCTAAAACAAAACACTAATCATAATGGAAAAACTGGAAATAATCTCAATGGTCATCAATAGAAGAATGGTTAAAATAAATTATATTTTTCTATATAATGTATTTATGCAACCAATAAAAAGGGAGAGTTAGGTGTAGATGCATTGTAATGAAAACATACTCATGGTATGGTGTATTGGTATACTGTGTTGCTAAGTGAAAAAAAAAATTTATAGAACAGTGATCCAGTTTGCAAATTTAAAAAATATTCTAAAAAGTCTGAGTATATATATCAAACTACTCATGGTAATTACACCAAGGGGGTAGGATTACAAAAGAATCATTTTCTGTATCACTATAGTTTGTTTCCAATATGTAAGAATTACTTTTATAACTAGGGAAAACAGTAATAAAGTTGATACAACATTTCTTTAAGAAAAAAATAACATTTGGGTTACAAGTTATATGTATTCTATGGAATGTAAGAATGATGAGAGTAAGGATATATATAAATAATATATATATAAAATATATATATAAAATGGGGCTGTGTTCCCAGTATCTAGAACAGTGAGTCACAAAGTAAGCACTTAGGAAATATTGGTTGAATGAATGAATATTCCCCAAAATACTTAACAGAATGTTAAGATGCTGGAGCTAGTTGCACATATTTAGTTATCTCCAAAGCAGTATTACACATGGTATTATGAAGAAATATTATAAGGAGGATCACTTGAATACAAACATGTGCTTTTCCTCAAATAACATACATTCCTGAAATACGATTTAAATATATTTATTTCTCTGCTAAGACTGCAAGTTCCTTCTTTCTGTGCTCTGTATCACTCCATTTCAGCAAGGACTATACTAGAATTTCAGTGCCTTATAAATAACTGAATAACTGAATAATTTCTCAACTATTGATACTTCATTACTTATTATCAATGATAAAAATGAAGACTTGGTAATTAAAGATGTAAAATTTTCATATTTTATTTTAGTAATATTAAATTTAGTAGAGATTCAAATTTCAATTCGGTTAAGACAGACAGAATTATGATTCCTTTTATATTCTCTGTGTGCCATGTCATAATATTTTTAATATAGGATACATAGAATAATGGTAATATTACAATCAAATTTTCAACAACAGCAACACAAAAACTTATGTTTACTGCACAGGGCTTTTGCTTTAAAGTGAAATACTATTTACTGCATAATATTTTTAAAGTAAGATGAAAACACTTGAGATTTACAGATTGTAGAGAATTGCAAAAATGTACAGCTAAAGAGACTTGAAAGATAACCAATTCCAAGTTCTTTCATTTTATGTAAGAGACTCTCATACCTAGAAAGGTTCAGTAATCTGCCCACGGTGAGGGAACTCAGGGCCCTCAGGAACAGGGTCCCACAGTGAATGGCTGGGATGTTTTTAATAATAAACACCATTTGACTTAAATGAACTTATTAGTAAATTCCTAGACAACCAGATGGTGAGATGGGATCAGGCTGTGGCTTGTGGCATGTTTTCAAGAGATCTGCTACATGAAATAGAAACCAAGGCATTACACTGAATCAAGAGGAAACTATGACACTTTGGATACCACAGTGATAGCTTTTCCAGAAAGGCATAATGATCTAAACACATTTTAGTTGATTCTCAAGATAACACTTAGAGAAGGATACAGAAGAACTAGAAAATTTTCAGAGGAAGTGAGCAGGATCGTAAAGATTTTCTTATTCTGAATCATATCATTTTTTTCCAACCTTACAGTGGTTTTTTTTTTTTTTGAAATATTTGGGAACACTGAATTCTGCATATTAATTTTGTACCTTGCCAATTACATAAACCTATTATCCTAATAATTCTCTGGTCTGATTCGCCTGAATTTTCTAGGTATACAATCAAATAGTACAAATAATATGATTTTGTTTCTTCCCTTCTAACATGTCTAACTCATCTTTTATTATTGCATTGGCTAGAAGTTCTGAAAGAATGCTTTAGCAAGAGTGTGGAGGATGAGTGTTAAGTAGGTGTACTTTTCTGGCTCCTTAACATATACAGATTATTCTTAGTAATGAGATTTTATTATAAAAATAAACATTAACTTTATATAGCAAGAAAGAGAAGTTTCCTAACTTGAAATTTCCTAAATTTCCTAAATCTTAGGTCTTTTGATAGCATCCAATGTGAGTGAGGCACTTCTCCTAGATGGAGTTTTAAGCAAGACTACTCTGAAGTACTGACTTCCTTTCAGTTCAGTCAGTACTGCAGAGTTGCATTTGGTTTATAAAATAAGATTTGGTCCAGTTAATAGTGACCAGGAAAGAAGACACGACTAACACAGAACATGAGCCATAGCCTCCCTGCCTACCCAGCTTTGCTGAGTTATAATTGACATACAATAACTTCATGTATTTAGAGTATACAATTTGATGTTTTTATAAACTATCCCCAAAACTATCACCACAATCAAGATAATGAACATATCCATCATCTTCCAAAATCTTCTCATGTCCCTTTGTAATTTTTCCCTCTCTCCCTTCCCTGTCCCATACCACTTCTATTCCCAGGCAACCATTGATGTTTTCTAGTCCTATAAGTCAGTTTGCATTTTTTAGAGTTTTATAAATAGAATTATACTGAACTCTTTTTATTGGAGGTGGGTATTGGGTTTCTTGCACTTAAGATAATTATTCTGATATTCATCCACATATGTTTGAATATTCATTAATGCTAAAGTAGTTTGTTCCTATTTATTGCTGACTAGTATTCATTGTATGAATAAACCACAATTTGTCTATTCATTCACATTTTGATGGATATTTGGGTTGTTTCCAGTCCTTGACTATTACAAATAAAGCTGCTATGTACATTTGTATATAAGTCTTTGTGTGGAAAAAATGCCTTCATTTTTCTTGGAGAAATACCTAGGAAAGTAATAGTTGGGGTAAGTTTATGATTAACTTTTTAAGAAACTGCCAAATTATTTTCCAAAGAGGTATAACTATTTTATATTTCCAGCAGCTTTGTATGAGCTTTCAGTTCCTCCATATTCTCTTCAATATTTGGTATGTTCGGTCTTTTATTTACCTATTTGTTTTTTCATCTGTTCTGCTGCATATGTATTGGTATCTCATCAGGCTTTTGATTTGCATTTCTGTAATGCAAGGTTTCTCAAACTTATCGCTACTGACATTTCAGATTATATAATTCTTTGTATGTGGCAGCTGTCCTGTGCATTGTAGGAAATTTAGTTGCACCCTAGGCTCTACTCACTGCATGCCAGTAGCATCCTCCACCTGAGTCGTGACCATCAAAAATGTCTCCAGACATTGCCAAATGTCTCCGGGGTGTAGAGGCAAAATTGCAAACAGTTGAAAATACTGCTCTAATGACTAATGATACTGAACATCTTCATGTGCTTATTTGCCATCTGTATATTTTATTTGGTAAAGTGTCTTTTGAAACCTTTTGTCCAGTTTTAAAATTGGGTTCTCTTGTTGAGTTGTCAGAGTTCTTATGTATTCTAGATATAAATCCTCTGTTGGATCTATGCCTGAAAATAATTTCTCCCATTGTATGCCTTGCCTTTTCATTTTTATAACATTATGTTATATAGAGCAAAAGTTCTTAATTTCGATAAAGTCTAATTTATTGATTACTTTCTTTTATAGCTTGGATTTTTTATATTCTATTTAAGAAAACTTTTTGTTCAATTTCTTGCTATTGGTGGTGATTACACAGAGCTTTTATTATATTTATTATAACTCATTGAATTTACCATTATGACCTGTATACTTTTCTGTATGTATATTTCATACTCTAATAAAAAGTTTTAAGAATTAAAACATAAGTTTTGAGGACGGTCATGATGGTTGAACAATGTGAATGTGCTTAATGCTACTCAACTATATACTGAAAAATAGTTAAGATGGTAAATTTCATGTTATATATTTTTACCACAATAAAATAAACAAGTTTATGAAGCAAATGATATGAAGATTGATTTTAGCAAGTCTTTTGACAAAGTTCATGGCAAAATTATCCTGTTTATATTTAAAATTCTGCTGAAATTAAATTTTACTCAAATTCCACTCTGGAAAAAAAAGACACATATGTCAACCTGAAAGAACACTCAATAGCAAATAATAGAATAATTTGAGGAAAAAAAATAAATGATAGTATTGAATTTTAAGTCAAAGAATAAAATAAATATCCATAAGTCGATATTGACATAAATAAATGATTGAATAAATAAATAAGTGGGGAAGAAGGAAAAACATTTCTGTACAGAGAATTCCAACTAATAAGTGTAGAAGTAATAAGAAAAATAGAAAAATCTCTATTAGAGCATCACAGTAATAATGGCTGCTGGCAAGACCAACCAATGAATGCTAGAATTAATGAATAAAGGTTTAAGAAGAAATGGCATGTTTGCATAGCATCAAAGTGTCTCTTCCCAAATATTGTTGACTATAAAGGAAAAAGACAGTGACTTTACAGCAGAGAAACCCTAGCAGGCACCACCTTACGCAAGGAATTGAGATTAACATCGCAGGTAATGGAATACACAATGTGTGTGCTCCCTGATATGATCTGAGAAGCACACACCACCTCTGTGACATTCTTCCCCAAAATATATGGCCTCAATCTAACCATGAGAAAGTATCAGTAAAACTAAATTGAGGGTCATTCTACCAGCTACCTGACTAGTAACCTTTAAAAGTATTAAGGTCATGGAAGACAAGTTAAGACTGAGGAGTATCACAGATTAGAGGAAACTAAGAAGACATGAACATTGTATGAAATCCTGGATTAGATCCTGGAACAGAAGGTCTTTGGTGGAAAGGCTGGTGAGATCAAAATCAGGTTTGTTTGGGGGTTTAGTTGTGGTATTGGCAGCAATGCCAATTAATCATTGTACTGTGGTTATGTAGGATATTAACACTGGAGAAGGCTGGGGAGGGGGGAGCTCTCTGTTCTACCTTTGCAATTTCTCTGTAAGTATAAAGTTATTTCAAAATATAACATTTAAAAAAAAAAAGACTGATAATACCAAGTGAGGGCAAGGATGTGAAACAAGAAAACTGACAGAAGTATAAATTCTTGTAACTTTGGAAAACTGGTTGGTATTAGCTAATAAAGGTGAAAACCTGTATATCCCATGATTTAGCAATTACATTCCTAGGTATTTATGATAGAAATTCATATATATATGTATATATACCAAAAGACAAGTACAGGAATGTTCATAGCTGCATTATTTATAATTGCCAAAAAATGTAAATAATCCAAATGTCCATCAACAGAAAAAAATAATGCGGTATCTTTGTATATTGGAAATGAAATAATTACACACAACAATGTAATTCTGAGTAAAAGAAATCAAACATAAATGATTACATACTGTTTGATTCCATTTATATAAAGTTCAAAAAACAGCAAAACTAATCTGTGGGGTTAGAAATAAGAATGATAAGTACCTCTGGGGAGAAGAAAAGGGCAGTAATTTGTCAGGGTCATAAAGGAATTTTTGGGGTGCTGTTTGTTCAACTTTTTGGTATTAGAAGTGATTACACAGTTTTTGTTATATTTATTATAACTCATTGAATTTTACCCTTATGACTTGTATACTATTTATACTCTAATAAAAAGTTTCATAAATTAAAATATAAGTGTGTTTTAAAAATCATGTAACTGAGATCCATTTTAAGTGCCTTAGTTTGTACTGGATAGATGTGCAAGGCAGGAAACAGGGAAGCCATTATGGAGACTGTTGCATGAGGATCTCAGTCAGAGTAGCGTGTGTAGGGATGGGTAAAATGAAACATATTAGAGAGATACCAAGAAGATAAAATTGGCAAGACTTAGTGTTTGATTGAAGGTGGTTAAAGATTTGGAACTTTATGCATTAGGCCATAAGGTTCTAATGAACTTTTCTTGGGAGAAAAAGAACATGATGAAAGTGATATTTTTGAAAAGTTAATCTGTGTACCACTCATAGCATATGCTACTTTCTATTATAATCGATCTATTTATAGTCATGTCTTTACTAGTAAATCACAAGATTCTTGATGGAAGAACTTGATTTTATACTTTTTCTGTCTCCAGGGCTTAACTCTGTGCTCCACTGCGGATTTATTATCATTTAAGATGACCATAATAGAAGACAAAAAACAACATAAGATGTGGAACTGGATTAGGAATAGACAGGAAAACATCTAGAAAATACATAAAGGAAATTAAAACACTTATTAGTAATTTTAAAAACTCTTATTAAACATATTTAGGATACTTTAGTAACCAAATTAAGAATTATCTATCTCAAAGCAATAGCTAGCCTCATACTCAGTAGTAAAGCAAAAGAGGCACTCACAGTGAAGAAAGTAATAAGACAAGTCAGCAACTATTGATCATCATGAATCTTTATAATTGTTTTATCAATGTAATATTTGAAAAACATATATGTGTATATATATACACAGACACATATAAAAGGAGACTACGGTATCATCATTTATAGGTTGATATGATCATCCATCTTTGGAAAAATCAAGAAAATTAAAAAGATATCAGAATAAAAGATAGCCTTCTTTTTGCCTATTTACATTTTAGGTCATCCGTTAAGTCCAGTGTAAGCCCCACTTGCTCCATGAAGCCAATGCTAAGTGAAGAAAAGAGGATGGTAGGGGAACGAAAAGGAACCAACCTCATTACTGCTGTCACCATTGAATTCATTTATTTATCATCTATCTATTCAATAAATAATTATCAACTCTCCTTCCATGCCCCTTCCTTCCTTGTGATGCAATCAACTTTGCGAACTTTTTGTTTATCCCTCTGCACCTTCGTTATGCTCAATCATACTCCAACTGTCAGGTTCTATGATCCAGTTACAGTGGCATAGGATTTTTATCTGTGTGCATGGCTACTAGTTAAAGACTATATTTCTCAACCTTCCTTGCAGCTAGATGTAGTCATACAACTGAGTTCTGCCACTGGAATCGAAAAATAAGTAATATGTACAACTTCTGGTTATATTCTTAAGAGGAAGGAACATGCCTTCCTCTTCTCCTTTTCTTTCCCAATGACTGGAATGTGAACACAATGGGAAGAGTTGGAGCAGCCATGCTGAATTTTGAGATGGAAGCATTATTTTGAAGATTACAGAACAATAAGATCAAAAGAGCATAAGTCCCCTGGTCCCCAACACCACGGAGTCATCTATTTACCTAAACTTTTACATGAGAAACATACTTTAATCTTGCTTAAACCACTGTATGTGGACTGTTACATGCTAAATAATACAAATAAGACAAAATAATACAAATCTTGAACAAGACAAAGTTGTTCCTTGTCTTTAAGCAGCTTACAATCCAGCATGGAAAACAGTCATTACAATAGTATTTGATAAAGTGCACTGATAGAGAAGGCACATGGTACATGAAGTCACTGAGAGCCAACAAGCCTAGTCTGTGGAGGACAAAATGTTTATCTGAGATCTGAAGGAGAGGGTATCCATTCACTCCTGCTTAAATAAAAAACTCTTCTCCAGGCTTCAGTGACAACACCCTCCTGAGTTTCCTCCTACTCCCATGGCTGATCCTTCTTAGTTCCTTCTTCTATACCAACTGGTAAATATTGGTTTTTCTCAGAGCTCTCTCAGTATATTCACTCTGTAGTAATCCCCTTCATCCCCACGATTGTAAATAGCGCCTCAGTGCTGATGATTGCCAAGTCCAGTCCTCTTGTCTGAGCTTTGGACTCACACTTAATTGCCTACATCACAGCTCCACCTGCAAGTTTCACAGGCATCTTCAACTTACTATGCCAAAATTTGAGCTTTTCCTGTCTTTCCTCCAAACTGCTCCTCCCACAGTCTTCTCTCTCTCAGTAAAGGTTATCAACAATCCATCCAGTTGCTTGAGCCAGAAACTTGTGAGTCATCCTTAACACCTACTTTCCCTTGCCTCCCATACCCAATATATCACTAAATGTGCTGATACACTTCCAAAAATTCTCTCTTGAATCCATCCACTTCTCTCCATCTCCACTGCTATCACTCTGGTCCAAGCCACTGGAACTCACTTCTCTCCTCAGCAATGGTTACTTTCTAAATGGATCTCACGTCTACTTCTGCCAACCCCACACCATTCTCCACACAGCAGTCATAGCAATATTTTAAAGGTACAAATCAAATCTCCCCAATCCTTCAACGGATTGCACTGAATATAAGTTAAAATTCAAAATGCTTAACATGAAGCACAGGCTTCTGCGTGACCTGGCCTCTGTCTACTTCTGCAATCTCATCTCTTGAAATTTCCCCTTAGCCCACCACTCAGTCTGCTCTAGTCACCAATGCTTAACTCTTTACTACCTCAAGTCTGCTCCTGTGGGAAAAGTTCTTTCCAGAGTTTTTCCTGGCCACCTCCTACCTATGCCTCAGGTTTCAGTTTACTGTTACTTTCTCAAAGAATCCTTCCCTATTATTTGATCTAAATTAAGTTCCTCCATTTTTCTCGTGTATGGCGCCTACTTTTCCTCCCTGTGGAAGACTGTAGTTGACTCCCCAAATCCATTCTCCCTTCCTTCTGCAGTAATAGAATTTAGCTAGGCATATGGCCTCTCAGCTAAAGACTGTTTCTCTCCTTTGCACCAGATGTGGTCATGTGACTGTTTCAGCAAAGGGGATATGATAGGTAATGTGTGCAAAAATACTAGGGTTTCCCTTCAAGTGACTGAACTTATACCCGTCCTGTCCCAAGTGCTGGGAGTGATGAGACCTTAAGTAGTTACCCTGGACCAGACATGGAATCCATGTGTTGTGTTGATGGTGGGGCCACACTATCAGCCCTGGACTGCCTACTTGAGACTGTTAGATAAGAAAATAATTTTTTAAAAAATTTATTTCTCTCTCTAATTCCACCCC
Organism: Pteropus medius; assembly: GCF_902729225.1. NCBI lineage: Eukaryota > Metazoa > Chordata > Mammalia > Chiroptera > Pteropodidae > Pteropus > Pteropus medius. The sequence goes on from NW_024351729.1 coordinate 1,957,617, forward strand.
CCCACTTCCAACCCTGACCTATGGATGTTGCTATGCGGTCTCCCATTAAGAACTGGATCTCTGAAGGTGGGGCATCTCCTGCCAAACGCTCACATGCTCACAGCTTGGCCCCTCGCTCACAGCATGCCCCGGGGCCTGGAACCCCTGGCATATTGGGGTGGGGGGGAGGCGGGCTGATACACCGGGGGCCTGGGGGTATGGTCCATGGCTCCTCTTGGGGCACGAACCCAGACCTTCTGCGTGTAAAGCAGACGTGCTAACCACTAAACTATGGAGCCACCCCAAGAAAATAATTTTTAATCCTATTTAACTACTGGACTTCACATCTCTTTCTTACAGTAAAGGGGGCCTTGGATGGGTTTTAAGTAGAAGAGTAAGGTCTGCGGGCAGCATATCCAGGAGGCACAAGACAATTTAAACAGTACTCCCATGGTGTTGTGCAACCCTGTGGGACTACAGAGAAATTACATAGTCAGTTGCTTTGAAAGATCACTTTGGTGGTGATAGGGAAAACTGATTGGCTAAGAGAACACATGGAGGCAGAGAGACCACAGAAATGATTGTCACAAGGCAGAGGAGAGAGAACCTTATGGATTAGCATGGCACATAGATAGAGAGGACAAATTCCAGACATATTTTGAAAGACAGACTCCAGAGTGTTTGGCATTCGACAGGGTGTACGGTAGGCAAAATCATTGCCTCCTAGAGATGCCCATGTCCTAATCTCAAGAACCTGTGAATATATTATTTTACATGGCAAAAAGACTTTAGATTTGATTAAATGAAGGCCCTGGAAAGGAGATTCCCTTGGATTATCAGGCTGAGCCCAATGTAATCACAATGGTCTTATAAGAGGGAGGCAGGAAGGTCAGAGTCAGAAAAGGCACTGTGCTGACTGAAGCCGAGGTTAGAGCGATGTGCTATGAAGATGGAGGAAGGGGCCATGAGCTAAGCAATGTGAACAGCCTCTAGAAGCTGGAAATGTCAAGGAAATGGGCTTTCCTCTAAAGCCTGCAGATGGATTGCAGCCTGCAGACACCTTGATTTTTAGCCCAGTAAAAGCCATTTTAGACTTCAGATTTCTAGACTTGTAAGATAATAAATCTGTGTTGTTTTAATTCACTAAGTTTGAGGTCACTTGATATAGGAGCAATAAGAAACTAATATACTGGGTGCAAGGATAAGGGTAAAGGGAGCATTGAGTATAAGGGCCTTGTACAATTGGGTGGGTGATGGTTTGGGAACCTAGAAGAGTGAATGGGGAGGGGCAGAAGATCACGAAGCATTCACGTGGGACTTAGTGAGGTTGGAGTGCCTGTGAAACAACCTACTCAACAACTGGCCATATGGATCTGAAGCTGCCTTAGAAAGAGGGATATGGGGGCATCCTTAAATATTTTTTGATTGAAGCCACGGGAGTGGGTGAGAGCAATCACAGAATAAAACAGAAGAAAGAAAGTCCTAGAACGAAATCCAAGTGGAACATACAAATGGCAGTGGCCAGAGGGGAAGAGCAAAACACAAAGGTTGTGAGTCATAGTTGTGGGTCACAGAAGTCGGAGGAAGGGATAGTTTCAAGGAGCGGATGGTCGGTAGTGCCCAATGTTGCTGAGAAGTGCAGAGAGAAAAGTGGATTATATCATTTGCATAAAAGTGAGATCCCTGCCCCTCCACATGTGAGTACACTTGTTCATAAATATTTACATGAGCAAGCAGTAAGGATGGTTAAGAACAAGGGACCTGAAGCCAGACCACCTAGGTTTGAATGCAGATTCCATCATTTACTAGTAGTATGACCTTGGTGAAGTTACTTCACATTTATATGCATCAGTTTTCTCATTTGTAAAATGAGATAATAACAGTACCTACCTGTATGTGATTGTTGTGAGGATTAAATAAACAAATACATGGAAAGTGCTTTGAACAGTGCCTGGAACAGGGTAAGTCCTACATAAGTGCTAGCTATTATTGTTCTTATTATTACCTACTGTGTTTGCTTTGTTTTTTAAGAATAACAAATTCTGCTAAAAGAGTTAAGAAAAACATTATAAGGAGGAGAGATGAAATCAAAGTAGAAGTAGATTGTGAGATAAAGTAGTGCAAGCATGAGCTGAACATAACGAGTAAGGGTTTGAAGACGTATGCACCAAATAGTCTGGATACAGTAAATATTCATGAAGTATATTGAGCACTCAATATTTAGGAAGGCTTAAAACGACCACTCAGTGGTGACACACCCATATAGCCTCCATCTGTTCTCTGCCTGAGAAATGCAGATGAAATCCATAGCTACTAACCAGGATAACTGGTGAGCTAGAAATATGCTCAGGCATACTTGCTCCCGTCTCTCAATAGAGAAGCATGTGTTGGCTCTGGCACCAGGCATACTTTGTCTGCCAAGTACCCCTGTTCAACCTCAACTCTGGTCCTTGTAACCAAACCATCAGGACAGGGGTAGGGCTGATGCACTAGAGGGTGGGGTGGGGGGGTGGGGGTGGGAGAGAGGGAAGGAGAATGGTTGGGAGAGGATGGGGAAAGGGAAGGAGAGACAAGTGCACAGGTTAGAACTTTTCAAAGAATATACCAAATGCTGCACCTATCTATCCTAAGGGTCTTCACCTACCCTCTCTCTTTCCCCCAGCTTCTTATTCCGCATTTAAAGTAGATTCAGTAAGTCATGCGATTTCCACATCTTGTCTTTGAGCCTTTCCATGCAATTACCTCAGGGATAGCCTGCCTGACAATATACTTGGGAGCTAATTTCCACACCACACCCTTTAGCTACCTTACCAAGGGCAAGGAGATGCAGCAGGAGTGGAGGATCGCTTTTTGTTTATGCACGTTTCCATCTTAAGTTATGATGAAAAGGAAAAAGGCTGCCGGGAAAAACTTCATGCCCTAACAAAGCCAATTAAAACAACATTTTCTGTTATGCTGACCCTTGAGGCTATCCTGTTCTACCTGAAACAGAATTACCAGATTTAATTTAGGAAGATTTGGCTTCACTTTTCAACATGGAGCTGTCTTTGAGCAGCTGTAGGTCAAGAACTACTCACCTTTCCCAATTTTTCCTCTCCTTCCATACGCAGGACAGACCTGAACCATGTTAGACCTGGAGTTTCTGTTCATTTCCTGCCTTTTCTCTTTCTTTTCTTTTCTTTTTCTTTTTCTTTTTTTTTTTAAAGGTTGCTTCTTTACCGTCTGGACAGGTAAAAAGAATGATAATTCCATTAGGACAGCTACCAAACAGGTCTGTGTGAGCTGTTCAGTTTCAAATAATGCAGTGGAAAGCTATTTCGAGGCCACATCACACCTCTTTCATTTGAAACTTTATCACTTACTGCTTTTGTTTTTGTTTATCAGTATTGCAAGTGGATTCATCATGAGGCTAGCATAGCTTAAGCTCCAGGAGGGGCCAGAGCAACTTTGCATTTGTAATTTTGTTTTATTTTTCCTAAACAGAGACCTCAAATCCTAAACTTCAAGGTCCATAAAATTCTCATCAGTTTGATTTCGTGGTTAAAAGCTTAAACCCTGGAGATAAAAGATTTGTCTTCTTTCACTTTTGAGTAATTTTGGATAGGTCACATTAAATTTCAGCCTCCATTTTCTCAGTTGTGAAATAGGAATAATATTACCTATACTTCCAGGATTATGATGAGGCATAAATAGTACTTAAACAGTGCTTTATATATAAGAAATGTTCATAAATATTAGCTGTCATTATTATTGTTGTTGTTATTACCAGAACAAGACCATAAGATCCCTGAAAATAGGATCTGGCATCCCCAGAGCCCATCGCAGCCACACAAAAATACCTGCTGACGGAATGATACCTTTTATAACCAACTCCACTCTACCCACCCTCTCTGCCTGTCTAACCAGAAATACAACTTTAATTACGTTCTTAGTGCGACACACATGGTTACCGCTTCAGAAAAGCGCCAGATAGATACTCAGTAGCATCTTCCCCATTTGAAAGGGTGCTTTGGCCTCGGTGTATTCCTTTCCAGGTGAGTCCTGAAATCCCCGTTGTTTTCCTCTCCGTCCCCCTCCCAGTTCCTCTTTCCTGGGTCAAATGAAGACAGTCTGCCAAGGCCGGGACTAGAGACACTGAGATAATGCATTAATAGCCTTAGTATTGTGCTTGGCACTTAATAAGCACTCAATAAACGTCGCCTATATTTATTATCACAATTCCCGGCCAGGCGGCCATCAAGTCCCGCCGCTCCCCCTGGAGCTAGGCTTGCATCATTTCCCCGGGAAAGGGGGTCTCGGCCAGGACCGAGGTGGGGGTGGGGGGATAGCACCTCGCGGTCCGCTTTCCCCTTCTCGGAGCTCCTCTCCAGCAGGGCTGTGCCGCGAGGTCCCCGGGGACGGCCAGGGCGGGCGGGAGGCCGGGAGGAGCCGCCGCCGACGCATCCGCTGCCGCCGCAGGAGGCGGAGCGCTGCACCTGGCGGCGGGTCCGCGGCGCTCAGCCCTGAAACGGGTCCAGCCGGTAGCGAGCGGCGGAGGCCCGGCCCGAGGGGTGGGAGGAGAACGAGGAGGAGCGGGGAAGGTCGCGCGGGTGGGTGCGCTCGGCTCGCCGTCCCCGGTCGCCCCACCCGCACCGCATCCCGCCGCCGCAGCCCCGGAGGAGCCAGCTACCCACCCGAGATGGTGTGCGCCGCGCCGACAGCCGCCGCCCCGGCGCCCCGAGTCTCCGCCGCACGCGGGGGGGAGATGACTCCCCGCGCCCCCCGCAGCTAAGCGCCACCTTCGCCCGCAGCAGGTGAGTCCGCCGCGGCCCACGGGGCAGGAACGCGCTAGGCCGGGGTTGGGGGGACGGCAGCCCCACCCTGTCCTCACGCGCTGGGGACCAGCTCGGCTGCAGGACCCGGAGCCCCTCTCCCGGGCGCACACCTGCTGTCAGGGAAGGGGGCTTCGGGGGAGGGGCCCCGAGGGAGGGCGTGTGCGGGTGTCTCGCTTCCCAGCCCCACGGCCCTGCCGCTCCCTCCCTCCCCTCCTCTTCGGTGTCGACTGTCATCTTTATGGAGTGCTCGGGGTGGCTGCAGCCGGCACCCCCGGCGCGTTCGGCTCGAGCAGCACTTCCGCAAACGTAACTGGAGTCGGGAAAACAAAGGCGCTGCCGCAGGGAGCCCTCGCCTGGCGCCCGCGGCCGCCGGAGGGGGTTCGGGTGGCTGGGGGGTTGAGGGTTGGGCCCCAGTGTCCAGGCCCTTCTCGACTCTGGCTCACTCGCGCCCTTGCTATAAACATCTTAGGGAGGATGGAGGAGAAACACCAGACAGCCCCCTTCCCCGCCCCTCCCACCCCCCGCCGTGACAAGGACGTGGCCACTCTTGTGGCAAGAGGAGGAAATTGACAGCATCTGCTTCCCCAGGTGAATAAATATGGGGAAGAAGAAGAAGAAAAAAAACAACTAACCTCTTCCCCTGCCTGCTGCCATCCTAGGAGAAATTCCCCACCTCCTTACTTCTTACAATGGGGGAGGAGGTGGTGGTGGTTACTAGTCCTTCTGGGTCCTATTTATTCCCTACACAGTCCTCCTGTAAATTTAAGTAGGATGCTGAAAAAAAAATCCGAATGCAACTTTCCCTCTCCTTTATCCCAGGCCCACGCGGGCAGACAGGTGGATTAATTACCCTTAAGGCCAGCACACGGTGCATTTTGCCTCCCACACACATTAGTAACCACAAACATTTCCTTTCATCCAAAAATATTTAATAAACATCTTACAGAGCTACGGGAAAATTTTCCTTGTAAGTTGTAGGAAGAACCCAAAATAAAGGAGTCGAGGTTCTCATCCCAACTGCTGTCTAAATAGTTATATGTCCTTGGGCCTGTCACATGTGGCAGAGCCTCAATTTTGTCACATGTAAAAGTAGGCGGTTAGATAGATAGTATAATGGCTAGGTTTTCCCCTAACTGCTCTAGAAGGTTAGGATTTGTGGAAATCTAACCTAAATCTAATCTAAATCTTCAATATAGATGAAATGTTAAGAGTGGATGGGCATACCGTTGGCCAGCAACACTCTCTAAAAGCAGTTGTGTATTTGGTAGGTCCCGGGTGTTTGCAGAGCATCTCGTTCCCAAGACATGGCCATTAGCCAGCTAAAGGCATATGCATCATTCATGGCCTTGTTAAGTAAAAGGAGAGGCTAAGAAGCTTCCTCATTGGGAAGGTTGGCTTTTGACACTTTAAGCTGCTGGTCATCAGCAAACATGGAACATATTTTCAGTTATTTAGTGGTAGTCAGGTGGCTTGTGTTTATCACAAGTTGTAAGTAAAGCTTAGGATTGCATAGCAGGAGGCTGGGACATTGCTAATCAGTCCAGTGCAAGACACTGGGAGGAGTAGGAGGAGACAGGATCATATTTCAGTAATTCATTAAAGCTACTAAGCTTGTTTACAGTAATTTTTTCTGTGTCTATACAAATAAGGTAAATATGAAAACCGAAGGCAAACTAAACCAAGGTAAACAAAAGAGCAAGGTTTGCAGGTATGAGATCTTGGATCACTGTCTATCGTAATAGTTTCTGGATTATTAACATGATAAAGCACTTTTTGAGCCCTTACTATGTTCGAGACACCATCTTAACACTTAATATCTAAATCTCTGTCAGATGAATCTTTTCCCTAGTTTTGTGAATGATGAAAAAAAAAAGCTCAGAAAGGTTTAGGAATTTACACAAACCACACAATCAGTAAAAGGTGGAATATGATTTGACCCTGTGCCTCTGGCTTCAAAGCCCAGGAAATTTCCACCCAGTGTCCTTCCCTATTCAGGGCCCATTAAGCCTCACAAGTGCCTACCTTTGCCTCTTGCCTTTGAAAATTAATTTCATTTCAGTGTAATTACATATGATAACATTTATCCATGTGAAAGATTATTTAGAATGCACATATATTAATGCATGTGTTTTTACCCATTAGTTCTCACTATTTTTAGGTTGAAGGCAAGTGTAAAAACTAATGTAACAAAAGGTATATTTAGTATTAGGTTGACAGATTTTTTTGTTTTGTTTCTTTTGATATAGAGTAAATCCTGATTTAGCAATCTCATTGTAGGGAAAAGGAGAAATGCAATAATATAAATGTGTCTGCTAGCTGCTTTGGTACATTGTCTTGGGAAAAATCAAGCTATAATAAGTGAAAAAAGGAAATTGCTGAAGAGATTTATAGTATTGCACATACTTAAACCTGCATACAAACATCGTTTACCTCATTGTCCCCAAACAGGTGACAGTGGCTACCTGAAGGAAGTGAGATGAGATGTAGAGAAGAAAGTGCTTTTACTTTTTACCTTATAAAATATGTTTGAGCTTAAAAAAAATTTGCAGCAAGCAGTGTTATTTTGTTATATAAACTAAAAAGGGAAACAAAAGTAGAATTGATGCACTTCATACAAATCCAAAATAAGAAAAAAATGGAATGTGCCTAAATTCCATAATGTTAGAAAAGTGAAATGACACTCAGGAGATCAAAGAGCAAGGTGGAATCCTGGGAATTGCGGGTGTGGGAGCAAAGGGTGAAGAGTCTTAGACGACTGAGTTTTACCTTTTCTAACAGTATCTAGAGCTTATTATACAGCACCCCCATTTTTCCTCTTCAGTAAGAATGCTTTGATGCACACACCAATTTACCTGCTGGACTAGGGTAATAAGAATTTCTTCCTGGTCTTAGTAGTTAGTGGTGGTTATCTTTGGAAGCATGATTGTTCTTTATGTAGAATACAAGAGTAGGAGAAGTAAATTTACCTGCTGTGTCATTTCATGAAAGTGTGGCACTTTGGATGACTGCAGGTGTAATTATTTTTAGTAACATAATTTCAGGAGCAGCAAATTCTTAAATTAATCTAGTCTGATGTGCATATGTATTTATGATATATAATTCCACAATTCTCAGTTTTACGTAATATTAACAAAATCATTGCTTAGAATCCTTAAAAACTTAATACGTTTCTCTTCTCAGACTTAGAAATCCAGAGCCAAATACATTCAGACCTTTCAGAATCAAGAAAACACACTTGTGTTTTATACATGAAGGAAATCAAATAAGGTTAGTTTATTATAAATATAGTAGGCAATCCTAAAGAAATGGTAATTATGAAATTATTTTGCAGAAGAGATATTCTTGACATTTTTAGGTGTCAACATTTCATTTAAGGTTCTAATTATAATTGTTTTGGGCAGAGGGAAATCTGAGTCTTTTGATTTAGGGAGCTCCGATGTTCAGTAGGTTCTCTTTAAACCCAGAGATCAAGAGCAAAATCTTTCCCTAGTACAAAGCCAGTTTAGGTAAAACTTGTTTTCCTCAAAGCAAAACTAATGTGGCATTTCCCAGGGCATAGCATTTTAGATTCCTGGGAAAAGAGAACACATACATCTGATGTGAATTATGTGTGGGGCAATGAAAACATCTTAAAGGCTCCATCAAGAACATTCCATTTGGGTATAATTCCTCTGTAGTTAATTAACATTAGCTGCCTATGACCATTTACTATATTTTACTAGCATTTTGGAGGGTGAGAAGGGCCTGTGTCAGCCTGATTTGTTGTCCTAAATCCTGAATGACACATTATTTAGTACTTAGCCCTATTGTTAGATTTCAGTGACAGTTGCTGTGTAATTGTTTTTCCACTCTCCATATTTAGAAGATACTCATTTACTATTTTGTAAAATGGCATTGTCAAAATGAGTTAGTTGGCTGGGCAGCTTTTGGAAACTATCAGAGTCATCGCTAAAACAATGATTTATTGGTGCTGAGCCCAAAACAGAAAACCAAAACAAAATAAAAACAAACCTAAACCTTGAGCCTATATATCTTAATATCTGTTTGCTATAGATATTGCAACTTTGGTTGCTAGTTTGTGGCTCTAAATAGCACACAAGCACACATCCCTACTTCAGCACTAACAAAAACTACCCCCAAATGTTTTTTATATTAAAAGTAGCCTCCCTCTGCCTTGTTCCAGGATAATTTAAATGTGGCCAAGCTGTGGATGTGCTGATGATTGTGTCGAAGGGATGTTAAAATTTGGAAATGTGAATGAGAGCTTTGTATTACCTTATGACCTGGTGCGCATTTTAGGATGTAGAGGATGGAATGAGAGAGAATAGAATAGGTAGGAAGAAATCTAGGATCTTAGAAAAACTATATTCCAAACATATGAAGGGGATTCAGTTAAGGAGGGCCAAGACACCTTTTTTTTTTTTTGATATATATATATATCAAAATATATATTATATATTTTGCATCCCAGAACAAATATATATTATATATTATATATATTATATATTTTGCATCCCAGAACAAATATATATTATATATTATAATATATAATATATATTTGTTCTGGGATGCATTTGAGAAGGGGAGACAAGTTCAGGGAACATTCTGCAAGGAGAACACTGGTAAGTCCAACTTGATTGACCGTGAAGAAACATTTTGATCTGAGACCAAGAGTGGGACGACGGGGAAAGGGGGAGACAGGGACATCGTGAGTCAGCAATGGCCAGAGGGAGCTTTCGTGTGGCTTTATAGAGGATAAAAGAAGAACTGGAAAGAGGAACTGATGTTGTCTCAACAAGCCTGATTTGTGGGTTAATAGTGCTAAGGGAAAGTGAGTGAGGAGCCTGGGCTGGTAGTTAGCTCTCTGTGTGGTTATGTAGACAGACCTCCATTGCACAGCTGGGTGCATTGAAGAGCAGCAGAGACTGGGCCCACAGAGCCCAGGACTCCCAGAGGAAATCCAAGCCCCAAGACGGTAGATAAGTGGTCCGTATGACTTTCGTGGAGAATCTATCTCTCATAACTGCTCTGGGAACGTTTAGGGACAGGCTTAAGGTAGAACACATTTGAGCCCAGCGTAAACAAGGTCTCTCAACACAGCAAAGCAAGAAGCCCCTACACTAAACACATACCGCAAAACGATACAAAGTGACACACACACTATCTATGACTTTTAAAGAAATGTACTGATCCAATCCAGCATAATCAAGCTTCTATGGCTATTGTGGAGAGCCTTCTTAATTCTATTTCAAAATAATTTCTGTGGAATTGGTCTCTAATGTACAAATGGAACCCAAACTCACCTTTATGAGGGAGTTTGAATAAAAGACTTCATTGTTAAATTTTTGAAAGGATAAAAATGACACACATTTTAATTTTCTATACAGTGAGGTTCCCTGTATTTTGAAGGTGTAATCTCTTTTAAGAATATCTTAAAGCCCTTGTAACAGGTTCTTTCAGTTGTTTCAACTGGTAAGGAGACTTCACTTTAGCAACTAGGATCAAAGGTGTCCAGATTGTCACTCAAATGACTTGTATTTAAAATAAGGCCTTTTTTTATACAGGCATGCCTCAGAGATATTGCGGGTTCAGTTCTAGACCACCACAATAAAGCAAGTATCACAATAAAGCAAGTTTCAGTCTTTTTGCTGGTGGCGGGTCTTTCCTTCAACTGGTGAAAAATGCAGCATCTGTGAATTGCAATAAAGTGAAGCACAATAAAATGAGGTATGCCTGTATGTTTTTTAAAAGCAATAAATGTTCATTGAAGAAAAAAGCCAGTAAAGTATAAGAAAAAAATTAACTCCTAATTTTACTTCTCAGAGATAACCCCTAGCAACATTTTGGCATTATTTTCTTCAAGTCTTTTTCTAAAATATATTTAGTATGAAGTACATAGATTTACAAATATAAACTGACAATACATAGAAGTTTGTCACTTTTCGTCACGGAATGTGATCTATAGAGTGTGAGAATTTCCCTATATTCTATTAAGTTTTTTGAATTAAGTTCTCTTAAGTTCTATTTTCTATCTTGTGGATATGAAGTTCTATTTATAATTCTAGATATAATTTAACTGCTCATATTACTGGTTGCTTACTTTGTTTTAGTAAGCAACCAGTAATATGAGCAGTTAAATTACTACAGTATTTATAATTTTCTTTGTAATATTCTTTCAATGGGAAAATGATTTCCAAACGTCAGCAAAATGAATATTGGAAACTCAGCCTGTTCATTAGTGTGGTTATCCTAAACGATATCATTGACCTATCTGGCTTATGACCTTTGTTTAGAGAGAGGTGACTGTGCATTGGTTCTACTTCTACAAAGCTGCTGTGACTCCCTTAAATTCCCACGTTTCCTTCTTGACAGAGAGTATCAACAGCAGCATATTCAATTAATTTCATTTCCTATTTTGAACATCTGTTGGACTTTTTTTTGTTGTTGGAGAAACTCACAAGATATAATTATCTTTTTTAAAACATCTTTTCATGCTGTAATATGAACTGTTACTTGTTCTTCACACTGAGCTTGTTTTAAGACAGGAAATCAATTTAAGAAGTCGAAGGAAATGAAGTTCTGGGGCCTGCTTCAAATTTATACTATAAGCCATTGACACAATATTTAATCAGAAGCCCAAAACAAATAAATAGGAATCTGCTTTCATGATGGTTGATAAGGTCTAAGACCTAAATTACAAATTTTTTAATTGACATTTAATTGTGTCTTTCACAAAGTGGAAGCAAAAATCCACTTAGCTTTTATTAATAAAGCCAGGTTTAGGGTTAAAGGCTAATCCTCCCTGCTCCCGCCTTTAAGAGATGAAAATAATTTGTTCCTTTTACCTTCTTAGCAGGTCGAAGGAAAATATGTTAGAGAATATTTCAGCTCCTTTTGTTCACACTTATTATGGTACAAGTAAAATTAAATGTTCCTACAGGAAATTATATTTTAAATGAATAGTTATTTCTCGTCTGGAAATATTTAATTATCATTTAGGTTCATAATCCAACAGATGTGTTCTCTAGTGAGCCCATGGACATAGAGATGGATATGAATATAAATCCATGAGCATTGATAGATGAAATGCTAGCCTAATTCAGGGGTGGTGCCAGAGAATTCAGCAACACTCATGAAAAATGCTTCTGGAATACTTGCAAAATAAAGTCCAAGTTTTAATGAAATATTATAAGACCTCAACCACCACTAACAGTGAATGTTCATATGTTAGTAAATTTTTGAGTTAGCAAAATGTTTTTTTATACATTATTTCTTTTAAGCCCCAGAACCCCTCTGTGAGTTGACTTGGATTTGTATTTTTATCCCCATTTTATGAAAAAGTGTCTCAAAGAGGCACTGATTTGTCAAAGCCAGGAGAGCAAGTGGAACTTTTCTCTGTACTTTAAAAAACTAATCTGTGGTCACATAAAATCTAAAATGTATATTGTCATCAGATACTTGTCAAAAATAACCAATATTTATTGAGATCTTGCAAGAGTAAAGGATGGCAATATCCTAAGTACTAGATTTCTTCCCTGAAAGAGTTTATAACCTACTTGGGCAGACTAGACGTATCTATAAAAAAGAACAATAAAATGATCCATAAATCCTACAACAGCTCAAGTATGAGAGCAATCTCCAGAAGTAGAGGAAGGAGTCAGGAAAATATTGTAAGTTTATTCTCTTTCCAGATGTTATAAAAGGTTGCATTGATGTAATTCATAAAGCACTGTATAAAATTTTTTATCTCAGGATATTAGTACTGACAGTGTAAAGACTGGTACACTACAATAAAAGTTCAAATATTAGGAACTCCTTAGTAGGGGTTACAGTAGCAAGACCCTGCCAATCTGTTTTCCATACTGAAGCTATAATGATCTTTGTAAAATACAGATGTGGCTAGTCTACTTTCCTGTTTAATTCTCTCTGGTGGCTACCCATCGGCTCAAAATAATACCTACAAGTTCTTATTATATATCAGGCACTGTGCTAAGAGGTCAACGTGCATTATGCTTTTTCATCCTCATAGCTACCCTAATGGAAAAGTATTAGTATGTTCTTCATTTTGTAGATGAGGACACTAAGTTAATGGCTTTTCCGAGGCCACAGAGCTGGTCAGTAATAGCTAGGATTCCAGTCTCAGCCAGTCTCTCTTATCCCCTACTCAGTAACCCCTCAGTAGTGTGTAGATGGCCCTTCCTGATCAGGCCCTCACCTGCTCCTCTTCCTGTGGGTGACTAACTCATTCTTTAAGACTCCCTTAAGGCCCCACCCCACAGAATTCTGCATCAAGTGGGCTTGCTCTTGTTTTAACATTTAGCACAGTATGTTGTGGTTGTGTTTACTCCTGTTTCTGTCTGTGTTTCTCTTTTCCTCTCTCGTCACTGGACTTGATAGCAGGGACTGCATCTTCGCCATTTGAATTATTGATTACCGAGCACACATCTCATCTAATGGTTGATGCTAAATTTCTATTTGTTGGATTAAAGAGAAATGAATGTCTTTATCTTCAATATAACTCTCTAACATAGTATTTTGTCTTCTTTCCTATTACCCCTCAGTTTGAAATGTCTTCCTCTGTAATCTATTGCTGTCTGCTAGCTTTTGGCCCCAACATTAACCGTTTAAGGATCTCCTACTGTCTTTTCTCCCCATCTGGAATAGTTTTCCCATCATCTTTGCCTAAGGCAAATCTTACTCATCTTTCAAGGTTCAACTTAAATCCCTCATACTTTTCACAACTCCTATCTGAAGTTTGAGCTATCCTGAGTTCTGGAAGCACATCATTGCCTGTAATATTTTTTGTTAATTAATTATGCGGTGCTATGTGGCTTCTCTTCATTATTCTTCTGATTTATTTAAATCTTACTTGTGTTTTAGATTCATTTTATCAATTTTCTTCTGTTATTTTCCCGACTTATTTAATCTTACTTGTGTTTTAGACTCATTGTATCAATTCTCTTCCATTATTCTTCTGAGTTATTTAAATCTTACCTGTGTTTTAGACTCATTTTATCAGCTATAAAGCAAGTCTTTGAGGCCCAAGACCAAGTTTTTGGCATCCCCGTCTAGTAGCTTCACAGTGCATGAAAAGGCAGTACCTGCTAAAAGCATAATGAATTTAGGTTTAAGGATCTTTTTTCTTCAAAAGTTGAAGCCTTTTCCATACTCATATATTTGTAGATAATTCCATATATGTTTGAGCAGTTTTAATTTGAATATTTAATAAAGCTATAAATTTTAACAAGAGTGATTTCATCGCCTCTCATCAATAATTCAGAAATACCTGCTATTTGAGTGACTCAGTGTAGGTACTGGTAGAATGTCTCTCCAGGTTTTAAAAGCCTGTGTTATATTTTCACAGTAATGGTGTTGATTACTATCATTAGAGTGCTAGGTGAGAAAACTTTTCTGCTTTTCTAAAAAAGCCCTCCTTATCCAATTAGGATTAATTGCAAACCTACAATAGAGATTTCCTAGAGAAGTTCATAAGTTTAATTCTGTGTATTATTTTAAATATCTTCTCTCTTTTTAAAAAGTTTCTTTAAAAAAAAATCTTTAAGACAAGTTTAAATCAAAATATTAGCTTAATGGGTTCATGTTGGTGGAATACTTATTAACAAAATCTCTCCTTGATTTTAAACAGATTAAATACTTCACAAGCATATAAATATTTTTACTGCTCTTTATATTCTTTCAGTCCTTATGGTAAATGTAATCTAAGTCAACCAAAGCATGCCCTACTTTGGAACATATTTTAATTTTATTAAAATACAGAAGTTTTAGGGGTTCATTTGTTTCTTTTTTTCCCCGATCTGGTGATTATACAGATGACTGTAGTTACACTTTATTTTGTTACTGTGTTTACCAATATTATTTTGGTTCCTTTTCATCAAAATCTAAATATGACCTGAAAATATTGAGTCTAAACATTAATGTCCTGAATTGAAGCTAAAAGATTTGTTTGTATATTTAGATTTGAAATTCATATAAAAGTTACTGAATGCGACATTCATCTAAAAGGTACTGAATGTTATATTACAGGAACATTTCCTTAACTACTTTGCATTTATCGATACTTTGAGAACTACTTAACATCTGGATTCATATAACAAGAGACACCTTGCATAACCTTATGATAATCAAAAATCATTTGAATAGATGGAGAGAAAGAATGGTTTGGGATAGAGTTACCCATCAAAGTTCAAGTCAACATCCCAATGTAAGATATTTTGCAACTTTGAATTAGCATTTGGGCATCAGTTCTTCATAATCACTTAGGCAATTTGGGGACTTATACCCTTTTAAGAAGATTTTGTGTCCTTCGCTGACCTACTTCATAAAGTCTCAGTTAATTTATGGAGGATAATTAATTACAGTCCACCTGATTAGAATTCCTGCAGTCAGAATTCATTTTGTACAATTCTGAAAACTATTTTTAGTATGTTACAGAAGAGTACTAGTAGATTTTCTCCTAGGTTTTTATTCCTAAAAGTTTTGTAGTTTTACATTTTACATTTAAATCCATGGTCTGTTTTGAGTTAATATTCCTATAAGGTATGAGATTTAGACTGATGTTCATTTTTTGCTTATTGATGTCTAATTGCTCCAATACCATTTGTCAAAAAGGTTACCTGTCCTCAAATTGTTTTTGCATCTTTGTCAAATATCAGTTGGGAATATTTGTGTGGATTTATTCCTGGGCGCTCTTTTCTCTTCCATTGATCTATATGTCTATCCTGCCAATACCACAGTCTTGATCATTGTGTAACTGTATAATAAATCTTTTTCAAAATTGCTTTAGCTATTCTGGTTCCCATTTCTTTTCATATAATTTTAAAATACTCTTGTCTAAATCTACAAAAAATCTTGCTGAGATTTTGATAGGGATGTGCTAAACCTATATACAGATTTGAGAACATTGTGTCGTGTTCTAATCCACGAACGTGGTATGTTCTCCATTTTGTTAGATCTTTGTTTCTTTTATCAAGATTTTGTAGTTTTAAGCATATAGTCCTGTTTATGTCTTGTTAATTTATACCTAAATATTTTAAATGTTTTTAGAAGTTGTAAGTGGTATTATATTTTAAATTTTGGTGTCTACATATTCATTGCTAGTACATAAACACACAGTTGATTATTCATATGTTTATCTTATATCCTGTGAACTTGTTGAACTCACTTATTGGTTCTAGGAGAATTTGGAGATTTCTTGAGATTTTCTACATAGACAGTCATTTTGAATAAAGACAGTTTATATCTTCCTTTTTGATCTGCATGACTTTTGTTTCCTTTTCTTTTTTTATAGCACTGGCTAGAACTTCCAGTACTATGTTGCATAAGAGTGGTGAGGCCAGATAGTCTTGCCTCGTTCACTGTCTTAGAGAAAAAGCATTCAGTGTTTCACCATTAAGTGTAATGTTACCTGCAGATTTTTGTAGGTGATCTTTATAAAGTTGAAGTGCCTCTCTGTTCCTATTTTTCTGAGACTTTTTACAAATGAGCGTTTAATTTTGTCAAATGCTTTTTCTGTATCAGTTGATTAGGATCATGATATTTTTTTCTTTAGTGTTGTGATATGATGGATCCCATTGATTGATTTTCAAATAATCCTCCAGCATTGCATTCTTGGAATAGACCCCACTTGCTCATAGAATGCAAATATTTTTATATATTCCTAAATTTTCTTTTCTAATATTTTGCTAATAATTTTTGAGTCTATATAAGGGATATTGTCCTGTAGTTTTCTGGTTTTGGACTTTTATCTGAATATAGGATTTTGAGTTAATTATTTTTTTAAATTTTATATTAGTTTCAGATACACTGTGCAAATGGTTAGACATTTATATAATTTATCACCTGATCCCCCCCACATTACTCTAGCACCTATCTAGCTCTACACATGGCAATTATGACAATTCTTTTCTTTCAGTGCTTAAAAAATATTGTGTCCCTTCCTTCTGGTGTCCATGGTTTCTGATAAGAACTCTGCAGTTGTTTTAATCCTTTTGCTAAGTTATGATTCCTTTCTCACTGCTTTCGAGATTTCTTCTTTCTCTTTGGTTTTCAGAGTTTGACTATGATGTATCTTGGTATGGGTTTCTCTTGTTTGGAGTTCGTTTAGCTTTTGGAATCTGTAGGTTTATCTCTTTTGTCAGTTTGAGAAGTCTTCAGCCCTTATTTCTTTGAGTACTCCTTCCAGGATTCTGATGACATGAATATTCAATCTTTTGTTATAGTCCCACAGGTCCTTGAGGCTCTGTTAATTTTTTTTCAGTCCATTTTCTCACTGTTGTTCAGACTATGTAATTTCTATTGTTCTGTCTTTTAGTTCATGATTCTTCCTTGTGTCTCCTCCATTCTGCTAGTAAGTTTGTTATATTTTGGTTATTGTATTTTCCAGTTCTAAAATTACTATTTTTTCTTTATATATTTCTTTGCTCAGACTTTTTCTGTGCTTCAGCTTTCTATTTTTCATTTGTTTTAAGCATGTTTATCTTTGCTTGTTGAAGCATTTTTTAAAGATGGCTGTTTTAAAATCATTATTAGGTTATTCTAACATTCCTGTCATCTTGGCATTGACATCTAATTATTGTCTTTCTTCACTTAGTTTGAGGTCTTCTTGGTTCTTGGTATGATGCATTCTTCTTTATTGAAACCTGAAAATTTTGGGTATCATGTTATGAAACTCTGGATCTATTTTAAACCTTCTGTTTTAGCTGGATTTTTCTGATACTGCTCTAGCAAAAGAGATGCTGTCTCATTGCTGCCAGGTGGAGGTAGAAGTCTAGGCTCCCCACTCAGCTTCTGTTGACATCTGAGAGTGAATGGCTCCCTGTTATGAAGGAGATGGGTGTTCTCACTTGATATTAGGCCTCTGCTGATACCTCTGGCTGGTCGGGGTAGGAGTATCTCATGGCCTCCATTGACACCACAGTGGGAGTGAACTTGTTGTTGCTGGGTGGTGAAAGTCCTGACTCTCCACTAGGCATCCTCTGATACCACCCCAGTGGAAAAAGAGAGGGGTGCCTTGTTATTGACAGGTCGGGGTGGCCTCCGCTGACCCTATTGTGGGGACGTGGACTCATTACCACCTAGCAGGGATGAAAGTCCTAGTTCCTTAAGCCTTCTCTGACACCACCTCAGCTGAGGGATTGGGGTGGCCCATTATAGCCTAGTGAAGGTAGAAATCTAGGCTCCTCACTTGACCTTTGCTGGTGGGGTTGGGACTGGGGCCACAATATTTTTCCTGTGGTATTTGACTGCCAATTATGAGTTATTTAAGCTCACCATGCTTTACTTTTTCTCATCTGTAAAATGGAGAAAGTAATAGAGATATTACAATGAATATGAATTAATACATTTGAAGACCTTTAAATGTTGCCTGGCATAGAGTAAGTGTTCAACAAATGTTATCTGCTATTTTTTTCTGACATTTTCTTAAACTGCAGTCCATAAAAGCACATCTGGAGAAATATTTGTGACATAACCAGCATGAAGGCTATTTCTGTACCGGAATGTCCTTATCATGGTCATAGTGGCCAAGTCCTGTTGCAGATGTGCAGTCTGCTCCCTGGTTCTCATTGCCTTTGTGGTTGTGATTAAGAGCTTTTTTTCTGTTTTTCTCTAGAAACCAAATGGTTTTAGCTACCTTTATTTTCTAAAAATTCTAAGCTTCATAGGGCAGTGGATTTGTTTGAACGATAAAGCCAAGAAACTATAAATACTATTTATTTTCAATTCCCTTTATTTGATTTAGACATAATCCCTATTATTTGTACATTTTCTGTAGGAATCAATGAAAAGATTGAGAATGAACCTGAGCTGTAAACCTGCCATTGCAAGATATAATTAGCGGCCACAAAGAATATTTGAGTTTTTGAAAGCTATTTTTTAAAATCAGTATTGAATGTATGCAAGTGATAAATGGTGAGAATTCTTTCTCACAATTATTATTTTAAGTTTCTGGAAAGATGAAGCTCGATGTTTAAATGTTATCATTAATTTCATTACTAAGCCATCTTTTAAATTTTACTTTACAGATCAACAGTTAAATTTTGAAGGTCAAACTTTCTGATGGTGGTGACAAGCCATGGCGACAGATGATAAAGTTGCCATCTTAACTGATGATGAAGAGGAACAGAAGAGAAAATATGTTCTTGCTGATCCCTTTAATGGTGTTTCCAGGGAACCAGAACCACCTTCAAATGAAACACCCTCCTCCACAGAAACAGCTGCTATTCCTGAGGAGGACATAGACTGGATAGAAAAACATTGTGTTAAAATAAATAACGATCTTCTAATTTCCAAGGTCTTTTATTTTTTCTTTTACTCTGCATATGGCTCTCTTTACCCACTTTTGCCTGTGTATTATAAACAGCTGGGAATGTCACCAAGCCAGAGTGGATTGCTAGTAGGTATTCGATACTTCATTGAATTCTGCAGTGCTCCATTTTGGGGGGTAGTTGCAGATCGCTTTAGAAAAGGCAAAATTGTCCTCCTCTTTTCTCTTTTGTGTTGGGTTTTATTCAACCTGGGCATCGGATTTGTCAAACCTGCTACCTTGAGATGTGTACCAAAGATTCCCCCAACAGCTCACCCTACCAATTCAAGTCACCCGCTGACCATCCTGCCAACAAATTCTTCCATTATCTCTTCCATTACTGCATCGTCAAGAATGCGTGAAAAAAGAAACCTGCTTCTTTCTAGTGGGCCAGTGATGTTAGAAACAGGGCCCAATGTCACAGAAACTGTCATCTTTTCAACAGCTCCAAACAAGACCAGTGCACCCACTCTGCAGCCTCAGACAAATGAAATTACAGACCATATTATGGACTTGACCTTGAACCCAAGCACAGCAACTCCTGCCCCCCCAGGAAATGTAACCAGGGAGAGAACCACTATTATTGTCACTACCACCAAATCTTTACCTTCTGACCAAGTCACTCTTATTTATGATCAACAAGAAGTAGAAGCTATATTCTTGGTAATTTTGGTAGTTGTCATAATAGGAGAATTTTTCAGTGCCTCTTCGGTCACCATTGTGGACACAGTAACACTCCAGTATCTGGGAAAACACAGAGACCGCTATGGATTGCAGCGCATGTGGGGCTCTCTGGGCTGGGGCCTGGCGATGCTGTCCGTGGGCATCGGGATTGACTATACCCACATAGAAGTGCTCATTGACGGAAAGGGATGTAAGCCCCCTGAGTACCGGAACTACCAGATTGTCTTCATCGTCTTTGGAGTTCTCATGACCATGGCCTTGATCGTTGCTACTCAGTTCCGGTTCCGCTACAACCACTTCAAAAGTAATGAAAATAAAGGGAAAGAGGTGGAGATCCCTCAGGTGGAAAGGAACAGCTCCACAGAGTCCTCTGAGGAGACACCGACCACGATGAGCCACTCGCAGGCCTTCAACTTTTGGGACCTAATCAGACTGCTTTGTAGTGTGCAGTATGGCTCAGTGTTGTTCGTGGCTTGGTTTATGGGTTTTGGGTATGGCTTCGTGTTCACGTTTCTCTACTGGCATTTGGAGGACCTGAATGGAACGACAACCCTCTTTGGGGTGTGTTCAGTCCTGAGTCATGTGTCTGAGCTGACAGCTTATTTTTTTAGTCACAAGCTTATTGAATTGATTGGCCACATCAGGTAAGAGCATACTTACTACATCTGCCCTGTAGCAATTGAACCTTATCTTTTCGTAGTTTACAGCTCCTTTGATCACATTTATGGATATTATAATTCGTTTTGGGGGTTTGGTTGGGTGAGAATGGGGCTTTCTATTGCTCTTTCTTTTTAAAATAGGAACAAAAGGAAGGAAGTAGTAAACATAGTTGGATTATCTAAAACAAATGAAATATGCTGCTTCCTCTCTGTATGCTAAGAGACTCTTGCAGTAAATGTTCTGAGGTATAGGAGCACTAATTTAGTGAACTGTATTTGTTTTATCCATGGACCTTGAAGGGTCCACCCGTCTCAGGCTTTCGTGAAGGTAGGATTATGTATATAAAGAAGATTATGTTTATAAAGAGGATTATGTTTTTCCAGCCTTCAGTTTGTAGCCACTTGCTGACACAGATAGACCTTAAATATATGGTATATGAAGATGTCTATTATATTTAATAAGGCTGTGATATGACCCACCATAATCCCTAATCCATATTACAAGTAAGAATTTCCTTATATATATATATTTTTTCTGATTATTACATGAATTTCTGCATTTTTATCTGCCATGAAGACATGAGACATTTAAAAATCTTACTTCTACCTAAAATTTTCCATGTAATCCTTTTAGTCAGAAAATCTAAATGCTTAATGTTTCTTCTTGTGTAATGTTTGTCACCATTAATATTTGTCTGCAGTTCATCGAACAGTTCCTTGCTCTTTATAAGTCTTTCTGCTTTGTTGTTGGTTCTACAGTGAAGAGCTGGCTACATTTAAGCATTCTTACCTCATAGGAAAATATGGCATGTCCCTAAAATTGGAATTTGCCATATCTAAAAAAAGAAAGAACCTGTGTGTTTGTGTATATGTGGTAATCTTTAAATTCGCTGTTTCTACGAGAAATTACAAAGGAGAAATAGATACTGACAAGACTTTAGAAACACTGATCTTTTAATTTCCCCTCTACTAACTGAAGAAAATCTTTTCTAATTTAAAGTTTCAACCTAGAATCGTTCTTTTCCTCAAACAATTGTGAATATTTTTTCTTGTTCAGTTTGGTTTTGCTTTGGGAGGCCGTACCCTGTTCCTTCTCTTTCTCAAATTTTTGACCCCTTTGTTGTCACTAAACAAAGTCGGGCACTATGTGGATGGTCCCCAGACCCACAGAGTCCCAAAGGCACATTCAGTGGGACCAGTCCAAAAAGAGTTTTATAATATTAAGGACTTGGAATATCCTTTAACCTTGTCCAGGTCATGTTTACACTCTCTGAGCCTTGTGGATTGACCAAAATGAATTAAACACTTCTCTTCAGCTTGGGTAAATGAGCAGGATCTCACCTAACCAATTAAAATCACAGTCCTTTATTTCCAGAGAGGTACCCAGTTAGGTCTTAATAGTGAATGGAATTCCTACATGTCATTATTTAATCAGTTAGTAGCATGAATCGAATATTGACTCAGTACAGAGTATGTGTATAGGTTCAATTTTCAAAGAAGTTGTTAGGTTCTCACACTAAAAGAAGTTTCTTTTCTATCTTTGCCTTTTGTGTGAGGTATATATTTTCATGATAAAATCCTAGCAGGTTTACTACTAATTTTGGTACTTACATGAGCTTACACTTGGAGTTTTCTTTCCTGAGCATTATCAGTTACTCATTACTTAAAAACCTATGGCTCACTTAACCTTAATTTTCTGGTTTTATCTTCCTTTTCTTATTTAATGATGAGATAGAAGAAGGTTCTGTGGTCATATTGTTGCTCCCAAGAGCCTACTAGAATTCTATCAATTTGTGATAATTGACTGCTTTTGGATTTTAATTCTGACCATTAAAATATATTATCCTAACTATTTTAAAAGGATTCCAATAGCTGTAGTGAGATTATTCCCACATATTCAGGTAGAATGAATATTTTGGGGGGGTAAGAATTTTGGGAGCCCAGTCAGGATAGTGGTTGAGATTTGGGGGTTTGAAAATGTGGTGACAGTTTAAACTTTTCATTGGAAAGATGTCATACATTAAGTAGTTGACGAAGAGAAATTATCTTTCTGTGAATTCATAATCTTTGTTTTCCTTGTAGGATCATAAGGAGGGATCTTTCTGTGGCTTTTACATATGCATGTATGTTTTCTCAATTTTCTGTGACTGTCACATTGGGAGTTTGTTTTTAGAAGTCAGAGTACCATAAAAATTGTAAATATCCTAATGTAGTCAAAAGTAGATTTCCACAAATTCTTTATAGAGATTCATAATGAAGAAAAATTCATACTAGAAAATAATTTTTAAACATCATGTCCAGTTTTGATCCACTTAGTATTTTAACAGCACAGTTTGGGCCCAGTTTTTCAGGGAATAACCTATCTATCTGTCTTAACACACACGCACACACGCACCGCACACGTATGGAGTAAATGATTTCTGATTTTTGACCTTGGATTTTGTCCTTTTCTGGGAAGTGGCTTTCTCAGGCAAACAGGATAATGCTTAATATTTCCACTAATTTACTAAAAAAGGTAAATTTCTTTTGATTTGAAATCACAAGACTTTGAAATTTATAGTAAGTATAGTTCTAGGCTAATTTTGTAAAGAAAACTAGACTTCTTTAACTAGAAAGGTAAATGTATCTTAAGGGTATATTCACCTAGCTGAATATTTCAACAGCCATGAGTTGTGATCTAAATACGCTGCAATTAATCATTTGTAAATTTGCTATTTATTCATGATGGCCTATTATTAGGCCATCACCTATGTTATTTGATTTAAATTTATTTACATTTTAAGGAGCACAAAAATCTACTCAATCAACTCTGACTTTGCCCAGAAATTCTTACACTCAAGGTCAGTTTTGCCATGCAAATGTTATCTGTCAGGGGTAATGTATTGACCATTAATTACTACTTAATAGTAGCTAAGTATGGAAATAAGCTAGCCAGTCAGTTTGGGAAAGGAGGAAACATACCATCTAATAGGCTTTCTTGGCGGCGCACTGCAGGAAGACCCCGAACCGACTGCAAGATGCTGGGCTACCAGCTGAGGACACATGGGAGGTTGTAAGTGGTAAACGTTTTGTCATTGGAGGAGTAGCAATTAGTATTATAAGAAGGAGGAAACTTGACACTGGGGTGACCAGGGAAGGCTGCACAGAGAAAGCTGAATTCGAGCTGGCCACTGAAGGATCTAGAGGATCATGTTCATGTTATCTTTCTTTCTTTCTTTTTTCTCATCTTCTCCCTAATTTCTACCGACCTCTTTGTGCCATATTTGCAGATCCTGGATCCACCGGCTCTCAGATCCTCTTCTCACTGTAGATGGCAGGGTACTGATTTTCACAGGCTGCTTTTCCCAGGACCTGGTCTGGCATCAGCTCATGCAGTGTTGTTCCACCCTTAGACTCACCAGGAGAGCTTTCAAAACTCCTAATGCCCAGGTTGTATCCAGACCAGTTACATTGGACTCTCTAGGGGTATGCCCAGGCATTCATACTTTTTAAAGGTCTGCAATTGATTCCAGTGTGCAGTCAAGGTTGACAACCATAAGCTGGGGGAGGCACAGGTGGAGGATTAGAGCAGGGAGGAAACCCTAGTTCAGGAGTGTTCTGTGTGAGCTTTGGACAGTTTTTTTTGCTCTAATCCTTTCAGGTAGTTCTTTCCCTGGCTCTGGGTAGGTTCCTCACATGCACGTGTAGATCAGTACTCAGCTTAAGACTCAATGGGAAGCCCCTGCAGCGCTCTATGTAGTTCTCTCCACTCTGATACTCTGCCTTGCTCCCCAGACTCTCAGTCCAGCCACCACAGGTGACCGTGAGCTCTGGTAACATGGCCCTCTCCCTTCATCCTAGTAACCTAGACCTTGTAGAAGCTGCCTGTGGTTCTCTCACCGTACTCTGGCTTCTCAGCAATTCCATCATCTATCTAACCAAGTCCCTGAATTAAGACAGATGGTTGGCTGTTTCCCTGCTTAGATCCTGACTCACACACAATCCTTAACTGCTTAGGAAGATTTCTGATGGCAGTCTCCACAGCAAAAGAACAGAATGGAAATAGAATAACTCAACTCTCCATTGAAAGACCACAAGATGGTGGACCTTAACAACTATTTTTCCTTTTCATTTCTTAAGAGAGTATTATTTCTTCTTTATAAAAAACTTATACCACAGTAAAAATATTTTTAAAGATTTAATATTCATAGTTAATTTGAAATTATGTTATATATGCTCTAAAGGAGCAAGTATTACTCTGTTATTTAAAAATAAAAACTCCGCATATTTTTTTTGATTTAGTTGAACAATGACTTAGCCCTAGAGAATCCCAAATTAATAGGGTACAGAGATGAGCACTAAAAGGATAGGGGTTAGAAAAGACGGGAGATTGAAGGCCAGGCAGGTGCTAGAATGAGGAACCCATACTTTGTCCAGAGGGCAGTAGGGAACTATAGCAAGGTTTATTGCAGGGAGTGGGCCATATATTTTCATTTATTTGCAATGCACTGAGCAACTTTGAAGCAGGGAGCCTGCAGAGAAGGTTCTTAAAATAGCCCAAGTGAAAGATGATACAGGCCTGATTTGCAAAAGTAAGCAACAGAATTGAGGGAAAGGATGGATTTAGAAGGTAATATTGGCAGAATGGTTTGGATGTATGAAGTGAGGTAGAGACCTCCACGTTTCCAGCTCAGATATGGTGGTTCCACTAAATCCAAGAGAAAATTCCGAAAGGAGATACATAATTGGGAGAGCCATCTGAATTCAGTGTTGGGTTCATTTAGTTTGACGTTAGAATGTTTAAATGGGAATGTCTAGCACAGTTGACTGTTATAAGCCTGAAGCTTAATGGAGAGGTTAGTACTTGGGATACAGATCTGAGACAGGTAAAACCAGGAACATGGATACGATCAACAAGCACATATTGTCGTAGAAGAAGAGAAGCAGGCTGTGGAAGATCAGTTATGGGTGTTTCCAAGATTTTATTACAAGTTCCTGATCTTATTGAAATGTTGGTCTATGTTTTATTGCTTAAAGTAAGTATCCTCATACTTGAGAATATTTTGCATTATGAAGAATTGCATTGTATGGTATTAACTGTAACCTCTGTCCACATCTTGCTTCAAGAGCAATTGTCTTTGAGCACCCCTCCAGTGCCATCGCCTGAGCCAGGCACCCTCTATGAGTGTTCGTAAGTAGACCAAAGACATGATCAAGGGAGAGAAAAAAAATAAAGGCATAGGGAGTGTAAGGAACAGAGATGGAAAGAAAGAAAAGTGCAGAGAGAAATAGCTGCTCTCCTTAGGGGAAGGTTTCTTCCTGTCCTTATTCATGAAAGTCAGTGGTACACACTGGTTACACACGTGGGCCTAGAGTCAGATTGCCTGCTTAAGAGCCTGGCTCTGCCACTTGGAACGTGTGGCCTTGGACAAGTTACATAACTCTGGTTTTGTCATCTGTAAACAGTGTGAGTCACAAAGTAAGCACTTAGGAAATATTGGTTGAATGAATGAATATTCCCCAAAATACTTAACAGAATGTTAAGATGTTGGAGCTAGTTTCACATATTTAGTTATCTCCAAAGCAGTATTACACATGGTATTATGAAGAAATATTATAAGGAGGATCACTTGAATACAAACATGTGCTTTTCCTCAAATAACATACATTCCTGAAATACGATTTAAATATATTTATTTCTCTAAGACTGCAAGTTCCTTCTTTCTGTGTTCTGTATCATTCCATTTCAGCAAGGACTATAAGCTGTAGAGTCTCAAAAGTAGAAGAATTTATGATCAAGAGCTGAAAGGGTATAATTTGGTTTTTATAGTCCCTTGAAAAGAACATCTTTGCAAAGAAATATATTACCATATTATGTCATAGCTATTAGGCTGACTTGTTAATAACGGCATTACTGATAATTGAGTTATTCATAGTTCAGAACAAAAGGCCATCGTTGCAAGTTAGTGTAAGTGAATCCGCGGATTTTAGTTATTGGTGTCATATTTGGTTTGTTTTCTCTGCCCCCTTCAGTGGCTGGGTTACCTGAGGCATTCACCGAATTAAAGCAAGAG
Source organism: Pteropus medius (assembly GCF_902729225.1). Taxonomy (NCBI): domain Eukaryota; kingdom Metazoa; phylum Chordata; class Mammalia; order Chiroptera; family Pteropodidae; genus Pteropus; species Pteropus medius. The sequence continues at coordinate 1,984,129 of NW_024351729.1, forward strand.
TAACTCCATGTGAGCTGTAGCTTTTGTGGTTGTGGTCTGCCTTCCTTGCCATCTCATGGGCTGACATGGTAGTCTTTGAGGTATGCACCAGATAAGAGTAAAGACGGCTCGCACTAACTCATTACCTGAGTAGCCACTGTGAAAACCAGTCCAGCAGTCCAGGAGGATGTTCACGCTGGGCATTTCCTGTGGCCTGAAAAATTGCACTATGAGGCATGTACCTGGAGACTCTCTTATACACACGCAGAGGATGTGTACATGGATGACTACTTGTTTACTGCAGCTTTCTGATAGTGAAAAAGAGAAACAGTCTAAATATCCATCCATTGGGGATGGATATGTTCAATATGGTGTAGTCATGGGCTAGACTATTACGCAGAAGTTTGAAGGAATGACTAGATTAATATGTCAACATGGAAAGCTCTCACAAATAAGATGTTGAATGGGGAAAAAAGCAAGTTTCAGAATGATACACAGTTTGGTACCTTTATGTGAATTTTAACGCATTTCAAAAGTTATACATATTTTTATAGATACATGTATTTTTATGAATACATGTATAGAAAGACATTTAAATTTGGTGAGGAAAAATACATTCCAAATTCATATTAGCCCTAGTAGCTTTCTAGACAGGATGTAAAAAGAAGGTTACTGGGACAGGGAACAAAGGGGACAAGGAGAACCTACACTTTATCTGTAATATTTAATTTCTTTAAGTACATATGGCAAAATATTCAAAATTTTCCATTCCCAATGCTAGATATACGTATTCTCTACATTTTTTTTTTAGTATTTTCTATTGTAATATAGCTTGAGCTTAAGTCCACCTACAGTAAATCAATATAATTATCCTCCTATAGAAGAACCAAATGTGTGTGTGTGTAGTTGTATATGTTGTAAAGAGACATATTGGATCCAAATATATCTGGTAAACATTGAAATTCTGTGCCCCTAATATGACGCTGCCCATATAAGTAGCATAAATATAAATGATTAAAGTCTACTTTATATGGTTATCATGGCCTCACATCTTATTTCCCTTTATTTAAAAGGAGATCAGTTGCAAATTTATAGTATCTTATTAGGAATTAATATCAAACTATACACAACAACCCTGATTTGGGTAGTAAGTATAATTTTCTATATGAAAAGAAATCAAGGTACCAAAAAAGCCAAGTATTGGCCCAAAGATCATAAAGTTTATTACTGGCAGTGAGTTCAAGTATGGGTGTTTGTATCACTATTTAATTATCTTAAGTCATACAGAGTCAATTTCCTGCCTTTTTTTGTATAATTCAAAAACCTAAGAAATCTGGCTAATTATACTTACTCATGGAAATATTTGGTAGATCGCAATTATATAATTTTGTAGGATACATTAAAGAGTGGATAAGAAAAGAAATTTTTCCTAGAAGCTAACTTCATGGCATACCTCTCTAAAGTCAGTCCAACTGAAAACAAGAATAACACTCCATTCTTGTTTCTGAAGTATTAAAAAATCTTTTCTTTGCCTTTTCTCTGCTGAAAACATCTTTGAATAGTAATCCATAAACAGACAAATAGTAACTTAACTTTTTCTTTCCTTTAAAAAGATAACATGTAGATTAAAGCTAAAAAGATAACACATAGATTAAAGCTCAGACATTATCAGAAAGAATCCATGTTAGGTCACATTTGTCTAGGTCCTATATTTTTGAACCATGCTCCTGTGCGTTGTGGTTGACTGCCAAGTAGAATGAAGAATCCTCAGTGATGGAGTGCTGGCGACGGTCTTTGGTTGTAATTGTGGGATGTTGGCCAGGCATTCCTTTTCATTCAGAAGAATGAGAAAGAGAAGAGAGCAAATGGATACAGCCTTGAATTCAGTCATCTTCCTAAGCCCTGGCAGGAGTGTTGGGTAGTCAGGTCACTATCCCATTTCCTTTATTCTTCTTTTTGCCAGTTTACCTATAAACTGTGTGTGCGTGTGTGTGCGTGTGTGTGCGCGCGCGCATGCGTGCACTTGACCTAGCTTCAAATCTCACTTACTGGGTCTAATCTTGGATATGTCAGCAATTTAACTTAAGCCTCAGGTTCCTCATTTGTAAAATAGGGGTAATAATTGTACCTAGCACTGTTATTTTATTAAGATTAATGAGATTAAGCATAGCACATAGTGAGTGCTTAACTATAAACAGTAGACCATATTGTTACTGTTATTATCCTTCAACACGTATTTATTAAGCACTACTAGGCAACAGGCACTTTTTCTAGACCCTGGGGATATATGGAATGCATAGTAAGGTAGAGAAAGGCACTAACATTCTACTAGGGTAGACAGTAAGCAGTTAACATTTTATTTTTGACAATGATGAGTGATATATGGCAAAAATGATGCAGGATGAGGGTCCTCGAGTGACTGAGGAGGAGCTACTGTTTTAGTGTGAGTAGGTAGGGAGGCTTTCTCTGAGGAACTGACATTTGAACAGAGATCTGAATAGAAGCCACCCAGTGAAGATTTAGGGGACAGAGAAAATGCAACTGTGAATGGCCTGAGGAGAGAACGAGGAATAATAGAGAGCCAGTGAGATGGCCAGGGATCCTGAGGGCCCTTGAGGACCAGCTAAGAGAGATAGGATGTTATTGTAAGAAAAGTGGGAAGCCACTGGTGAGTTTGAGCAAGGAGTGACATGAACAGATTTCTGTTTTTATGTTTTTTTTAAAACAATCACACGGGTGGAGAATTTATCATTATCTACCTTGCTGTGCTTTAGAAAGGCCCTGTTTTACTTCATTCTCTGAGTTTCAGAGAAATCATGAGTTGTTCTTTTTTCTTGAGTCATAAACTGTTGATTCATGCACTGTCTTTGTTGATTTAGTGTCTTCCACCAGTCCAGATGAAGGTTTTTTTTTTTTTTTTTTTAGCAACTTCAAAATTTTAGAATAGCCATAGAATCTAGAGGATTAACGAAAAATTAAAAATTAAAAAATTTCCATCTTAAAAAAATTTTAACTACAGAATAATATTGTAAAAGTAATAAAATTATACTACATTTTGAACGCTTATTACATAAAAGTGCTTACAAGGGCACTATGCTAAATGCTTTACCTCCAAGCCCTCACTTAACCCTTTCAACAGCCTTGTGAGTTAGGCATTGGTATTTCCATTTTTGAGAGAAGTCCAGAGTGGTTAAATAAGTTGCCTGTGGTGACACAGCGAGAACATAGCGGAGGTAGGATTCAAACCCCAGCCACTCAGACTGCAAAGCCTGTGTTCTCATCTGCTTCATAGATCCATTGGCACAGAGTTAGATTGGCAAGTATTTTGTCCCTTTATGCAACCTAGTCTCACCCCTTAGTCTTAGAAAATGACAACTTTTCAACTGTTGCAAGCACCCTCTTGTATCTTCTGATAATATCTCCATTCCTCTACAATGCCCCCTGCTCCCATATTGTTCTTTTTACCCCCAGAGAAACTCTCATTTCTCCAGATTAGCTGTCCTCAAGCAGTGTTAGGATGAGAGTACTGTGATTAAACTAACTCACATGGAATTTAAATGGCAAAAACTAATATTTCTAATGTCGACTATCATACAGAGAAAGTTAATTCACAAATATTTTGTTCATTCAATATTTCTTTAAAGAAGCCTTTCTTAAATGACCAGGTTCTTTTCTAGAAACAAGACATACAAGGCCCTTGTCACACGGGGTTCACATTCTAGTAGCAGGTGGGAGACAATAAAACAAAAAAAGAATCTGAGTGCTACAGAAATGTTAACTTAGACACCTAAGACATTGGGAGTTGGAATAGAGTAAAGCAAATAAAATTGAGAGTTCTTTTGGGCAAGACCCAGTGTAGGGAGAGTGAGGGAAAAGAGTCATTTTATGAATCGGATACCACATGGGTGGTGGTGCTCCTCACCAGGGAAGGGAACCCAGGGAGGGGTAACGGTTCCAGAGAGGGGAAGAGGCTAGTGTATGGAAAGTGTGGAAATCTTATGAGATGATAAAGATGCCCATTGAAGCTGAGTTTCTAAGTCTAGATCTGGGATGAGAGGATAAGGCTGGAGTTGTCTTTTGGGAAACCATGTCAAGTAGGTAAAATCATTAGCTCCATTCCATGAGTTCGCTAAATCCCATGGTATGAGGTTTTTTGCAGCCGTCTTCCTCCTCCGTCCCCCTCCTTTTCCTCCAGCTAGTAAATCCATTGTGGGAAATGGTCTTCCTCAAACAAGGAACATTTACTATGGGTGTTACTTCTGGAAGCAGAATCACAGAGCAGTATTGTTGGGAAGAGACATGTTTAGTGCTTCTAAGATGGGGTTTCTAAGCCTTGGGCTTATCTAGTAAGCCCAAGGCTTAGTAAGAGAAGAAAGCAAGACTAGACCAGAAAACAAATCCATTATTATTTTTCAAATATACATGCCTGAGTATAGGATTGTTTTTTATTGTCTTGCCTCAGGAATGCTACTAATAGATAGAATATATTTCATTCCACAGGAAGATTCTTGCATCTTTTATAGGGAACAATATTATGTGCAGCTTCCGAATTGGGCTAAATCACAAAGTCATTGTTTTCATTTCTAATTTATAGATCACCAATAAAAATAAATGGAAATAATATTGTAGGCTTTACAAGTTACAGTTTTTGCAAATATTTTTATTGTTACAACCACCTTGCAAAACACTTAAGCTTTGTTATATTCATTGTACAGTGGCTGGATGAGAGCCAGATGTCCTCCACTGGTGGAAAGACCATGTTCACTCCCTGGGGGTGCGGGGTGCAGCCCTGAGAATCTGTAGCCAGGGTTCAGGGGAGGTTCCTGATTGGGTGAGAGAGTGGGGATCACGTCAGATTAAGTCTTAAAGGTAGTAAATTCAAGAAAGAGAAGGAGATGACTCCCAAACCAGTGTTGCAGGAGTAGTTAAGACTCTTCACAGTGGGCTCTGTAGAGCCACCTCAGGGATCAAGGAATGGAAGAGATCAGTGCTCCTTTCAGTCCCCTGGCTGGGTGAGCCCATCTTGACTTCCCAGGCTGGTCTAGAGACCTGCATGGCGATGAGCAAAGCCTGTGCCTGTGGTTGCTGTCCTCTCACAGTCCTAGGGGGTGTGTGTGTGTGGTGCCCTTTCCTAGTTTCTGCCCTTATTTAGCCTAAACCATACAGTCAGCTACTGATTATTTGATTTCAAAGCATGCCTGCTTAATGCAGTCCATCCAGCCTGCATCTGGGGGCAGGAACCCTGGCTTAGGCTGTGTTCTGCCTCAGCCATCCACACTTGAAGTTTCTGGGGTTGTTTCCTCATCAGAAATGGCCTTGTGGCCCATTTCATCTCATAACACAAAATTTTTCTTCTCAGTAAACTTCTCTGTTGTGACCCAAGTAATTAGGCTGCTGTTGAGTAGCGTTTGCTTGTCTACTTTCCTCCTGCCCTATTTCTCCTATAGATTCATCAGATCTTAAACTGTTACCAATCTTCTAAAGCCAACTGAAACATACATCCAACTTTCTTACTCTAATTGCACAGCTGTTGCTGGAAACATAACAACTAACATGGCCAGTCTCTGTCTGCACTGGTCCAATCCAGAGATGTTTCTTCAAGGCCTTATCTAGGTTTAACTTTATCTAGGGACCTTGGAGGAAAACATAGCATATTGTTATTATCTATCAAAAGAGCACTATAGGGCAAGGGGGCAGTGACCTTGACCTACCACTGGTCAACCAACTCTGTGGTCCCATTCTACGTCTCTGGACCTCTTATTTCATTGTCTCTCTATAATAAGAGGGTTGGACTTGCTACTGTGGTATCTTTTAGTTCTAATGATCTAACTTTCTACTTTGGTTGGTTTTTATATGTGAAAAACCACACATCAGACCTCCCTGCTCTATGTCCACCACCCCAAGGACTCGGACTCTGAATGGTTTTTTCCTGATAAATCAGAAATGTGTACCACGCCATTCATGTAAACACATCTAGGCCATCTAGCCCGTGATAGGGAATGTGATTTATGATAGCAGTTGCTGAGATCTACATAGAGGATTGTCTTTCTTCAGAGCCAGTTGACTGGAATGGAAGTTAGAACCCTGAACCTTAGATATTTCTCCATATACTGGCTCAGACAGAATTTGTAAAAGACTTGGCTGCTCTTGCTGAAATATTTGCATTTTATTTAATGGTAGCTTACACGTTTGAGCAGTGTTTTGCAGTTTTTACTCATAGGTTTATTTGACCTTTTCGAAATCTCTATAGTATAACCAAGGCATTTATGACCATTCCTGGGAAAAGTCCACTTCCAGTATGCCTGAGGTGTGGATTCCACCACTTCTGCCAAGTTGTAGCATTTGCCCCCACTGTGCTGCTCATTGTGAAATGCATTAATTAGCACTGTTTGTCAAAACCTTTCATTTTACATCAAGCACTGGAAAAGTAAATAGCAATCCCCTAGATAACATAAATGAGTAAATATAGTCGGATTGGGTTATACGAAATGGTAACAGTCCTCTTCTAAGAGTGCACCTTACTCTGACTTTAGAGACTCAGGAAGGCTGCAGCTGGTATCACGTGTTTTATTTCCAGGCCACAGAGTAAATGGCTCTTGAGTAAAACAATAGCATTCTTTACTAAATTTTGTTTTCTGTTGGTTAGAGTTGCAAGTAACCTTGGAGGCCATTTTTCTGGGCAGAATTGTGTCCCCTGAAAATTCATAAATTGAAGTTCTAACCACCCCCACTCCAGCACCTTAGAATGATGACTGCATTTGGAGTTAGGATCTTTAACGAGGTAGTTCAATTAAAAGGAGGTCATTAGGGTGGGCCCTAATCTAATATGACTGGTGCCCTTATACAGAGATTGGGACACAGACACACACAGATACACCTGAACACACAGGGAGAAGATGGCCAAGGAGAGGGGCTTCAGCAGAAACCATTTCTGCTGACACCTTGATCTCAGACTTCTAGCCCTGTGACTTGTGTAAAAAAAATTAATTCTATTGCTTAAGCCACCCAGTCCAGTTGTGGTATTTGTTACAGTAGCCCGGGCAAACTAATACAATCATATAGGCCTGACTTCATTCCAATATAGGTCTCTTCACCCAAATCCTTGGAAGATGGTTATTTTGCCTGGGCTTGGCTCTTCTAGTGATGTAGAACTTGCTTCCTCACAAGGTCGATAAGATCTTATGTCACTTAAGACTCTTTCACTTGAGGTGGCAGAAAACCTTACCCAGAGTGGGTTAAGCGAAACAGGCAGTATACTGTCTAACTGAAGAGTCTAGCAAGTGGCCTTAGGTGTAGCTATAGCCAAGTCTCAAATGCTGCAATCAGAACCTGAGTCTCTCCATCTACTACCTCTGTCTCCTATAGGGGAGGGTTTTTCCCCAGGCCTATGCTGGAATCCCAGGCAGGTCGTGATTGAGAGTGATGGAGGAGAGCCGAGTTTTGTCTGATTCTTTGTCCTGATCCCGCAGTGACGAAACGACGCGTCGCCGCCGCCGCCGCCGTCCCTCCCTCCCTCTTTCTTTTTTTGTCAGTGATCTCTTAATTGTTCTCACTTTCTCCTTCGTTCTAGCTAAAGTCAAAAACAATGGGATTATTATCTCCTTTTGGTTTGATCATGATAACTCTTTCAGCCTGAATTTTGATGAATTTATTTAGTTCCCTCAAAGTTAGCATAGGGTCACCTAAAACTCTTGAGGCCTTTTCCAAGTGAATTGCTATGCCAAATGTCAATAATTCTTGTTTGCAAATTATAGATAGGATTTGCATTTTATGTATACCTCAGCCCATCTCATGGAAAATTTTTAAACAAAATCATGGTATGGGAGTGTATGTTTGGTCATTTGACTTTTATCCAGATAGAAACTATAACAAAACAGCATATTATGTTCTCCAAATGGTTGGTTTCCATTAATCAAGATTGTATTTTGTTTTAAACATCCTTATTTTTCTACCTGGAGATAGATACAACCTAAGAAAAAAACATATAAACTAAAAGAACAATGGAGAGATGTAAATATGGCCAGGAACCAGCACAGTAATCTGGCTGATAGTTACCATAATTATACTCTTAGCTCATCAGTCACTTGGAAAGATTTGAAAGCAGTAAAATAAAGAATGACTGAAGACCAGCAGAGACTTAGTCTTCACTTTTACCTTTGCTTTTTCTTGCAGAAAAAGTAAAGGAAGTACTGAAAGTTGCACAAAACATACACAGCTAAATGAACATTTTCCTCCATTCACTCATCTGACATACAGTGTGGTTGTTATGCTCTGTTCTGTAAGAATGGATCAGTGACCACTATACCTGCTAGGTGATGGAAGCTTAGTAGCTTCCAGGATCTCTGTTGGTGATCTCTTTGGCTATGCTGTGGTTGGTATGGGAGTGCCACTGATTCTGAGCTTCACGGCTTGTGTGCTCTTACTCTTCTGATGAGATAGGCCTGTGCATAGCCAGGAACTCTGTTATCTGCATGTGCACATGTGTTGAGGATCCATTGTATGGGTGTTTCAAAATCTCCAAATAAACCATAGTTAGCAATTCATTGAACTATTGCTTATCTCCATAAATGACTTAATATTTATATTCGAGCATAGCCTATTAACATTAATCAAAAACGTTGCCAAATATGAACATCCATTTTTTTAATCATTCTAGTTTTAGGATTCTCTTATAAGTCATTTTATTCTTTCACATGCCCATTACTTATTCCTATACTACAATCATGTCTCTTAATATATACGTATATAATTATAATAAGTGCATCATTTATATTTAAACCTCATTCACCACCACATCCCTGGCACTTAGTACAGAGTGTGTTCAATGAATTTTTGTTAAATGATGTAAGTATTTGTGTTTTCCCTTTACTCTGTGAATATTTATTGAGTGCCTTCTACAAGTCAAGCACTAGATGAAAAACTGAGCCAACATTATATGAAATAGACCTCACCCTAGGTAGAGCATACAGTTGAGTTGTCATATGGTTACAACTGAGATAAGGGCTGTCAGAAGAGCCATATGATGCTCTGATCACATGTAAAGGAGCTGAGTGAGATATGAAGGAGGAATAGGACATCTGGTCACAGGGACGGATGTGGACAGTGGCCCAGTGGGTCCATGCGGCATTCATGTGGCTGGAGAACACAGGACTAGGAAGAGCCTCATGCCAGATAGTCTACAAGGAAAGATGTTTTGTAGTAGAATCTTGTTTTCTGTGATCAGTTCTAAGTCAAATAAACTCTTTAGACAATGAAGGGTTTGGTTTGGTTTCTATCTGTTTCTAGATTTGTTTATGTACTAATATAACTTGAATATGAACACACACACACACGATACTTTATGATACAATGCCCAGGAAGCCACTGTTTAAGAGACTCACCTAGTGGTTCTCAGCAGGAGGTGTTTAGAAAAATGTGAGAGGCATTTTTAGTTGTTTCAGAGATGCATTTAACATGCAAGGGTCAGGGATTGTAAACATCCCGCAATGAAGGGGTGAGTCCCATTCAAAAAAGAATTATACCATCCAAAATGACAGTGGCCAATTAAGAAACACCATTTTCAAGAGAACAGTGCTGCTTTTTGCCTTCATATTTTATCAATTTACATAAGATTATGTTACATTATATTGCTATAGATTCACTGAGTGCTTGAGCAAGACAGGCTTCTTTTGAGTACAAAGATAAAAAAGACACTGTCCCTGTCTCCCAGGAACTCACAATCTTATGGGTACAACAGTTGTAGATTGTGACAGGTACTCTGGAGTATAACAGCAGAACAGGGGGAGGTAGGATCAATTATTCTTAGAGACATCTGGGAAGGTTTCTTAGAAGGAATGACCCCTTTCAAAGATAGGACGCTCACAATTAGGGTACCAGTGCCAGAAGTAGTGTATTGGAAAAAGGGAGAAACATGTCAACAGTTCTGTCACTTCTAGCTAAGCACCTGGTCTGGGCATGAGGTGTGGCGGTTCTTGCTCAAGTCACTGATGCTGTGGCCATGTCTTCTCTCTTCTGTCTGGCTGCTTTTGCTAACATTGTGGCATGATGGTAGCTCAGGCCACTTGCTTGGGGTGGTAAATCCAAGGAATGCCAGCTATAATCCTTTCAAACCAGCCAGCTCTGGCAGTGGGACACAGGGAAATGCCATGAGAGGACAAGAAGGGAGAGAGAGGACAAGAGATTCTAGACAGTTACAGTAAAACCCTATTCTGCTAGAGAGGCGGAGAAATCCTGGCAGGGCTTTCATGGCAACATTACATCATGGAGGTTGATTGGGAGGAGGGGGATGGATATGAGAAAAGAATGTTTTAGACTAAAATTTAACTCTTTCAAGGCCTAACCTTATATTTTAACTATTTTCTAAAGAGTTTGGATAAATATTTTCCTACCTTCGTCAACTGACTATAGGAACATGATCTTACTAAGGTCATCAGTATGAATCAGTGATTATGTTGGAAATAAAGCTTCATTCTTGGAGAGATTGGCACTGCTTACATTGAATACTTATATTAAATACCGGAATCTTGACTGTAATTAGCAGCTGATGTCAGCCTGGTCTAGAAAGACGTATGTAACAATATCTGAAGGAATTTTTTTAAATGACAACTTTATATAGACCATAAAAGGATGATCTGGGAATGATAGAAACTAACCTAATGGTGAGACATTGTTTACCATTCAGAAAACCTAAACTCATTCATACATGAGGCAGACTATAGACTATGCTCCAAGTATCTGGTATTGATGGCCAATCTTTCTCATTAGGAACTAGTGAAAACTCTAGCCAAGTGTAGCTGAGGAAATTGGCTAAGTGGTCTGTAACCTGTTTGGAATGTTGCTCTCTGAATTTAGTTTGTTGCTAGTGTACCTTCATCTAGCACCCGTGCCTTTGAGCTACACTTGTATGCATTGGAACCCGTGCACCTTTGTGTACGGGCTTGCAATACAGATGGCAGAGAATTTTCAGTCTGTCTGCAAATACTCGACCTGTGATGGATAAAAACAGTCTTCAGAGTATTTTGTTTTTATCCGTGGTGTGGTTTTTCGTTTTTGTTTATTTGAGGAACTGTTGTGTTTCTCCAGCAGAGGCTTTGCAAAATGTTTGCTGTTAAATTCCTCATTGGGACGAGACTGAGTTCTCTTTGCATGGTGCTGCTCTTTTGTCTCAGATCTGAACACTGTAGAATAATCCTGCTTAGTCTTTCTTTGTTGCTCAGATCCTGTGTTGGCTCTGGTATAAAGAATAATTTCCAGATTGGATCTAAACTGGAATAGTTCACTCATCTTTTCATAAATTCTTTGACTTTGATCCTTTTTATAACTTTCAGATACCCTCCCTGTCTGTAAACACTTGGGGTTTTATGGTTAATCTCTGTTCCCATTGTTCCCTCTGCTTGTCATGTTCTTCCCACCTTTTTTGTCCAGTTGATTCTAAACAGGTATCCCTGAATTCCTAGAGATAGCTAAGGGCCTCTCCTCTGTGCATGCCTCTTGGAATGTTACATTTTAACTTATTTGCTTATGTGCCTGTCTCCCCACTAGACTGTAAGTTCCTTGAAGACAAAGAGGATTCTTTTCATTTTTATTCCCCTGGAGTCCAGTATATGGTTCATAGTGGTATCTCGATAAATGTTTGTTGAGCAAAATTTATGATCATTGTGGTTTAGAGGGATTCTTGGAGCATTCAGCCATATTATAGATGGTTAAAAGTAGGGCATTATAACTAACCTACACCCTGTTAGAAATTGCAGAATGACTCACAATCAATTGCATCTATATTTGAATACCATCTGTCTGAAAGAAGAAGTACCAGTTTTATTATAAGATTACGACCAATTTGTCCTGCCTGTTATATCCTGTAAATTTCGGTTGTATAAGAAATTAGAATCTCATAAACATTTTTTTCCTACTGTTCTATTTTGTTCAAATACAAATCAAGGTGTTTGACAAGTGATTTGGATTTTCCATGGTACGGTGTGTTCTGCTGAATCATTTGCTCACTACCAGTTATGTTCTTCTTTATAGATAAGTTCACTTACACCAACCACCTGTTCTAAAATTGCCTTTATTTGTTGCCTACTTTTATACTTACTGACTTCCTATTGTGAAATAGGAAAATGAAGATGTTGTTTCTGAGCTTTTTCATTAGAAGTGCTCAGTAGGTATCTGTATCTCAATAAGAAGCATTTTCCAGACTATTCTTCTGTATTTCCAGGCCTAAAAGTGACCAGGAAAATTCTAGGACCCTGAATATGTGCTCTATATTCAACATAAAGAATTTGATTGTCCAGAAGATGATGTAGTAAAACACAGTATAATAATTCCATTTTATTAGCAAATCCTTAATTTCATGAGAGTGAATATATTTCTTTTCTAGGGCACCACAGATTTGATGGCTTACAAAAATCAAATTTATTTCCTCACAGTTCTGGAAGCTAAAAGTCCAAAGTCAAGGTGTCAGCAGGGTTTATTTCTTCTGAGGACCTCTCTCCTTGGCTTGTCCTAATCCAGGTCTCATCTGGTCTTCCCTGTGTGCCTGTGTGTGTCCTAATCTCTTCTTCTCATCAGGACACCAATCATATTGCATTAGGACCCACCCATATGACATCATTTTACCATAATTATCCCATTTATCCCAATGGGTTAAATGCCCATTTCCATTAGAAAAAAATGCAGCTCACTGCCACCATTACTTTAATTTTACATAAACACATTCTTTGAGGTTGAAGCAAATCTGACTAGTTTTCAATGTAAAAGTAAAATGTAAAAACTGTTCTTGGAGTTATTTCTAAATGGAGCTTGTCTCTAATCCTAATGTAACAGAAAGATATACATAAATTTGATTCATCAGAGGAATCTTCGGCTAACAACTGCTCGAGAACAATGTTAACATCATGTGTAGGAATGCAATCAAGAACTACTATATTTTGTAAGTGGAAATACCACTACTAAAAACAGAATGCTATAAATAGAATGATGTCATTTTTTTCCAAAGACTATCGATATACTAGAGTGATAAGAAAATAATAATTAAAAGCGAGATATTTAGTGGCAAACTTTGGGGGTACGGTTAGGCCGTAATCTGCCAGTTATCTCAGGGTAAATGCTGCAGCTACAGGTGCCACCAGTGACTATTCTCAGGGCAAATGGGAAATGGGTTAAACGCCCTATCTCCAAATACAGTCACATTTTGTTGAGGACTTAGGACTTAAACATATGAAGGGGGGATGGCGGTAAGGACATAATTCATCCCAGAATAGTAAGTAATTGTCAGTTTAAATATTGCATTCAGATATTAAAAAGATTCTTATGTTGCTGAGATACTTTTCAGTGACGAGTCAATAAATGTATGTCTACTTCTTTCCCTTTTTGTAGATCTAAATGCTGTCTTCCTTTCTGCTCATAATCTTATCTTTGCTGATTTCCTGAAGTCACTGACTTCCCCAAAATGGTTGGTGAGAAAGGAATGCTAGTGCTCCTCTCTCTTTTGGAATTCTGGAATAATAGTTTTGTCAGAAAATAAAAGGGTACTTGGTTATGCTTTAAAACAACAATAACAATAATAGTAATAATAGGCTACCATTTACTGAGTGCTTATTTGGGATAACTCAGTGGTTTGTAAATATCACAAACCTGTAGAATAGGCAATATTATTATACTTGATATATGAGGAAACTGAGGCTCAGAGAGATGAAGTAACTTGCCCTGGGTACTTCTTATTTTTCTTTTTCTCCTCTAAGGCACCTGTTGGGTCCTGAAGGACTTTCAATGGTGAGATTAAAATGTGGGAAAGAAGTGAAGGATGTATCAAGCTCACAGCCACTTGGCTTGTTGATGGCAATTTAAGACCTAAAGGTCCCAGAAGTTTTAGACTCCAGTGACTGAATTACACATGGTTAGAGGTTTGAAGGCATAGCACAATCTACCTCTTACACTGGGCCAATGGACTCTGTGTTACTTTACTTCAGGATCTTTGGACTGTGAACTAGATTGAATAACAGTTGTCATGGCAACCCTGATTCAGAGGTGGGTTTAAAAGAAAGGTGCAGGATAAGCGATGTGAACACAAAGAAGATGTATTACCAAATTTTCTTAATGATGGGATTATAGGAAAGTATTCCTGGGAGCTGCTTGGAATGAGCTATCCTGGCTGAGTATCTGAATAACCTAAGGAACTTGCAGAAGCACAGTGACTAGGTGCTGACCTTAGAGATCTTCACTGAGAGTAGCGTGGGCCTCAACATCTGTAGTTTTTAACACTTACCTGAGTAAATCTGACATACAGCCAAAATTAAAAGTAACTAATGAGCTAGGCCAGGGATTCGCAAGCTACGGCCCACAGGCCAAATCTGGTCTGTTGCCTGTTTTTGTATGGCCCATGAACTAAGAATGGTTTCTTCACTTTCAAGTGGTTAAAAAAAATCACAAGAGTAATAATTATTTTGTGATATGTGAAAATTACATGAAATTTAAATTTCAATGTTCATAATTCATATTTTATTAGAAAATATCCATCCATGTTCATTCATTTACATACTGTCTATGGTTGCTTTAATGCTACAACAGCAGAGTTGAGTAGTGCAAGACACCTCCAAAGCTTAAACTACTTACTGTGTGGCCCTTTATAGAAAATGTTTGCTGATCCCTGAGTTAGGCTAAGTTGAACTCATCAGCAGAGCTGGTTTATAACTTTAAAAGGAGATAAAAGTTTGTGTAACCTATGAGTTCATGTATTATATTTTGCATTTTAATTTCCCGTGGGCTTTTTTGTGTTGTTTGTTTCCTAGCAGAAGGACCCTGGTTGATGTATCTGTAGCAAGTTTGTCCAACAAATTTTTTTATCAAGAGTATTGAAACATATACTTTTTCCCTCAAAACATACAAGTACAAAGAACAGAATATCCACAAAATATGATAACCCAGACCTTTTCAATACTGAAGATCTCCTAAATCCCTTCTACTATCCATTTCCTATCCCATTCACACCACCACAACCACCCCTTTTTTTGGCCTTTTCCCCCATCCTTCTGTTCCATATTTGTAGTTAATACCAGCTGGATGCCTCAAAGCATTTCCTTTCCTTGATCCAATGTTGGAAAAAGGAAACAATATTTATAGGAATTATTTTAATATGAAAATGTAGTTGTGCAAGATTAGAAAAATACCACTGATTGTCATATTGGTTTATTTCTTTTACCTTCTAGTTTTCATCCACTTGAATTTAGAAAACAAAAAAAGCATTAAGGTTAGGAAAATTAACAGAAATGGAAAACAACCAAGAAAGAGAAATCCCTACGATCAGCTTGTGTTTTTACAGAAGCAGCTGCCGTTTGCTTCCAAACCAGGCTGTCCAGTTCAGAATAAGATCACAACCTTATGCTTGGATGCACTACTTTGGGCTTTTGATTATTTTGTTTTTACTTATGATTTTAGTAGTGGTGATTGTGAGGGGGGAAATGAGCATATCATTTCATGCTTTTTTAAAAAAATAATAAACATATATCAATTGAACTAATAGGAAAAAGTATTTGATTTCCTAATAGTTTATTATTCATCATTGGATGATATTTGCTGATGACCTTGAGAGTCTCCTTGTGAAACTGCTTGGTGTCTTGGGTATTACAAGCGAGGCCACATTCATATTCGCATGTTCTCATTTTTATCCTGTCCTTCCCCTATCATAGTGAAGTGGCTACACTCCCAGGCATATTTACCCTGCAGCCATCTGGAACAATGCCAGCAATGTCATTACTGATGGCAGTGTGCCCAGACTATCTTAAAAAAGCATTGTCTCTGCTACTAATTAAGTTTCAGGAAGGGTGATGTTCGCTTTTATATTAACAGGCATTTTGAAAGGCTGAGGGCAGATATGTTAGAAGCAATCTTATTCGTAAGTTCATGTTTAAATTTAATTGTCCTTTTGCTTTCCCACTCCTAAATTTGGAATACTGTCTGCTAGATGATGGATGGTTTGGGCAGGTGAAATATAGGTAATATTTACATGTTTTGTATCTTATACTGGGGCTTCAACTTATTTTCCTTTGCTTTCTTCAGGGTTCTGTACATTGGCCTGGCCTGCAATACGGCTCGCTATATTTATATTTCCTATCTGGAAAATGCTGGACTGTTCTCCCCATGGAAGTTCTTCAAGGTACGTTAACATTTGGAATTAGAATTATTTTTCCACCTGACTGAGCTATGACTATGTAAAAGTTCAGAGGCCTTCAATATCTGACCCTGTAAAGGAAGGGCAGATCTACTGTTTTATCTGATTTTGAAGTAGTTAAGGAAGAGGTGAAATCAGTTGGGCTGGTTCTTCAGTTATTCTGAATGCTGTTCTGTGTGTGTTGAGCCAAACAAAGCTGGATTTGACTCACACCCTTGTGATTATACAAAGAAAGAGAAACTCTAGAATAAACTCACAATTGTTAGGCATATACGTCCAAAGGTGGTTTTAAATATACTAGATTACTCTGTTAAAGATTTGGTGTTTTGTTTTTATAGGTATAACTACAGTGGAAAAGGTTCTCATAATTATTTTATATCTTCAGTTATTTTTTATCACATTTAGTGATTTATAACTAAAGCTATAGTCAGGCTATTGTTTTCCCTTTAAATCTTTGCTCAAATATACTGACCTGAGTTCTTCTCTTTGCTTCAATGTACTGTTTTCCTTCAACCTATAATTCTGAAAAAATTCCTAGGAGGCTCTTGCCATGTGGCTTAAGAGCAGTGAAAACATGGATATCTATTCTAACCTCATTTTCATGTTAGCTCATATAATCCAGAATATAGCCTGAAAACCTGTTAGTTTAGCTAAACCACTTGGTGGTTGGCATTATGATTAAAATAAAGGTTGAGGACAAGTTCATTGGAACTGAGGTCTTCTGGGCTAGCCCAGGCTCCTAAATCATTAACTGTACTAAGTAGTCTATGGTTATATACAATTTCATTAGCTTTATAGATTGCTGTTATCATTTTACTTAACCCTGAGGATGCAGATGTAGCACAGTTAACATAATTTCTTGTCATAAAATCTAAAATGGAAGACTCTCAATTATACATCTAAACAAAATAGATTCCTTTATCAGATCCTTTTGTGACAATGGCGAGGAAAAACCCTATCCTAATTGAAAGGAGATGTAATTTGTATTCACATTATAATTATAAAATTCAAATATATGCACACTTTACAGGTGCTTTTCTCAGGTCTGATGCAATGAAAGATTTTGTTTATAAATATATAGAACATGGAAATTTGGTCTTATAATAAATTATGTTTGTCATAATTAAAACTCTGGAAGAGTCTTGAGGTCAGGCACACATCTCAGCATTAAGAATAACAAAGCACTAAATATGATCTGAAGGAAAGTACTGTGTAATAATAAGGTGCATGCAACACAGTTCTTAGGATTTCCTGCCTCCGGT
Organism: Pteropus medius; assembly: GCF_902729225.1. NCBI lineage: Eukaryota > Metazoa > Chordata > Mammalia > Chiroptera > Pteropodidae > Pteropus > Pteropus medius. The sequence continues at coordinate 2,001,535 of NW_024351729.1, forward strand.
TCCTTTTCTGTTCTATGAGGCAGGATCCTCACCTGACTCAACTGCCTTATTTATTTGTTTGCCTGTGTGCAGACTTTATAAAAAATAACAGACAAACCAGTATGAATTAGGTGGAAGAGGACAGTTTGCATAAGGGACTCAAGAAAAGAGAGCGAAAGAGAGAACTTTTTTATGAAACGATTAAAGGAACAACAGAAGAATTTTGTAAGAAGGGGAAAAAACAAATAGTATAAATCAAAAAACTCTCTTTTCCTGTTAATTTATCAAAAATATATTAAATAGCTACTAAGAGCATGCTGGGTTCTGGGAATGTAATAAAAACTCCATTTATTAACTTAGGCCCCAAGGTCTCACCATCTGTTCCAGAGGCCAGATGTGTAAACTCATAATTATTATACAATGTGTTGGATGGAATCAGAAATATGTGCCAGATAATAGAGAAGGAGCTCTGTGAAAGAAATTATTAATTTTGTGAAACAAGGAGTGGGAGGATAAAGATATTACTGAAAGATTCCCCCAGGAAACCACATATGAGCTGGATTCTGAAGAGTGACTAGGAATACACAGGTGGCCTAAAGAGAGCAGGTATTTGGCATAGAGAAGAGCAACATGGTGAAAGCAAAATAGCACCTTCAGGGAATCTAAGTGGTGTGCCGTGGCTAGGGCTCAGTGGGTTCATCATTCCAAACTGATGATGTCCAGGACATTGCTTTTATAATACGTGTATATCTCAGGGCAGTTATCCCAGGATTTAGGGAGCTGGCTATGTTCTGAATCTAAACAGGAATTCTATTTCCTGTAGCAGCCGACGATTTATACCTTTTTGCTTCATTTTATCCTCTCCTGTACCAGTAGAAACCTTGTTATAGATCTGAAGCAAGTAGAAAGGGGGATCTATAAATATAGAGTCTCGGTGTTTAATGGAAGATTGTAATCAGTTCCACAGAGCTCTTCGTGTCTAAAACTGGAGGAGATGGTTTCATTCCTTGGCAGAAGTAAGCGCTGAGCATTTTGGCTGAACAACAAAAACAAAATCCCTTGCCTTTGTTTGACCCACAGAAAATAGTAAATCATCCACATGAAATAAATCCTGCATCACAGGAACATACTTTGGACTGAAAAAGGTTCATTTTGCCAGTCTGGATCCTTCTACCTTACAAGGCTTGTGCAGATGACTTTAAAGTCCCTGTGCTTAAGGCAGCTCTACCTAGGATACAGTAAAGACAAGAATGATGACTGCGAAACACTGAATGATTTAATTACAGGATAAGCCCACTGTCATAATAGATGTCTTTTAATCCCTTGAGTGGAATGGTTACCTGATGATTACCCAATGACCTGGTCTCAGGAGCGGGGGGAGGGTTGGGAGTGGGATGTTGGTTTTCATCGATGGCCTTGACAGTCTTGACACTGAACTGTCCGCACTTCCATTCTTTGATTCCTAACCAGCCCCACACACGAGGGTTTCCTTAAAAAATAGAGATGATGTCTGCCTCTTTATCCTATCACCCTTTGCCTCAGCCCCAACACCATAAGAACTAGTACCACGTAGTGGGCAACTAAAAGGGAAGAGACAAGGGACATGCTTTATTCTCTCTCTCCCACTACCAATCTCTTCCCCTTTTCGGTTGCATGCGACTTAATAGAAGAAGATTCCCTGTTACTCCTTCATTCCTCAGAGCTGTTGATCATCAGCAGCAGCATTCGTCTCGTCTTTTGATGAAAGATGGTTTTTTAATGTCTGCTTCTTGGTAATAATTAGCAGATGGGAGGGGGCTGAAGCAAATTTCTTCCTCTCTAGGACCCTAGGAAGGAGGCTTTGCAGGTATCTATTTGGGGATTAAAGTAAGACTGTTGGACGCCATTGGGAATTGTGAGGTCTTTTGTATGACCTTTCTCACATTTAGTAGCCAATATTCTCTTGTAGCCTTATTTCAGCAGTTCAGCTACCATTTGCAGCAAATATTTTGCTCTATAGGCAACTGGTAGCACCCTATAAAAAAGCAGAAGACTTATTTCTTGCCCATAAGGAGCCTGCAATTTATTTTAAAAAGAGAAAATGGTCTACGTACCTAAAAACATTGCTGGGTGGAGTGGAGTGGGTAGGATAGTTTATATGATTTCTCAGGATCTCATTTTAAAAACCCATAGGAATTTTTTCCTTTCTTTTTGTACAAGAAGCATTTAAAAATTCCTGATTGTGACCAGTATACACTTAAAAAAAAAAGATCAAGCCTAAATTTATTATGCTTCTTCCAAGATGGGTATTAGTTGTACACTTTTGCAAGACTTTGAGATCTTGCTATTAAAATGTATTTAAGGAGAGTAAGGCTGCCATAACTAAAAAGCTCCTTTCGAGGTGCTCGAATTAATGGCTCAAGTACTGAGGTTGAAAATGAGACTTGTCATTTGTCTGCAGGATGATTGATCAGTAGGAGCCGGGAAAGATGGTTTTTAATGTCACAAGTAGGAGGGCTCGAACTGATATTTATGAAGCTCTTATTTAGTATGCCTGTTCATCTGAGTAAGAACCATGTTTTCCTTCTTCTTATGCTTTCGGAGAACATGGAAAAATTATGAAGGGATTACTATGACGCCCTTATCTGACAGTGGAAATTCTGGACATGATTCCAGTCTCTTATCGTCCCTATTGAAAATCTTCTGTCTTGCTTAACCCCTGAAACACAGGTAGCTTGCCACATGAATACATAAGGTAGACACATGCTCTAAGTTTAGCATTTCAGATGATAAATTGGCATATGAAAGTCATTGTTTTTACTAATAAGATTAATTTTTAATCTGAATAGTCTTATAAATTGTAATAGAGCAATATTATTCTTTGTCACTCCCATGCTAAAAGTACTAAATGTTTTCAAAATAGACATTATTTTCTCCATTTAGAATTCATTTAAAATGTCTTCTGCTCCAAGAATTGTTTTTTTGCAAGTGCATCCCACACTTAGCTCTTCCTTTTCTAAATTGTTCTCAAACTTATGGACTGTGTTACATAGTTTAGCACTTAATTGCTGCCCGATTATTTTACGAATACTGGTTTTCCTTCCTGACTTAGTTTTAACTCAAATGCAAAGACTATATTTTATATTTTTTTAATTCTCCAAGAGACATGCACATAAGAAAATGTACCGTAAATGCTTGTCATTTGATTTTATAGTCTCCTGCAAAATATACTAGAGTCAGTATTTTCTAATTTTTAATGCTCTTGAGTAATGCAGAAAGTTATATCTCAAAAATTGATAAATACGTGAAAAAAATTAGAAAATTAAATTTAAAAGTTGAATCTTTAATAAGATAGCTTTTTTCCTAAGATATCATCTGCCATCCCTTAAACATCTGTAAAAACATCAGTGCACTTTAATCATTTACTTATGCTCCCACCTCATTCTAAAAATTGAGTCAGCTTAAACCAAAATATGCAATAATCTGGAAACCATAAAGTGTTTAGGCTTAACTGAGACTGTTTTGCATTCCAGCTCCCCAGCCTCTGGACAAAATGCTTAATCTCTCTGAACTTCAGATTCTTGCGCTATAGAATAGGCTAATATGAGTATTAAATCAATTAATCTCTACAAACATGTTACCTGGCACATAGTCAGCCTTTAATTAATGTTAAATAATATAAAATAATAGTAAAAGTAAATAAAAATAAGTAAATAACAGTCAGGACCAAGGGAAATATAATTTAGAAGATTCTCCTCTAAGAGAGTAAGTTGTAATAATGCATTAAAGCCTGAACATAAATGACTAGTCAGTGCACACTGATCTTAAAGCTATCATTGGGGAAGTGAAAGTTTTACTGGCTTTGATATAAAATCAGTTCTCATGTGTGGCTTGATATGGGGAGAACAATGAGCATGTAGCATACAGTTTGCCAAGTCTCGACAATAAACACAGTCAGTTTTGGGTGGTAATCTCCTAAAGGTATGCCTTGGCTTTAAGGTATGCCAAGGGCCTGATGCCAGCATATAGAATTCACAAGGGGCCCCCGGCACATTTTTGTATCAGTTATAAACCTTTTTTGAAAGCAACTGACATCTTTTTTTTTTTTTAGCTTGCAAGGTGAAACAGAAACGCTTTATTTCCTCTGTCAATTTTTACTCACATATGGGATTTGGAAGTTTTCTCCAATCTTACCCAGGGTACCTTTTACCCACAAATGCTTTCTTTCTCATCCTAACATGCAGACCACTGCCTGCTTAGTTTTGTTTCAACTTTTGCTCAGCTGCCATTACATGTCAAGCCCTATGCTAGGTGCTGGATATGTTTGTTTTCATTAATGAACTCAGTCTGCTCCTCCTTCAGGTAAATCCTGCCCCTTTTCACTCACCAGACTGTGAGCTCCGTGGTGGTGTTAGGGATGTGTTTTGTGTATCATATTCTCAGAGCAGAGCAGGTGTTCTGACTCACAGTCTAGGTGTTCAGCAAGGGCTGTTGAATGAACGCACGAAGGAGATTCTAGTCGTGTTGTACATCGGTGGATGTTGGTCTATAACAATAATTGTCATATGTCTTATATAAAGTCTCTTTCATGCAGCACACGTAAGATACATGCAGCTACTGCTAGGTCCATTGTTCTCTGTAGAGTCCTCTGCTATTTTTGGATGGTCCATTGGTATTGGTGGCCCAGACTTTGACTGAGATACAGCTTGCTGTTCATCTGTTTCCTCTTCTTCATGGACATACACACAGCTAGACTCTATTTCCCAGCCTCCCTTGCAATTAGGTATGATCACATGACTGATTCTGCCTGGTGGAATATGAGCATAAATGATGTGTGTCACTTCTAAATCCAGCCTATAAAATTTCCCATATGTCATCCTTTCCTCCCTCCTCTGCCAGCTGGATATTGGTATCCAGGATAATCAGGTGTTGAAAATGGGAGAGTCTCTGCAGCCTGGGTCCCTGAGTAACTATTTGGAGCAGAGCTGCCACTCTTCCTGTCCCATGCCCACTGGACTTCATATGAGCAAGAAAAGAAAAGATCTAATATGTGAAACCACTAAGATTCTAAGGTTTATCTGTTACAACAGCTAGAATTACCTTAACCAATATAGTCTCCTTCCTTTATTGCCTGCCCAGTGGAGGTTTTTTTTATTTTTAGGAAGAATAAGTCTCTTACTGATTTTCGCCAGGCTGAGAGGTATACTGAACTAATTGAAATGTATGCTTTGGTCCATCAGTGGAAAAGGTCTGTCACAAATGATTCAGTGTAGTAGTGCTAAGTGGATACTTTTGTTTTTGTTCAGTGAGCACAAGTCAGTGCCAGAGCAAGGAAAACAAAAGGTTTTAGTTCCCCAGTACTTTGATTGTTAGTTCTTTTCCCTCCCAGCCATGATGATGGGATGTCCCCAAGCCAAGCAGAATTTTACAAAGAGCAACTATCTACTTGGGAAGAAAGGATATTTTTTTCTTGCTCTTATATGCCGTTTATTGCAACATAGCATTCTTGTGGGCCAGGACTGAACAGTTTTGCAATTCATGTTGCAGAATCACATACCAGTGTTGAATATTATAAGGTAAAGAGTTATTTGGGGCATATAAGAAACTTGATAATATGTATGATGTGAGCTCTTTAGGGAGGGAGTGGAAGAAGGTAGTAAGAATATACATTTTTTAAAAATTGATAGATTGGTGGGCATGTTTGATATTATCAAACAAAAGTTCTCAAAGTAGATGGTTACATTTACTAAAGAACACTTTATATAGCTGTAATGAGGATGGATGGTATACTTAAGCGCTGAAGTTCTAAACTTAGACACCTTAGTTTCAAGTACTGTTCTACTACCCTGTTGTCTCTGTGACATTGGACAAGGACTTTAATCACTCTGTGTCTTAGTTTCCTTGATGGAATGTGAAAAAAAAAAATAGTACCTGTTCCTGGGAGGAATAACTGGGATAATCTTTTTAGCCTAATTCCTGTTGGAGTGAGCTGCTATAATATTAATGAAAAAAATTTAATGTTAATCGAAATTTTTCTAATGGTTCTATGTTATTCAAATATATTGTATTCCCAAACAGTTAAGGTCTTGGCAGTAGGTGGTATGAAAATATTTCTGTGCTCCTGTTAGGTCTTGAAGGTAACCCTGAGAAACTCTAGTCAAGGTAAGGAAGGACTGAGAAGTTAAATTTTTGTGACCATGTGGTCTTTAAAAGTCATTCATTGTCAGTTAACATATGGTATTGAATTGCCACTCAAATGTGTTTATGAAGCACCTAATTATGTGAGTTGGTGTTGACTTATCACTCACAAATATCATTAGTTTTGTGACAAGTAGCCAAGGACGGGTTAACACATATTGCAAGGAGAGTCAATTTGTGTGCCTTTGTTACTGTTATCAGTCATGGGGGTAAAGTTTTTTATTCTACTGATTGATCCACCAACTTAGTTATCTCATGCTAAAAGGTTTAAAAAATTGTAGCTCTAGTGTACACATTTTACCCATGCCGCCAAATAAATTTGCTTATTTATTTAATCAAATAGGGAATAATCATCTACTATTTTTCACAGTTCTCTAATGGAAAGTAAAGAAAGCAAAAGCACTTTCTTTTCCCAGTTTATGATATCCTTTACCTTCTAACCTTTACAGGAAAATAGTTTTAGATAGCATAATTGTCCAGACTTCCTTTCTTATCTTACAAATATGGAAAACGGTGGAGAGTTTTTAGATTTTTAGGCTGCTTTTTTTATTATTTTAAAATTTGAGTACCATAAGACAACAGTAGTAAAAACATTTGCAAGAGTGCCAGATTAATATGGTTGTTAGAAGTTTGCGTATTCAAGTGTAAAAACAAGAACCACAACTCTACAATTGTTTTTTGTATATAAAGGCTATGTTACCAATCCATTTCCCTCTTATGGATAGTTAAGTTTTGCTAGTTTCTTTTCAAGGAAGTGGTATGGATTCTTCCATTTACATGATATTTCGACATGAGGTACTTCAGAGAAGCCATTTTAATTCTACATCTGCCCTGGAAAATGTTGGAGCATACAGGCAGAGTGGCTTTCATTCTTCTGCTTTTAGTATTGAGGAAAATTATTTCTATGTGCCTTCATTTTTTTCTTTCAGTTAATGCCTTGAGCTGCTTTAAAGAATGTTTTCCTGTTATCTAATCAGTCCCAATAAGCAATAAGGAAACTCTAGCAATCTAACTGTAGAGAATCTTTTACATCTGCCCCTTAATACCAGCCACCAAATTCTAAGAATAGTTTAAAAGCATCTTGACTTAAGTCATCCTGCTGGAAAAGGTTTTAATTTTCTTAGAAGATTCAAAGTTTTGGGAAAATCTTTGGAATTTTGAAAAAAGAAAAAAAAGAAATCCTATTATTGGAAGATTTTGTGTGTGCCCAAGCCTTCACACTTAAAAGAGTAACTGCTAAAATTATATTTGATCCAGAATTATAGCAAAAATATATTTGGTATTGTTTTGGTCACATAAATAGATACATAGCCCCATCGTTCTCTATATGCAAATCCTGCCATTGATTGATCAGACATAGACATAATAGATTTGACAGCACCATTGAAGTTAATTTACAACTATTTGATGTGGTTTCAGGTCTTTGGTGATTCATTTTTAAGAAATTATTTCCAAACCTATGTTGGATGTTACTGTTGAATCTAATTAATTTTGAATAAATTCATTTTATTTCTTGAAATATTTTTGAGTTTTTTCTTTGGCGTCATTAATGAAAAAATATGCATATCTGAAAATAAATGGAGTTAATAGCATCTTTAATAATATAAATGAAAATATTTAAAAATATATCCATTGTGTATTACTGTATCAACATTTATAATTAAGGTTCTATCCAGGCATTATTCAGTTCTGAGAAAGCCGGCATTATCTAAGGTACTAAAATTGGTTAGCCAGATAAAGCAAATATTTTATTTGACTTCTGTGGAAGTTAAATAAGTGTGCATACTACCTCTAATAATCTAGTTCATATTTATAGTTTAAAAACAACCTAGTTGAAATGATTACCGAAACATAAATAAGCCTAAGAAAAATTATTTTGGTGTTTCTCAGTTAATACTAACACAAGACCCTTTTAAATACTCTACCAATCTCAAGAATCATGAGGTTTTGCAGTTTGGCTGGTGAAACTGATACTCTCCCTGGCCCTGTGTGGGTTCTGAGTACATGTAACGCTTTCTGGTAGTTCTTTCCCTGGCTTTGCAGAGTCTCTGCACATGGTTTTGCTGATTAGTACTCTGCCGAATGCTTGAGGAAAATCATCTGCAGGTTTTGGGAGTGTCTCTCTGTAAAGCTCCCTCCTCTCTGGTACTCTTCCCCGGAACTCCAGCTGCGTTGGTCTCCCCACACTGTCAGCTCCATCTCAACTCCGTGGTTCCCCCTCCTTGCAACTTTCAAACGAAGCAGGCAGTAAACTTGGCTCCTCATTTCTTTCTTCTGTCAGAGATTACTACTGCCCTTGTTGCTCATGTTCAGTGTCTTAGGAACTATCGTTTCATATATTTTGTCCAGGTTTTGGTTATTTCAGGAAAGAGAGTAAATCCAGCCCCTGTTCATTCCATTTTGCCAGAAGCAGACTAATGTCAGATTAAATCTTAAATTTATATTAATCTTTTAGTTTAATTTTCTAAAACATACATTAAGAGTTTCTGATTATATTATCTCCAGATGAGAATATTTTTCAGGGAGCAAGTCCATGACTTAATCTAGGCAGAACCAGATGATGTCTTAATCCCTTTCATTTGTAAAACCTGTTGTGTGATTATCTTTTGTTGGTTGGTTGGTTGGTTGATTTTATAATTTATTGAAATCCAGAAGGATTAAGTGTCTTACTCAAGATGGTTCCTTTTTTTCCGCAATTACAGTTAACATTTAGTTTTAGTTTATATTAGTTTCATGTGCATAGCATAGAGGTTAGACATTTATATAACTTAGGACGTGATCCCCCTGATATGTCTTGCACCCACCTGACACCATATATAGTTATTACAATTATTACAATATTGTTGACTATACTCCCTAAGCTGTACATTATATTCCTGTGACTATTTTGTAATTGCCAATTTGTATTTCTTAATCCCTTCACCTTTTTCGCCCAGTTTCCCAGTCCCACTCTCATCTCTCATCTGGCAGCCATCATTTTGTTCTTTGTAATGAGTTGTTTCTGTTTTGTTTATTTTGTTTTTTAGATTCCACATAAAAGTGAAATCATATGGTATCTGTCTTTGTCTGACTTATTTCGCTTAGCATAATACCCTCTAGGTCCATCCATGTTGTTGCAAATGGTAGGATTTCATTGTATATCTGTACCACATCTTCTTTATCCATTCATCTTTTGATTGGAGCATTTAATCTATTTATATTTAAAGTGATTATTGATAGGTATGTAGTTATTGCTATTTTATAGTTTTCTGCTGGTTTTTGTAGTTCACTGTTCCTTATTCTCTTGCTCTCTTTTCTTATATGTTGATGTCTTTCTGAGTGTTGTGTTTGGACTCCTTTACCTTTATTTCTTTTATAGCTTATGCCATCTTTTTTATTACAGTTAAAGCAGTGCTTTAATAAAGATTTAAATTCAGACAATGCTCAGTTGCTGTACATTAAAATAACCTGTCTATCCTCCCCTCCCTCCCAACTAATGATGAAGATATAATGCAATTGGTAATGAGTCATTGTAAATGGTCTCTATACTCTTTTGGAAAATAAATTGGAATTGTATATTAAAAGGCACAAAAATTGTTATATCCTTTGAATATTATATCCATTAACCTCACTTATAGAATTAAAGCCAATGTAAATAATCTAAGATATTTGAAAGCTGTATCTCCAACAGTGTTAATCATGGTGCTAATTATAATGGAAAAAAATTGGAAATAATCTTAATGTCAAAATAGATGCCCAATGAGGGATTAATACTCAAAATATATTAGGAACTCTTACAGCTCAACAGCCAAAAACAAGCAAACAAAAAAGCCTACCTAACAACCCAATTAAAAAATGGGCAAAGGATTTGAATATACATTTCTTCAAAGATACACAAATGGCCAATAACACAAAAATAAAGAAATTAAAAGATGCTCAACCTCACATTAGTCATTAGGGAATAGAAATCAAAAAACCACAGTCAGATACACTTTTTACTCATTAGGATTGCTATTATAAAAAAGGAAGGGAGGGAGGGAGGGAGG